>NC_142253.1:915576-1220769 GCF_052056855.1 Sturnus vulgaris | reverse complement strand
GCAGCGCTCAGTGACATCCCTGCTCCCCGGGGAGCAGCCAAGGACCTGCGTGCTCCGTGTCCCCAACTCCCCGGCCGCGCTCAGGATTCCGGGGACAGCTTCTCTGCTCTTCGCAGCGTGTCAGCCTTTCCCTGTGCCTCTGCAGCTTCAGCAAAGCAAAGAATTGTCGGCCAAGGGGCAGGTGTGGGGCTGGGCCGGCAGCTGGCTGGGGTGAGGGCCGGCTGGTGGCAGATCCTTGTCCCCAGGACCTGCTGTGGCTGTGCCGCACGTGTGTGAGAAGCAGGAGCCCGGCTGCTGTGTGCGGCTGCGGCAGGAACCACAGAGGGGCTTTCCGGGGCTCCAGCGGGCACCTGGGCATCTGAGGTCAGGAGGTGTCTGCAGCAAGAGCTTGTTGAACCCAGCAGCGAGGCAAAGGAGTTTTGAAGGAGAGCGGCAGGACAGAGATCTGTGTTGAGATCCTGGAGCCGCTCGGGAGATGAGTCAAAGGATTCCTGAAACAATTAGAGCTGTGAGGTGCAGCAGCACATCCACCGTCAGCAGCTCTGCCAGGCGCCCTCGGCCAGCTGCTCGTGCTTTCCCTTTAATAAGGCATATTAGGCAATTTCCCATTTAAAAATGTTTATGGGAATATATAAATATTCGCTTATACAGAACTTGCCTGGCCCTCTGTGTGCAGAGCGCTGGTGAGTGACTGGAATTGTTATAAATCCATCTAGAAAGCTGGAGAGGGAGTGTTCAGCGTGGTGAGACGGATCTCAGAGCCCCCAGGGACCCAGTCCTCCGGGTGCCAGGACGGGACACCTCGCTCCGTGGCTCACAGTGGCCCAGTGAGCAGGACAGGGCCACCACAGGGCTGTGTCACGGCCCCTGGTGCCCAGCCACAGGCAGCGTGGGCAGGGTTTTCCCTCCTGTGATTTCCTGATGGCCGCAGGAAGAGCTTGCACAGACCCGATCTGGATTTAATCAAAGGAATTTTTTATTTTTCATTTGCTGTCTTATGTGCTGACCACCAAACCACATCCTTCGAGCCTGAGCCCAGCACAGTGAAACAAAAACTAGCAAGAACTAGGCCAGGGCTTTTTGCTATGTATCTTTTTTTCGTTTTTTCCCCCCTTTAGTGCAGCAGTTGGGTGCAAAGCTGGCACACACCTCTGCTCCCACACAGCCCCTTCCCAGGGCAGTGTGGCATTTCCAGCACCCCTGAGCCAGGCACTTGCAGCTCCACGTGAAACCTGGGAACTATCCAGATTATGTGCACTGAGCACAGCGTCAGTGGGAAGCAAATATAGAGGAATAATGAGCAATGACGTGCTGGCAGACCATGGCGGGACCTAATAAGGCACAAGGTGGGGACTGTCCTCGGCTCTCACCCCATGCTGGGTTGGTGCAGCCTGACTCTGGGGTCAGAGCAAAGCAGAGGGACCCCAGAGAGCCCCTGGGGCTGGTGGGAGCAGTGGCTGTGCTGTGACACCATCCCTGGCAGCATCCCACAGCATCCAGGGGCGAGGTGCCTGCGTAGGGAAGTTCTCACGTTCACAGAACAGAGAGCAGCTTTATTGTTGTATTTTGCAAACCAAAACCAGCCGGGAGTTTCTGAAGCGTCTGCCATCCCTGCAGAGAGCTGTTTAGTCATGCCTGGTGTGTGTGCATGTGAGACAGTGAGGGGAGGGAGGCTCGAGGACTTTGCAAAGATTAAAGATTTATGCTGACCCTTGAATCTGATCCAAGGCTACTAATCTGCCCTGATCCTATCATCTGCTCAGGGTGGATCTATTTCACTTTCCTTTATGGTACTCCTGACTCATTCCACTCCCACTCCAGGCCAGTCCAGTGGGAATGGGAAGAGCTACCACATATTTGTTTGGGTTTGCATTTAAAGCTCTGGACCTGTAGTGGGTGCAGCTCATAAAGGAAACCAGTGTGGATAAGATATGGGTGAGCTGAATGCTTGGAAACCACTCCCAAACACAAGCTGAAGTGGTTTGAAATCAAGGTGGAGTGATGTACCGAAGGCACAATACTTTGGCAGCTACGCCCAGCGTGTGAGAAAGGCATTTAAATCCAAGGAGGTGAGGCAGGCAGGGCACCCCATGTGCCTCTGACGGGACAGCCCGTGCCTTGTGGGGTGTGCAGTGCCAGGGAGCTGGCTACCCGGCCCTGCTGCCCTCTCTGCCTCGGTGCTTTGCACCCCAAGGGCCTGCGGGAAGCTGTGCCAGGGGTTCTGCTCCTGCCCTGGCACTGCTCTGCCTCCGTTGTGCTCCATCACCCTGTTCTGAAAGGCTCCCGATGGCTGCTGGGGCTGTAGTGTAATAAACAACGCATGGAGGAGAATAGAGACTTGATCTTTTGGAGGGCAGAATAAATCTCCTCTCCCTTCACACTACAAAATAGTGTAGCAGAAAGAGAAATAGTGTGGCAGGAAGAGAAATTCCAGCCCCTCTGTGCTCTTCTGTGCTGCAGCCACACGTGTCTGGAGGGGATGCCAGGGCAGCCTGGCCCGTGTGCCAGGCGGGCTGGGGTGGAGAACACCCAGCGGGCAGTGCCCAGAGCCCCGGGCAGTGCCCAGAGCCCCAGGCAAACAGCATCAGTCATACGGGCCTGGCCCGTGGCTGAACTGACCAGGAGATGCAGTCTGGGATATCCTATTTCAGATCCCCTGGGACATCCTGTTCTCCTGATAACTGATGATATGTAAATATAGCAAATGCAAAGCCAGGCACTTTCCTAGGTGCCCGGCCCAGGCTGCTTATAGAACAGGGCTGAGCCCCAGCGGCGCACTTGGAAACACCCATCTGCAACTGTGACACAGGCAGCAGGCTTTATTTTTAGTTTAAAACGAAGTTCCTGTTTGTAGGGCCAGAAGGGTTACAGGAAGAAAAATTATGAAGTGGGATCATTTACTGCTATTTTCTTTTCACGTGTCCTTCCTTCCTTCCTCCCTCCTGAGAAATGGGATGTAGCACATCGCTATTCCAGGCTGCGATGTTCGCCGGTTCCTGCTCCCTCCGAAGAGGCCCATTAAGCCTTGTGTAACAAAAGGCTCCGTCCTCGCAGCCCCGCCGATTTCCCCTGGTTTCTGCTGCTGATCTCATGGAAACCGAAGGCCGGCCCCGCTGACTCGCAGCTCCTTTCTGTCTCAGCAGTTTTGGGCAGGGCATGGGTATCCCTCCCTGGCTCATCCATCCCTCTCCTCCCCGCCCCGCTGGGCAGACCCAGCAGCCTCGGGATGGAAGGAAACAATGGGAACTATTCGGTCGGGTCAGCCAAAGGAGCCTCTGTAATGAGCAAAGCTGAGCACTAATTAATTAGTCCGGTGCTCAGCCCCTCGCCCCGTCCCCATCCCTGCGGGTCTCCCTCGGGCAAGGGGAGCGCAGGGATGGCTTTGGTAGTGCCCATGTGCTTTTCTCCTTCCCCTGCCCTGTTAGGGAAAGGTAATCCCGAGCTGACAGCAGGGACACTGCGAGCTGCTGACGGGAATTCCCAGCTGAGAGGTTCCGAGAGCGGTGGGAACTCTGGCGTGTGGATTAGGTTGCTTATATATACCGTAGTGTGAAGGAAACGGGCGGTTTTGCTAATTCCCTTGCACTTTGGTTTAATAAAGCAGGATTTGTCTGGTGGGAAAGTGTAGCAGTGGGATTGGAGCTGTGTGAGTCTCATGACTGGTGCTCGCCTGGCTGGGTGGGAAGCATCGATTGCATTCTGTCTCTCCTGTGTTCTGGTGTTTTTAAACATGTTTTGAGTGCCCACAGCTTCGGATGAGCTTTATTTGGGATTAGTTTATTTTAAAAATCCATAAGCAGATACTTGCACTAAATTCTGTTTTCCAGAACTGCAGTGCCCTGTCTTGGGAGAACCAGGGCTGCTCGGTCTGTCAGTGCCTGGTGACAAAGCTTCATGTAAACTGAGAAAGAATAAAGAGGGGGTAGCCAGGACACGGGGGGGAGAAGGGACAAGTCAATATCTGGTACAGCCTCTGTAGGCAAACGAGTTCCTTCTGCTTCTGTTTTTAATGAGAAAGGCCCCAATGGAAATTTGAAATCTGGATCTGCATCAAATCCTCAAAGTTCAGGGAGTTTAGAGCGAGGAGTTCGGTCCATTCCATCACTCATCAGAGCTGTCTGCAAAATTCACATCCCAATACTTTTTTCCACTAGTAAATTCTGCCAAAGATGCGTGCTTGGATGTGAGATATTTTTCTTCTTTTTCATCCCTTTTGCTAATTTAATTCCCAGATAGAAATCAAGTTTTCCATCTCGGACTTCCAGGAGCTGGGATGCCTTGTTTGCAGTTGGAAGCTTTGCTGAGCCCTGTGTGGTGTGGTGGGGGTTGAAAAGCTCACCTGCCTGCAGGTGACCAAGGGAAGGTGAGACCACAGGGTCTGGCTTTATTGCCAGAGGCCAAATTTTGGGATGTGCTAGGGAGCAAATCATCCCAGCGCTCCTGCCCTTTTTTCCCTTATTATTAAGAGGTTAAAACCCAAGTCATTTTTGGGATATGCACAAATATGTTCCTGATGAGGGCCTTGAGCAACCAGGCAGATTTTCTGAGCAGCCTTGAAGCAGCAAGGCACAGCAGCCACATGCTGGGCTCCCCCTTATTCTTATTCTTTTCTGTTTTCTTGGGTGTACAATAAGAGCTAATCAAAGTGATGCTCTCCAGCAGGCTTTTGTGTATGGCATTACAGCAAAATCCTAAATTCCCCTTCCTGCTCATGCATACAAAGCAGGAAGAACTAGGATGGCTGCAGACTATTTTGAGATGATTTAGCCAAAGAGAAGATAACTGGATGGCTGGAAGAAGGAGAAATAACCTTGAAGCACAGCTCTGACATGATGCTGTGAGGTGCCCAGCTCCCTGGGATGGCCCTGCTCCATGAAATGGCAACAAGGGAACGTGACTTCCAGAGATGACAAAGGACAATACAGACAAGCAGAGCACCCAGAATCGAATGTAAGAGACGCTGCAGAGTGGGCTGGGTGCTCCCTTCTGCTCCTGAAGTTCCTCCTGCTCAGTTCAGGGCTCTCACCAGGTACTGAGGCAGCAGGTTTTGTGTTTGGCTGCTGTAAATCCGTGCAGCTCAGCTGACTGGGAGGCTCTCTGTACCTGCACATGTGTTGCTTCTTCCCCTACAAAAAGCAAAGGTTTGCCCCTCACAGCTGGAGCAGGTTGGATGCTCCTTCACCACAAGGTGAGAGCAGCAGTGATGGCTCTGACAGCACCGGGGACCCCTCCCCTGAGATGCTCCTGCTGGGACTCACATCTGGGTGGACTTTGCTGTTGTCCATCTCTTGTGAACAGTTCACATCCCTTGCTTTGGATTTATTCCAAAAACTCGGGAGGAAGGTTTGTGGTCCCCATGTGCCAGGGGAGGGCTGGGTGCTGGTGCAGGCACTGCCAGCCCAGGGGAGGGTGAGGCTGAGGATGAAGGCGAGGACACAGCGGAAAGCTTTGGGGAAGGAGCCTGGCTTTGGTGAGGCTGCATCCCCCTCTGCTGGAAAATTCAAGCAAACGCAGCAGAGCCGCTGGCCAAGGAGAAAACTTGAGAGGAAAAGGAGAAATGATCGTGCAGAACACAGGTGAGGCTCCCTGGGACATCGCAGCATCCAGTCTGGGGTTCATCCCATGCCTGTCACCATGAGAGGGCTCTGGCTGGGGACAAGCAGACCCTCTGCAGAAACTGGGACCCATCACGCTGGTGCCAGGCACAGTCCCAGTTCCCAGTGTGGGAATGGATAAGTGAGGGGTAGCACTCAGTGCCGTGGCTCAGACTGGTCCTGGTGGTGGGGCAGAGTCTCACAGCAGGCACAGAATCCTGACTGGGACTAAGCAGAATTGCACAGACAGGCTCAGGGCTGTGCTGCTGGGTTCAGAGCTTTCATAGCCCAGGAGATGCTCAGGGGTCATGGCTGATGGGTGTGAGCTGCAAAACCCTCGGTGGGACTGAAATACCCAACCTGGGCTGCAGCACTGTTTGATTATTGCCTGGCAGCTGGGAGGGAGCTCCACTTCAAAGCAGAGGCTGGAGAAAATCCCTCCCCTGGCCTGGCACCATGTTCATGGTCCCTGGGTGGGCAGTCACGGCTCAGTCTAACCAAGGACCTCCAAGGAGCCCCTGCTGTGGCTTTCCCAAGGTGCTGCTCCCTTTGGATCTGGTCACACAGGTGTGTGTGCAGAGCTCTGTGTCTGTGCCTGCCTTTCAGAGCCTCACTTGGAGGCTGTTTGTGCTTACACTGGAAGAATGGGTTTGTTTTTCCTTGTAGATTTAAAATCTAATTTACAGAAAGGGTGAAATGTGGTGACTGGGCTGGCCAAGGCCCTGACTGTGCACTAAATCTGCAAGCTTGGGCCTGGCTTTTGTGCAGGGGGCTCTGCAAGTGCCAAGGTCACTGCTAATAAATCTGACTGGAGGACCAGGAGATTTTTATTGAACTTACTGCTAACAGCAGGCTCCTTTTTAACTATCCTTTTTTTTTTTCTCCCCCTGCTCCCTTCTGCTGATTCATGCTCCTGCTCCTTCGGCACGGGGAGATGCCAGCATTCCTAAAGGTCATCACTTGCATGCAGCAGCTCATGCTGGGGAGTGTTTGCCAGCACCTACGAAATCGAAATGCTAAAGTGACTGCCATCATTTATATTTTCCCTGGCAGTGACAGACACTTGCACAGCTTGCCAGCTGCCACGTTTCCAGGCTTGGAGATTCCTCCAAGGTGAAGGAGGTGAGTGAAAAGTGCTGAATGAAGCCGGCACCAGGTCACCTTGAGACTGGGACTCTCACCTGGGCTGACCTGCAGGCAGCCCTCTTAGAGAGACCTCAGTGTCTGAGCATGCACGCCCCCGGCTTGGACCCGAACCGTTCTGTCACCCCGGGATCCCGTGACTCTGGGAAATGAGATCCTGCTGCTCACGTCAGGTTTCACGCAGGAATCACGCTGCTGCCTGCCCCGGTCCCTGGGGAAGCAGGGCTGTGCTGCCCTCACTGCCACATCCCTCCCCTTCTCCGTCTCTCCTCCACACTGGGGAGAAGGCTCGGCGCTTTCCTGGGCTGCACAAAGGATTTTATGGCACACTGGCAGCGTGCAAACGTCTCTGAGGAAATAAGTTATGGTTTAATTTTCGTGATGTGTCTCCCTCTTCATGGCAAAGGAATATTTCTGGTTCAGCTCAAGCAGTAACAGCACAACTGACTTGTTTCTTTTCTCAGGAAAGATGTGAGGAAGACACAGAGAAATCCTTCCTTTACCTCCTCGGGTTATTTAATGACTATTTATACTGGCACTACCAAAAATGCTATATAAAATGACAGGAAGACTGTTAGAGGCTGTGGCAGGTTTAGGAACCAGTTATTTAATGTCCATCTCTTCAGAGTGACCACTAATCTTACCCTTTCCTTTAGGAGTCTGTAACATAAGAGGACACATATCTTGTATCTGCCGTCATCTGCCTCCATCTCTTTTGATATTATTTTCTGTGGGCTTTGAAAGAGCAGAGCTGGAAGAGCCCCCAGCTGCCCGAGCAAGGCTCCTGTTTGTCCTCGCAGTCCTCACATCGCCCAAATCCAGGAACCTCTCCCTCCCTGACAAGGCAGGATCCTGCCCTGGGAGGCACCCACATTCTCTAGGACATTTTCCCAACACCCAGCTGAATCCCTGGAAGAAAACCAGCATCCAGAGGAGCTGCGGGCACTGACAGGGAATGTGTGTTTGCCTGCTTCGAGCACGGCTGGTGAGCAAGCAGGAAGGCAGAATCTCAGAGCAATATTGTCCCTGTTTTTTGGCTGTGGCAGCAGGGGAGGTGCCACACAGCAGGCGTCTGGAACTCATCAAATCAATTAGCTCCTTTGTCTGCGGGAGGAGTCGTTAGCCAGAGACAAATTAAAGGAGCGTCCAGTAGGATATTCTATTCTGAGACGAGCTGTCCTATTTTCTCATGCTAATGACAGGCTCCCAAATCCGTGCACAACTTAGCTCGTTATTAGAACTAATTGGTGCCAGGCATTCCATCCTCTCTGATAGGGCTAACCATGGGGATGAAATTTTCTGAGTTAATGAAGCAGAGAATGGATTAAGAATTTTCAAAGTGCAGTTCATATCTCAGCTTAATTGGAAGGAGTATATTAGTTGGCTTTTTTTTTTTACGGATACAAAAGAAAGCCGTGGTTTGGGGTGGAAAAGCACATGCACAAACGCCACTGAGGAGATGGGAATTTCTCATTTCAGCGTGGCAGCGTTTGAAGGCAGCGCCTTCCCCAGCACGGTGAGCCTGAGGAGGGATGGAAATGGGATTTATTCTCGTTATTCCTCCTGCACAGGGCAGAGACCAATTAGTGCAGATGTCCCCAGGCCAGGGAGCTGCCCAAGGACTGCTCTGGGCGTGGTGCATCCTCCCGATGGAGATCCACATCCCATTTTAATTGTTCTTTACACGTGTTTTACACTGTTCTGAAGAGTAGTGACACCCGTTTTCTTTTTCTGGCTCAGATTTTTATTTTTTTTCCTGTGTGATTTAGAAATTTTCCTTCTGCCAGCAGTGGAGAAGGAGAATCCTTTGTAGGAGTCCCAGACACAGCATGTAACCTCTGCTCCATATCCAGGCAGCCCAGTCCATTCTTCGTGCATTTTCTTAGCTCTTTAATATTTGTAAAGACAAATTTAAAATAAATAATAACAAAATAAACAATAAAATAATAATAATAGAAAAATAATTTGAATGCTACTGAAGCCAGGTGCAAAAGAGCAGCTCTTTTCCAACCTCTTGACAACCAACAACTCCTGTTCAACATCCATGAATAACCCTTAATTTGAGTCAGGAAAGTTTTGCTGCAACATCATAAGAAATCCTGAGGAAAAAGATTGTCTTTCAGGGGAACAGAAAATATTCCTCAGGCATTCTGTAGGTTCCTCTTGATTTTTTTTCCTCCATTTGCTCCTGCCTGGCCTCACAGTGCACAAGTGTAACTCCCCAGAGAGCTGGAGCCACAAAATTTGTGAATTTGGGCTTACTGTGACTGGGAATTAAAATAACTCCAGTTACAGTGACAAGAACCCTGGTAAATCACACGAAAAGTTCATGCAAAATGCATGCCACTACTTCAACTCATCTTGGAAACTTCCTGCTGGAAACTAAAGTGACCTCAAATAAATGCACCTAATGGAGCAGTTTGGTCAGTGTTATCTACTTAAAGTTTTTTTGGCTGAAGTGGAAAGTCAGTTTGTCAAGTTTGTCAAAGTCCATGCAAAAGGCAGGAACTTCTGGAGAACATCTGGTCATATGAGGAAAACTGGGAATAACGAGGTCCCTTAGGTTTTGGGAGTTCTATGATCACATACAAGGTTTTGTATTTCACTTGATTAAAATGAACTTCGGCTAACTGGAAATTTTACAGTTGATATTTTTTTAATCTGTATTCCTCTGCAAGCTGGGGTTGGGTTTGTGGTGACTGTGAATGTGGGTGGCCCTGGCACCTCTTCACCACATTCCCACCACAGTGGGCAAGGATGAGAGGGCACAGATGGAAACTGTGCCAGGGGAGGGGCAGGTTTGACATCAAGGGGAATTTCTTCATGGAAAGGGTGGGCAGGTGTTGGAAGGGCTGCCCAGGCTGGTGGAGTCCCCATCCCTGGAGGTGTCTGAGGAATGACTGGACATGGTGACAAGGTCTGGGTGACAAGGTGATGTTGGGTCATAAGATGGACCCGATGACCTTGGGAGTCTTCACCAGCCTAATGGAGCCTGTGATGGAGAGGGCAGGGCAGAGCCTGCTCCATGGTGGGCTCAGGTGTGTCACACCCCTCCTTGCCACACCCACCATGGTGGGCTCAGGTGTGTCACACCCCTTCTGGCCACATCCACCATGGCTGCTCAGGTGTGTCACACCCCCTCATTGTCACACCCCCTCATTGTCACACCCACCATGGCTGCTCAGGTGTGTCACACCCCTCCTTGCCACACCCACCATGGTGGGCTCAGGTGTGTCACACCCCTCCTTGCCACACCCACCATGGTGGGCTCAGGTGTGTCACACCCCTTCTGGCCACATCCACCATGGCTGCTCAGGTGTGTCACACCCCCTCATTGTCACACCCACCATGGCTGCTCAGGTGTGTCACACCCACCATGGCGGCTCAGGTGTGTCACACCCCTTCTGGCCACACCCACCATGGCGGCTCAGGTGTGTCACACCCCCTCATTGTCACACCCACCATGGCGGCTCAGGTGTGTCACACCCCCTCATTGTCACACCCCCTCATTGTCACACCCACCATGGCGGCCCCTCCTCTCCCGCCGCGGGTCCTCCCGGCCGCCAGGGGGCGCTGCGGAGCGGGGCGGGGCCAGCCTGGCCGGGTGACCGCGGCGTCACGTGAGGGCGGCGGGGGGAGCCGGGCCCGGACGAGCGCGGGTGTCCCGGAGCGGCCGAGAGCAGCGCCCGGCACAGCCCAGCGCGGCTCGGCACGGCACAGCCCGGCACAGCCCGGCCCGCAGCGTCCCGGCCCGCCGGAGCCATCGCCCGGCCCAACCCGCAGCGCCCCCGGCCCGGCCCGCAGCGCCCCCGGCCCGCCCGCCCGCCGCCACCATGCTGGCGCTGCTGTCCCGGCTGCTCGACTGGTTCCGCTCGCTCTTCTGGAAGGAGGAGATGGAGCTGACCCTGGTGGGGCTGCAGTACTCGGGCAAGACCACCTTCGTCAACGTCATCGCGGTGAGCGGGGCGGCGGCGGGGCCGGCAGCGGCCTGAGCCCGGCCCGGGCCCGCGGGGATGGAACCGGGCCGGGGGGATGGAACCGGGCCGGGCCGGGCCAGGCCGCGGGGATGGAGCCGGGCCGGGCCGCGGGGAGCAGCGTGGGAGCCCTCGCTGGGTGGGATGGCTGAGCCCGGGGGCTGCCGTGCCTCCCGAAAACTCCGTGTGCTAATGGGAACCGCGGGGACAGCGATCCCACAGCAGGGCACGGCCCCACAGCGTGCTCTGAAGGCGCCTTTCCATCAGGGTGTCGCTGTGGCGGGGCTCATGTGAGCAGATGTGGAGATAACATTGTGTGTCTTCAGCTGCCGCCTCCCTTTGACTGGTTTTCGGTAGTCCTAAATCATTTAAGTGTCAGCAGCCACTCACTCACGGTTCTCCTCTCAAATATTTTCTTATCGAGTGCTGAAACCGATATCAAATAATCTCCTTTCTCTTAAGGTACAACTTAACCTAAGAAGTACAACTCACAAGCACAAGCCCATCAGCAGCAAAGTGCTGCACTGGGGCCTGCTGATCTGGTGATGTGCCTGGAGCAGGTAAAGGAAGGGTGTGGGAATACTCCTACACGAAGCTTTTCCATTGTGGAACGAGATAAAGAGTGACTGCCTAAATGGCGTGTTCAGGTTCATCAGTGTCCTGCTCTGCTGATGTGTGTGATGGAAGACATTCCAGGAGAGCTCCTGAAATGGGCAGCCAGGGTAGCTTTTGGTTTTTCAGGGAGCTGAGTGACCTGAGTGCAGTGCACTCAGAATGAGAAAGTTGATGTCTCCAGCTTCAGAGTGAGCATACCTTCAGCTTGTCTTTTGGTTTTTGAGGCTGTGTCCTTAACACCATGGAATACTTGTAAGAATGTATTTATTTAAGTACCAGATGAATGAGTTACTGGCTGGGAAAAGGACTTTCATTCTCTTGCAGTTATGTATCATCCTTGCACACTGACAAACAACCTGGCAAAACATAACCAAGCCATTGTGTAGCTCAGGTGTGAGCACTCAGTGGGCATCCTGATAATCATGGAAAATGGGTTACTTCATGAAAGGTGACTTTTCTCTGGCTATCTGTTAGCTGAAAGTTGCTGGAGTAACCCAGGAATGCCAGGAGCCTTTTCTTTCACACTCTGCCAATACATCTGGCCTTGGATTTGTACAAATAGAACTCTGAAATTGTTGAACAGCCTCGATCTGTGGCTGCTGAGCTGATAGTGGAGTGTTTCTGCAGCTGGGGGCTCTCTGCAGGTTTTTCATCCTCTGGAGACCTCCTGGTGATGGCACTTGACAAAAAAAATGCTTTGCTTCTGTATTCTAGTAGCAGCACATGTTTGGGGAGTTACCTGTGAAACTCACTGCAGGTATGTGCAGCAGTCAGTAGCTGCACATCTTCATCTCCATCATCTGTAGCTGAGTCCATCTAAGTTGTCTCCAGTGGGAGAAGTTTTCCTAAAGCTGGAGTCTGTTTGCAGCCTCCTCTGCGGGGGTTGAATCTTGCAAGGTTTCAGCCACATGTTAGGATCACACCCAGGCATTTATCTGAGTGAGTGCCGTTCAAAGAGCCTTGCAAAACCCCGGGGAAGGAGGAAGCTGTTGAGCATGCTGACACAGCCTCCTTAGCTGCTTTAGTTTGGAAGCATCAGGTCACGTTTCTGAAGTTTTTAATTAGGAAATCTGGTGAGTCTTTACACAAAAAAAAAAAACAGAGGGAAGGGGTTTGCTCAGGTTTGTATTGGTTTAAACCAAATAATAGCATAAGCTTCAGTTACCAGTGCAGAATCACTTTTTAGAGAAGTGCAGTCCGTGGCATGCAGAGCTGACTTCTTATTTTCTTCCTTGACTGACTTTAGTTCAGAGTCTGCATTTGGGAATGAGTGCAGGAAAAGAACAACTGCTCTCTGCAGGCCAGTTAATGGTTTGGGTGGATGAGGCTGTTGGGATTCCTCAAGACTGAAATGAAAGGAATGACACAGCAAGATGCCCTGTAGGGTAGCTCTAAAAGCTGGAGTGCACACCAGGAACTTGGTGTGGCTTAGCAGGTTGTGTGCTCCCTAACCAAGGGCTGCTGCCAGTCTCGACAACAAGTGAGTTTAATCCAATATAAATCTCTAATGTAATCTGTGCCCATCAAATCAGGCACATGGAAAACTAGAGGGAGAACTCAGCCACTTACACAGGGAAGCTTGGTACAAGGCCTGACTGCTGCTGAAGGGAACAGGCCACGAGAGGCAGACAGTCCAGTTCTAGAATAATCCTTTTCTACATTGGTAAGGGGTTTCAACCTTACCTTTCAACAGTGTAAACAAACACTCGATGTGTAATCAGACTAAAAGGCCTGGAGAGACGGGACAAGAGGGAGTGGCTTTGAACTGAGAGCTGGAGAGGTTGGTTTAGATATCAGGGATAAATCCTTCCCTGTGGGTCACAGGGTCTCAGAGAAGCTGTGGCTGCCCCTGGATCCCTGGAAGTGTCCAAAGCCAGGTTGGACACTGGGGCTTGGAGCAGCGTGGGATAATGGAAGATGTCCCTGCCCATGACAGGGGTGGCACTGGATGTCTTCTTGAATGTCCCTCCCAACCCAAACCCTCCTGTTATCAGTTTGATTAGAGCACAGTGTTAGCAGTGAGATCTCGTTAGAGCTGGATGCAGCTAATGCAGCTTCTGCTTTTCTAAGGCTCTGCATTAGTCACTGTCTCTAATTAGATATTAAGCCTAAGTTTTCCATGTGCGTGAGTAAACTTGCTCACAAGGGAGGATATCATTTCTTCCTGCTCCTAATTTCCCTAATGTGGATGGCCTGTGGCTCTTCTTCAGAGAAACTGCATGTCATCCCGGGATGGCAGCTGGAACTGTGGGCTCCTTCTCTGAGCCCTGCAAAGGGCTTTTATTTACAGACCCTGCAGGACCTTGTGGTGCTTGCAGCTCCTGGCCTCCCCTCAGCCCTGGGAGCCGTGGCTGTGCTGCTGTGGGGAGCAGGAGAGGTGAGGGGGCTGCTCTGGCCTGTGACACAGCTGAAACACGACTCAAGTGAGCTGAGCCTGCAGGATGGGGCTCCCCTGCAGCCTCAGCAGCGTGGCTTATGCACGAGTGGCACGTCCTGGGCTTCCTGCAGAAGTTTAGCCTGATGCCTGGTAGGTTGATCCTTGATCCAGGTGTTTGGCACTGGAACAGCTCTTTAATCTGATAGTGAGCAGAGATCTGGAGGAGTGGGAGGAAGTTGGACTTTTCTGATACAGTTACCAGGTTTAAAAGCTAAACTCAACCTGTTTGTGTAAATAAGAGTAACTAAGGTCTTTTTTTAGGATTTGTGTCAAAGCCTGAATTAGTGTGGCTGGTTTTTTAACTTTGGAATATCTGGCAAGTGTTGGAATGAGACTGTGGTTTCTAGAGAGAGGCAATTCCTGAAGTGCCTCTCAACAAAGCATTCGTTTGGCCAGCTGGGAGCTGCAACTTCCTTCTGTTCTCGAGACTGTTAGAAGCAACTTTGACTTGAAGAAGCCACACCAGAGAAGTGCAGCAAAATATTGCTCTGAAGAGCTCCACTGCTGTTTTAGTGCCTTTTGAACCACCCAGGTAGGCCATAAATCCCATGTGTTGTCACTTCACACACACCGTGGCTAAGGGAAAAAGGTGATAAAATTTGAGGTGTCTCTTAATGGCAGAAATCTCTTGAAATGCATTGCATCACTCCATTAGCTAATAAGGCTCCTGGGAGGTGACTCAGAGCCTTTATTTGAGGTCCTGCTTTATGTACTCTAGGTGGGCTAAAATAGGTGACTGAAATCAGAATTTCCTTTTTCCTGTAGAGCACTTTGTAAGCAACGGCATCTGGATAAAGACACTTTCTTCACTATCAGAAACATGAAATGTCCCGAGCTCTTACATGACTGACTTCTAGACAGGCATATGCCTTCTTTATGGTAGATACTTGCTAAGCAGTCCATGTATTTATAAATATTCGGTTAAAGTCAGGGCTGGGGAAATAAAAATGCCTTTTCTTGTCATGTACCACTGTTTTGGTTTCTGCAGGAATCATACCTGGAAGTGCTGTTGGGAAACCTTTCAGGGATTGAAGTTTCTCATCTGGAGGTCAGGCTTCTGATCACGATCACAAGTAGCTGGAACACTGAAATATTTGCTAAAGAAGGAGGCTGGACTATGGGAAGTTGATTTGTCCATTTATGATGCACTGCTTGGTTGAGGCTATGAGTGTTGCAGAGGAGGCTTAGTGTAGGGGTAGCTTGATATAATGCTAAAATTGCACTGCTTTTTAAATAATTTTTTTCAGAAGACATTTTGGAGACATGCAGCATTTTTTCTCAGTGTGAAAAGAAAGAAATGTTTAGGATTGAGCAGCAGGGTTTAATGTAATATTCTGGTTCAGGTGGATTGGGAGTGTCCTGGCTGGATTCCATACTCCAAAGTGTTGTCTCCTAGTTGGTTAAGCTTGTTTGTGATCTCATCTAGCTGGATGAAAAGTATTATGATTAAAGATAAAGCAATCTTTGCTGTGTAATAACAAAGTCTGTATGAAGAAATTGGTTCTATAACAGTAGTGAATCATGTCAGCTTTACGAGATGCAGACTAAAGGCTGCCCTGACCTTCTCTGATGATACAAAGAATGGCCTTGTGCAGGCTGTGGAATCAAAATCAAGCTGCTTAGGGGGCTCACAGTCTGGTAAGGGCTGCCCAAGGCCAGGCTGGACAGGGCTTGGAGCAATCTGGTGTAGTGGAAAGTGCCCCCTGCTCATGGCAGGGAGTGGAACTGGGTGGTCTTTGAGGTTCCTCCCAATTGAAACCACTCTACCATTCCACAACTCCCTGGAATTTGAGTTTCTGGCTGTAGCTTATGGTTGTGAAGAGGCAGATGAAGAAACCCAAATGTGGTTTTGTTTGGTTTATGTTTTTTTGATTCAAGACAACTGGAAATGGTAGGTTTAATAAGGCTGTTGTAATATTAATGAAGTTATAAAAGAGACTAAACTCGCACCCTTTGTACACTTCTGCAATGTCAGGGGAAGGCAAGATAAACACTTGTCCTAGGTTTTCCCCTGGAAATGAACTGTACCTGTAGCTGGCTTGTTCAGAAGTGCTGCAGTCTGTGATTTAGTGCTGCTGCTGATCCAAGGTGAGCTGAACCCAAACTGATCCACGGAATAAAGTCCCTTAGTTCAGTCTGGATGCAGTTCTGCTGCTCTGAATAATCCTTATCCAACATAAGTACTAATCTGGGTAAGTGGGTTCATGCTGCACTAAAATCTCATGTTTGGGGACTCCAGGAGCTTTGAAGGGAGCATCCCTTAAGCCAGGAGGCTGAAGGATTAGTCCTGTGGGTTCTTTGTGCATGAGGCCTCTGACATTGGCTCTGTTTAGTCTCCCTGTCCTTTATCTCCCACACTGCTTGGACTTAACTTTGTTTGGTGACCTTCGGCTTGTGCTGGTGCTGCGTGGTCTGTGTGACCTCGGGGCTGAGGTTTCCATCAGAATCCCTGCTGGGACAGCTCCTGCCCTTCCAGGAGCCCTGCGGGGAGTTCAGGGTCTGCCTGCTGGGGTGGGCACCGGAGCTGAAAACAAGGCATTGCTGCATTTGTCAGCAGCTACTCCTGCTGTCCTTGATGAGTGTTGGAGCAGTGCTGCTGTGTGTGACAACAGCCAAAGGCTTTCCCATCGGGAATTGAAAATATTGCTGTGCATATCAAACCTGGTTTAAAGCTGGTCTTGTAGAAGGAGAAAGCGTTTTATTGTGAGCACACAGTGACAGCACCGAGCACTCTGCTCTGGGAGGGAAGGCTGATTCAAATGAAGTGGCTGCTAGTAAAAGTATGTTCCTTTTGTTCTGCTCTTCGAGTAGCTTTTGCATATGAATACTCTAAGTTGAAGCTGAACTTTTTCCTCTTTTTCCTGGCTTTTTCCTCTGAGGAGGTAGTAAATAAAAGCCCTCTAAATTCTGAGTTTAGAGAACTGTTTCTGGGCCAAGACAGTTGAATGTGGTAGCAGAATCCATGAAAGGAGATCACTGTCTGCTGCTAAAATCCTTTACAATCGTTTTAACCCATTTTTGACCTGTCTTAAAAGACTGCCAGTAGCTTTCTTTGGGTCCACTGCCTGTGAGCAGAGAACACCCACGCTCACATCAGGGGAAGGTCTTTTAAATGAAGACCTGAGCTGACCCTGCTCTGGATTGTCACTCTGCAAAGCAGAGAACAGGCAGCTGAACCTCAACTGAGCAACTGCAGTTTTAATGTTTTGAGGTTTTCAGCAAGTCAAAACAAGTTTGGGGATGTGCAGTGTGGGTAGAGAGCACTTGGGAAGGAATAAGATGCAGCAGCTTTCCTGAAGATTCTGTAAAAGTTTCCCTGTGGTGGGTCACAGTAATTTCAACATTACATTAAAGATGTGGCAAATGAAGTGCTGCCTCAATCTGCAGGAATCTGTATCCTAAAAGAGCAGTGGGAGAACATGAAATTGGTGCTGAACAGGCTGCAATTAGTGGGATGACTGGCACAGTGAGTGCTGCAAGGGAGGGCTGTAAACTCCTCACGAGGATGGGCAGGGAGTGTTTGGACAGCCCAGAGCTTGATGAGGATCATGATAAGGTTTTTTGTGGGTAAGAATAAGGAGGAAGGCCAACAAGGCAGATATCCTGCTGGGAGGCTCTTCGAGACCATCAAGCCTAGGATGAAGAGGCACCAAAATCCTCCTCAAGCTGCTGGGAGAAGTCTCACCGTGGCTAGGCCTTATTCTCATAGGGGACCTCAGCTTCCCACATGTCTGCTGGAAATAAACCCAGCAGGGAGGTGATGAGTCCAGGAGGTTCCTGGAATGTGTGTTCCTATTGATAAGAACAGCTCTCGAGAGAAGGATCTGGAAGGATCTGAGTGGGAATAGTTGGCAGCAGCTGGGGTAAGGCTCAGCAGTGCAGAGATGGAGGCTCAGGGAGTGCTTGGGAGTGCTGGGATAGGAGCTGTGGGTGTGGGGTGTGACTGTGGAGGCAGGAATGTGGAGGCAGGAATGCTGTGGTGCTTGAGCAAACCGTGGCAAGTGACCCTTCAGAGGCAAGATTGGTTTGAGGAGCTGAACTGAGCTGCCCCAGCCATGGCAGCACAGCTGAGCATCAGCTCTGGGCTGTGCTGCTCACTCTGGCTGCAGTGGGCAGCTCAGGCCCTGGCATTTTGGGCAGGAATAGGCAGCTCCTGGACTGGCATTCCCATTGGGCACCCACCCTGCTATGTTAGAAGGGGCAGAGTGGCTTCTGAAGCAGTGCTGCAGAGTCTGCTCCTCGGGCAGCCCTGGTCCTGCTGGCCACACTGTTCCTGATACAAGCCAGGAGCTGTTGTCCTTCATGGCCACCTGGCCAGGCTTGGTTGCTCCTTGCAGCTTGTGGGCAGTCAGGCCCTAACTCTGGGGTGGTGTGTCTGCTTCAGAGATCCCAAAAGGCTTTGAACCCCAGGCAACTTCTCTGGGCAGTGTCAGGGGAGAGATGCAGACTTTGCTGCTGTGATATCAAACCCTAATTAAACAACTGAATGCTTTGGGATCAACCTTAATTTTTCCAAATGTGCTGGACTGTCTGGTTCTATTACAGATAATGGATGTAGTGAGCTTCATAATGGCCACTGTGGCTGTTTCACCTTCTGCCAAACAGCCAAGGGAGAAATCTGTAGTAGTGTTGAAAACTCTTGTTGTGGCTGCAGGAGATAGTTGGGAACTTGGCTCTCAAGCTGCTGCAGATGGAAGTGTTACAGACAGTGAAACATCTGCCACTGGAGCAGCTCTCCAGTGCAGTGCTGTCAGTTGTGTCCCAGCTGGGAGTGGTGCTCAATGTGTGCTGGAAATGGGCTCAGACACTCTGGAGCTGCCTTTGCCACTGCTGAGCACGTTGGCCACTGTGGCCTGGCAGGAAGCTGACCCGTCAGGTCCTTCCACTCTGCAGCCTTTAACACTCCTCAGGGAGTCACCCCATACCTGTGGGTTGGAGCTTCCTGCACAAGAATGATTTATTACTGCAAATGCTGGCCAGAGAGCAGCTTGCATCACAGGGAGCCCTTCTGGATATTTCTAGCTCCCAGGTAATTGGGAGATCCTGACATGCAGACCTTGGCTCCAGCAGAAGTAGTGAATGGCTCTTTTCCTCCCCTTGCCCTGACTGTCCATCTGTTAAGCTGTGCAGACACTTTGCCGAGTGACTTTGCTCCCCTGGCTGCCTCAAGGCTTGAAAAACGATTTCAGTGCTTGTAAGAAATGAGTTGCCTGACTTCACACAAGCTCCAGTACACATGGATTTAACATCCCTGACTTCTTGGCCGTGAAGCCTTCAGTTGGAAGGCAAATGGTTAGAAAAAGCTTGGGATATTTTACTGTGTAAACCAGTTGTGTCAGATAAGCACTACATTTAACTTTTCTTTTTTATTTTTCCAGTCAGGTCAATTCAGTGAAGATATGATTCCTACCGTGGGCTTCAACATGAGGAAAGTTACAAAGGGTAATGTTACAATAAAGGTATGTTGCCATTGTTGACTGTTTTCTTTAGCTTCTAGTTTAAAATTTACATGTTTGCTCTGTTTTGCTTCCAGCCTTGAGGCAAATATAGAAAACTGAAGAGGCTCAACTAAATCTGTCGAGTAGCTTAAGAAGACATTTATGTATATTTATGGAGTTTCTGAAATGAGAATCTGTGTGATTCCCAGGTTCATGGACTAGTTGAAGCACTGTTGTGATGATGCTGTCTGGCTTAGATCTGAGTGTTTGAGGCTCAGAGATGCTGCTTTCCTTCTCATCAGTTTGCTTAAGGGAAGGTTTGCATCAAAAGCAAAGCTTTAAGTGAATACATTGTATTTTCTTGTGTACCTCAGTGTGTTACCTTCTTACACAGGATGTTCTTGCCTCTGGTGCAAGGTGCTCCAGTTTGCATCTCCTGCTGTTGGGCCCTAAGCTCTGAGCAGCTGTGCAAGGGATTATTCCTGTTTTAACTTGGGAAAGGTCAAGCAGCTGCTTAAGGACAAAGGAAAAAGTGTTGTGATTTCTTGTCTTATCTTTGCCTGACATGTTTAAACACAGTGCATGGCTAAATTGTCTTTCTCCCCTTGCCTTAAGATTTGGGATATAGGAGGGCAGCCCCGATTCCGGAGCATGTGGGAGCGATATTGCAGAGGAGTTAATGCTATTGTGTAAGTGTCCTTCCTTCACGTGTGCTTCTCTTCTCTGGCAGCCTTCCTAACACTGCATGCCTCACTCTGTAGTTCTCCTTGTGATTCTGAGCCTGCACTGCAACCACACTGACCTTTTTCACCCCTAAGTTCAGGGCTCAGGATGGGTTATTTTATCAGTGTCTGATCTGGAGTGCTAACTCCTCCCTGTCTGAACTGGGTACAGTGCTGTCTAACTTCCTTCTACTCTGCTCTTAGAAAATTTTTTTTAAAAGAACTTAATTCTTCACTCAGAAGTCCTAGCTTTGTTTAAAGCCTTGTTGAATGTGCTCAAAGCTGTGTAAAGTGTAAAGGAAAGAGTGATGTTTCTGCAGGAGCTCAGTGTCACTGACCTAACCTGAAATTCTCTTTAAAGCTACATGGTAGATGCTGCAGATCGTGACAAAATAGAAGCCTCTCGAAATGAGCTGCACAATCTTCTAGATAAGCCCCAGTTACAAGGAATCCCTGTAAGTAACATCACCTTAAACACCTTTAAATGTCTCTGAGGAATGTGCATCACTTGAGCAACTCTGCAGTCTGCCTTGAGCTCTGAATTGTAATGCCCAACCTTACTGGTCAGTGTAAGCATGAACAATACCTGCCCCCAGTGCCTTAAACCAATTTTTGACCTTCAGGGGTCTTATTTCATTCAGTGCTCACAAAACATAATAAATACAATTGAAACAGTAGTTTAGAGGATTCCACAATGTGAGTTTGTGCTATTGACTGCAGATTAACCACAGTGGGGTACAGAAGTGTAGAGTAAGTTTGGGGAATCTCAGATGAGTGTCTGCAGATGTTCTCACATTTATCTCCTGATGTATTGTCGTGCTTGCTCTTTGCACAGAGCAGTTTATTTGTACCTCCCCCTTTCCCTGTGACTAGGTCAGTCTTTTTTCTTGATCTGGTTTAACAATGAATATCTCATTCCATTAGATTTAGTAGGCAGATGCAGACTGCTCATGAGACTCCTTTGAAGTTTGTTGGTTTTCTGGTTTTGGTTGGGGTTTTTTTTCAGGCAAAGCCACAACCCTTTCCTTCTCTGGATTTCAGGTTCTAGTACTTGGAAATAAGAGAGACCTTCCTAATGCTTTGGATGAGAAACAGCTAATTGAAAAGATGTAAGTCTAACCCTTGCTAAGAAACATTTCTCTTACTCAATAAATTCATGTACATAGGGTTGTTATTAGATCAGGAAGCTCGCAGTAACTGAATATTGCACAGAACAAGTTGTGTGGGAAAGGGGAAGAGGAGCAGTTCAGATTGTCAGTAAGAGTCCTTGTGTCAGTGAAATGTGCCCTGAAATGTTCTTTCTTTCCTAGGAACCTTGCTGCTATTCAGGACAGAGAAATCTGCTGCTACTCAATTTCGTGCAAAGAGAAAGATAATATAGGTAACTATTAACCCAAAACACAGAATTATGAAGTGCTGTCAGAGGGTGGACTGGGGGGATTGTAACTTCTTAAACACAAACCTCCTGTCTTCAGGAAACCAGGAACAAATCCAAGACCAATGTGTGAGTGCACTGATTACATTCAGCATAACTCCTGATAGCAGTGAGGAAGCCTGACTGGTTTTAAAGCTTTAGGGGTTGTAGTTACCAAAAAATGTCAGTGCCTGTGAAATCTGCTCCTTTCTACAGTCAGCTTGCAGGAGAGAGCTGACTAGTCCATTAGCTTGGCCTGAATGATTTTATACCTCTGCCAGGTGCTCTCACCTCTGCCTCACTTGGTGAAGATGCCAAGTACCTGCAGCAAGTTTTTCCTCAAGTCATTCTCTTGGAATAGTCACCTTCCCTTGCTGTGTTATCAGAGCACTTGGTGTTGTGGCATCTGCCAGTCTCTGTTCCCTGCAGCCAAACAGTGCCTTTTTCTGGCACAGACATCCAGTGCTTCAGAAGTTGGGGAGTTCAAAGCAGGAACCACGTCCTGTGTGATCTCTGGTGTTTGCCATAAGCTTTGTGAGTAAACTGAGTCATCTCAGCTGAGTGAAAACCGAATTTAACACTTTCCATCCTTTTCCTGATGCCTTCCATGGCTGCCATGGGATTAACACGTGCATTTCCAGGGTAACAGGACTTTGCTGATGAGGAAACTTCAGGGTGATGCTCCCAGGAGAAGCTCTAAAGGATACCAGGATGGCTTTATAAGAAAAAAAGCTTCTTTCTAGGAAAACTGAATAGTCAGTGGAACAGTTGTGACTTCCAAGGAGCCCATGTCAGCTTAGCATCAGTTAAAGGTTCAGACATGGTGGAGGGAAGCACAGACTCCTTTCTGTGGAGATTCACACGAGGCTCCCAGCACAGCTGAGCATCACTGAGGAGCTGCTGGAGGGGAGCCAGGGCCTTTCCCTTCCTCAGGAGAGGCTCTCCCAGGCAGGGAGGAGCATGATGCCCTGTACCCCAGGGCTAAACTGCTTTGTTCTCATCAGGGGAGGAGCTGCAGCCTGGCTGAACACAGCAATGCTGATCTAAAATGAATTATTGGAGCCACAGTGAAGTGTCTGATGAAGGAATGTCTTTTTCCTTGAGATGGACAGAACTGAGGAACCAGGATGTGTGGGGGCAGTGCCACTGTCATTGTTACCTAAAGGCTGCTGGGCAGTGACAGGATCAAAGCATGGACAGCAAGCATCCTAAAAATCATTCTGTTCATCTGCCCTGGGCCATCCTCTAGGGAAGGGCTTGGATATTCCTGTCCTGTGTTTGGGACACTGGAATACCAAAGCCTTGCCACTTACACCAGTACAGACACCTGAATGTGGAACTTCTCTTCTCTCTCCCTGTAGATATCACGCTTCAGTGGCTTATTCAGCATTCAAAATCTAGAAGAAGCTGAAGTCTTCCTGGAATCTCCAGTACCAGTTGGCCATAATCTCAATTGTCCACTTCCCTCCATAATGAGATACTACCCAAAACTCCTGTATCAAGAATCTGCCTTTTCACAGTTCATCTCTCATGTGCACTGCTGAAGACTTGTATTCCTATTCTGTCACAAAACAACTAGAGTTGTCATGATAAAGTCAGCACAAATATTTATTTTACAACCATCTGTGGTGGGAGGGTTGTGGGGGGGGCTTTTTAAAGAAATATCTCTACCATGTTAACTACGATGGTACACTCTGTTCTGGTTTTTCAGGGCCAGGTTTTTATATGATTTTCAGCAAGTGTTTTATTTCTAGTGTTTAGTGGCTTGAAGATGCTGATGCTTGACAGCATTAAGATTCTGTAAGATGCCACATACAGTAGTTAGAAAACATTTAAGCGTGAGTTGTGGGATACTGATTGATCTCACAAATGCATGTGATGTGTGTATGTAAGCAGAGAAATGGAAACTGTTTGCAGAGGGGAGCACAAGGCATAGATCAGCATCACTAATCTACAGCTGAGATCCTGTCACTTGAAAAAGAAAACTTAATGAATTAGGAAGGTCATCTGTTTAAAATCATTCTGTTGCTTCTGTTTAACCTTTATGTGGGGGATGGGAATGGACTGTTCTGTCAAACTTTCAAAAATTGGAGTATTCCAGCATGAAAACAATTCACTAGGAACATGAGGCTTTGTTCAAATACATTTTTCTATCTCCAGATACTCGTGGTCTCTCTCTGAAACCAGAACATGCATTCTGAGCAGCTGCATGACACCCAAATTACTGATGCTCTTGTATCGAGGCAGTTGTTGACCTTTAGCACAATCTGTGTGTAATTGTCAGTGTCTCTCCTGCTCCTGGAATGGCTGGGCACAGTTTCACCTGGTGCTATGGAATACCTGGGCTATTGTGACAACTCTAGACCCGCCTGCTTTCTCCATGTAACCATGTGCAAAGCCTGTCAGATGCAATGAAATGTTTAGCTGTGTCAAAGCACAAGAGAGCCAATGAATTGATCCTGTCTCTTGACTAGCTCCTGCAGCTTAGGGAAGTGTGTATAAACCCAAGATTGTAATGTTTCTGTAGCTTTACTTCCTCAGTGACTTCAGCATATTTAAAGGGACAGCCTCGCTCAGACTGGTTTGTTCATCCAGCAGTGTCAGTGTAGCTCCTGGTGTGTGCACATCCATGGTGCAGCTGCTTGTGTTGCCTCACACTGTGTGTGATTCCTCCCCTCCGTGTGGTTTGCATCTCCTGGGAGCCTCGGGCTGGGAGCAGTGTTCAGTCCCCCTCAGTTGTGACAAGCCAGTGTTCATGCACACTGCCATGGCCTTCCTGTCGTGTCCCAGCTCTGGCACTGCTGCACAGACACTACACGCTGCCTGCCTTCAGTCTGAAGTTGCATTTTAACTTTTTGTCCCCTTTCAGTTCTCTGAAGCATGATCCAATTAATCCATACTCTGGTGCTGTAGAGGAAAGGGTGTATTAACTTGCTACTGTAGTCCCGAGTTCACCAGAACTGCTACAGTTACTTTTATTTAGCAAATTTGCTTGTGCCTATAATAAGGAAACTAAACTAGAATGTGTGAATCTTCGTGGGGGACCAGGTCACTGTTTAGTTAACTGGCCTATAGCTAAACTTGATGTGTTTGGTGTTTATCTACTTCACTGCTTTCAGCGTTTCTGGCATCCAAACACTACCAATTGTTAACCTGTGCATTACTCTCTGCATGTGAACAACTTATACAATTACTGAACTTTGTAAATACGTGAATTTTTTTATTTAGGTGGATGCATATGTTGGTTTACTGCTCTTCAGCTTTATTCAATAAACTTATGTTTTGAGGGTTGTATTGACACTTAACTGCCTGACTTGAGTTGATGTGGCTGAACTCATGGAAAAACACAATGGGATGTCTGTCTGCTCTGCCAAAGATTACAGTGGGGGAAGAAGGATTGATAAATACCTGAGCTGATTTATATTCTGTGGTTCATCTGTTCCAGTGAAATGCTCACAAAACTACCTTTGAGGCCTGGGGCTTGCTCACCTTACCTGAGCAAGCTCAGATAGTCTGAGCAGATTTCAGAGCTTTTTTATGTGTGTGAAAAGCACTGGTCAGCTGCAGGGTGTGAAGCAGGGGCAGCCTTCTGGAGCTCTGTTTTCAGCAGAGAAATGCATGTGTCTGCAAGCTTGGTTCTTGTGTCAAGCCTAGAGTAAAACCTTTTTTTCTAGCACAAGTGTCAGATCTTGCAGTGCCTGATCATTCACTGCCAATTAAAGCAGAAAGATTCTTATCTCAGTGGAAAGGGAGGCTTTTGTTGGCTGAGGTCTTGAACAAAATCTTTGCTGTGATTTTAATCCGAAGTTTCACCGTTCTTCCCAAAGGTTCTTGTTGTATTAATTTCTCTTAGGACACGGATTAATTTGTAGGACTGTCTATCAGCATCTTCCAATTAATGGTTAGAAATTGGATGTCTTGTTTCAGGCTTGTCTCCATGTAAGCTTTCAGACTTGCTGAGCTGTATCAGGTTAGTTTTTAGTCCTGAGTGCAGGTCTTTGAGCATCCTTCATGTGTAACTCAGCTGGTGGGAAGGACTAGTGAACTGTTCAAAGATCCTGTGTATATTTCTTTGGGAGTTTTCTGCGTGCAGAACAAGCTCCCTGCAGTTCGTAGTCAAAGTAAAATGTCTCGACACAAATCTGAAAACAATGTTAGTGCAGTCAGCCTTGCCAGCCTGGTTGGTGTGATACCAGCACCAGTCATTGAGTAAATCAGCTGTGCTGTGAACTGACCCACAGCTTTTTGCTTCATGTGATATTTCAGTGCCAGTTTTGTTTCTAGGTGTAAATAGCAGGGAGAGACACGGGGCCCCCTATGACGTGTGTGCTCTAAAATGTACATTTGCAATACTGCCCAAAATGCTGTTTCACAGCTGTTCTAGTACTGCTCTGCCAGATGCTCATGGTAACTCCTGTGGCAGGAAGGAGACCTCAGAGTGGCTGTTTGATTCCAGTGCACTTGTTCTGTTTCTGGGCTCCAGTAACTTGCCTTTCCTTTGAAACAAGGGAAGTGGAGGAAGTGTTTCCTTCTCAGCACCTTTCAGCCTTGGACTGAAATCAGTACTCATCTGACACTTTATGTCCAAGGTTAAATATTTTCTGGCCTATAAAGGTGTGGAGTTCAGGCATTAGCAGTGGTTTTTGCTGAACTTGGATGCTGTAGCTGTGTTCTAGAAATGTAATCTCACCATGATTGCTTGTCTCAGGCTCTGTAGTGAGCATGGACAGTAAAAAGAGGATGATTAAATTTCCCTTTCTCTTCACAAAAGTTGCTTTTGGGGATGCATTTTAGTTTCACAAGTTACTGCATTTGACATCAACAGCCCCAGCCCTGGAACTCCTCTGGAGTTGCAGGACTTGACTGTTGGCATGTTAAGAAAAGCAGCTCTTGTGAAAAGGCAAACACTGAGCCAGAGAGAACTGGTGGTGGTGAATACCTGGAGGTTGGACAGCAGTGCTGCCTCTGTGACTGGTGGGGTGTGGGCATTGTGTGCTGTCCTGGGTTTAAATCAGCTCTCAGTCCTTGGTGGTGGCTCTGGTCAGTGCAGGTGGTCCTGGAGCAGCAGTGGTGAGATGAGGAATGGTTGTGCTTGTCCCCACAGCTCTGGCAGTGGGAGAGTTTTCCTTGGAGTGTCCCTGTCCTCACAGCTTTGGTGTGGATGGTGATTCCTTCAAGTTCCCATCACCCAGGGCCAGCTGAGGGACTGGGCAGCTGCACAGAGCACCTCTGTCCCACCACTTGGCAACAGGAAAGATGCACAAATGTGGAGCTGTTCCATCATCCCTGGAACCCATAATCCAGTTTCTCAGTGATTTATGTTTTCTCTTTGCATTGTGATGGAGACAGATTGGGAAAATTTTGGGTGCTGACGTATCAAAATGCATAATCTTCACTTTCTGGTAGAAGAAAAGGCCAAAGAAAATGCCTTAAACAGTCTCTCTGTTGGATCTAGGAATGTTGTGCAGGGATCTGTAATAACCTGAGGTATGTCTTAGCAGGATTACCAAGCTTTTAACTTGCCTGAGGTTTCCTTTGTCGTTGCTGTGGCTGTGCAATGGCACGTCCTGGTTTGCTTTGTGCAGGAACTGTGCTCCCCCAGCATGCCAGCACTGCTCCCCTGCCTTGCTCCTGCACTGACCCTGAGGAGTGTGCATCCCAAAAAGGGCTGGACAGCAGGATATTTATTTAGCTGTGTTTCTAAGCTGACACAGACAGTGAATCGTGTTAAAGGAGAAGTCATGTGTGAGTGCCTGAGCTTCAGGGCTTTAGTTCCCAAAATGTGAGTGCAGAACAGTTTGTCTCACCAGACCATGACCCTTGAGAGGGCTCTGCTGCTTTAGGGCTGCAGCTGCTGGATGTTCCAGCGTGTCCTGGTGAAACAGAGGGGTTTTCTCTCACGTGTCACTCCAATGGCAAACACAAATGGCACTCAGAGGGGCTTTGCACATACTCTTTAAAAAGGAGAAGTGAAATACTTGATGTTTTTATCTCCCTCCCAGTGGAAGGTGGGTAAGTAGACCTTTGTGCCAGGATTAGTGCCTTTTAATTATGACATGACAGGTTTTATTCTGTTAAAGGCAACATCTATCATTGTGATAATTTTGAAGTGCTTCAATAAAGTGTTGTTGAAAACCACTTTTTTTGCATATTCATCTGTAGTAGGACAGCTGCTTTTATTATTGTTAGAAATATCTAAGAACTCTCATTACCTAACTGTGGGAAACATTTGAGTATCTTTAACTACATTACTTAATCTGGAGAGTGACTGTACACCTTGTGCTCAGTGCAGGCAACTTTGAGAGGCCAGGCTATGAAATTCCCATTTCTGGTCATTTTTGTTCTGGTACTGGAAGCATTGGTTGGTCTTATTTGTGTTTTTTTTCTGAAAAGACCCATTGGGTTGAAGTTCCTGAACTATATTATCCATCAAACAGAGCAAATATGTCAATAGAGGAAGAAAATGTTGTGGGGTGTAAAATTTAAAGCTAAACTTGATTCTCACAAGAGTCTCAAGGGTAAGTACACTGTTAAGGTGCTTTTCTGTAATTGTTTAACTTGGGGTGTGGACACTGCAGTCTTTGCAACAAGAAGGAATTTTCCTCTTTTGAGAATCAATAATGAATTCCCTTCTTGGTTTGAATAACATTGAGGAGATCCAAGAATTCTGCAGACTGAGGAAGAGAACTGATTGTTCAGGCTAGAGGATTTTCTCTAAAGTCAGCATCCAGAAGCCTGGCTGAACCAGTGAGTCGTGATATTTGGTTTGGATTTACTCATTCTACTGTTTCTGTTACAATAATTGGAAAACAAAGATCTGATTTCTGAACTACTCTAAAACTACAGGCTGAAGACAGATCATTATTATCTGGTTGTCTGCCTGTGCATAATACGTCCTTTATTTTTTTTTCCTGCATTTTTCATATTCTGTCCCATTTCCTGGTAACAGATGAGGCACTTTGGTGAAAGGCCAGCTCAGTTCAGTGACAAGTGACCTGTTCACAGCCAGACACTCAGATGCTGTTGAGGTTTCTGGAGTAGCTTGGAGCTGGGTTTCGTCTTTACCTCCCCCAGCTGTGGTTTCTTTCTGTTCTTTTGCTTATCTTCAAGAAATTTGGTTTTACCAGAACTGCCGAGTGTGCTCACTCTCACATCCACACCTGGCATTTGTCAGCTCTTCCATTTCTGCAGCTGTCCCCGAGCCTGTCCCACGGGGCCACCAGGGCTGCGGTCACACCTGGTGCTCTGGTCCTTGTTATTCTTGTTACCCAGTCACTTCTGGCACTGTGGGCTGGAAATCCCTGCGTCCATCTCCTCCACGATGCTCCTCCAGGAGCGTGGCCTGGCTTCCTCCCACTGCAATTCCCGGGGAATTTGGCTCCTGCCCCGGCCGGGGCTCGTTCCCTGCCGTGTCCTGGGGCTCCAGGAGCCGCGGGTCACGCGTGTCACACAATCCCAGCATCACTGAGGCTGGAAAACCCCAGGATCAGGGTCCCAGCTGTGCCCGATCCTTACCCTGGCCTCAGCCCAGAGCTCTGAGTGCAACATCCAGGAATTCCTTGGACACCTCCAGGCATGGGCACTCCAAACCTCCCTGGGCAGTTCCAAGTCTTAACCACCCTTTCCATGGAGGAATGCGTGCCGTTGTCCCTTTCCGTGGAGGAATTCCTGCCGTTGTCCCTTTCCGTGGAGGAATTGCTGCCGCTGTCCCCTTCCGTGCAGGAATTCCTGCTGCTGTCCAGCCGCTGTCAGCGGCACCCCCCGGGTCTTTCCCAGTTCTGCAGCCACTGTTCCGCAGCCCGGAGCGCTCCGGGGGTGGTTGTGACGGCGGGGCAGGCCCCGGTGGCGGATCTGGGCCCGGTGCCGGTCGAGGCCCATGGCCCGGCCCTGTCCGGGGAGGCCGCTCCGCTGTCCGGCCCCGCCCCGCCCCTGCGCCCGGGCGGAGCTGCGGCCGCGAGCCGTGCCACGACAGCCCCGCGCCGCCCCGCCCCTTTAACGCCGCCGGGCGCTGCCCTTGAGTGACACCCCGCGTGCCCAATAGCCAGCGGCCGCTCCCGCCTCCGCGCCGGCTCCACCAATAGCAGCGCGGCACGGGCGGGCCTCGCGCCGCACCCAACTCCCGTTTCCCTTCCGCTCTTAAAGGGGCCGCGGCGCGGCGCGGGCGGCGCCGCTGCGCTATGCGCGGGCGGCCATGCGATGGCGGTCGGTGGTGCTGGGGCTGCTGCTGCTGCGGCTCGGGCTGCAGGCGCTGCTGACGCTGCTGCCCGCGCTGGCCCGCGGGCTCTGCCTGCACCCGCGCCTGCCCTGCCCCGGCCCGCGGCCGCCCGCTCTGCCCGGGCCCCCCGCGGGCGCTGCGGGCCGCGGGGCCCGGCTGTGGGGCGCGGCGGCGGGCGGCGATGAGTACGAGCGGCGCTACAGCGGCGCCTTCCCGCCGCAGCTGCGGGCGCGGCTGCGGGACGCGGCCCGGGGCATGTTCGTGTTCGGCTACGACAGTTACATGGAGCACGCCTTCCCCCGCGACGAGCTCGACCCTCTGCACTGCCGCGGCCGCGGGCCCGACCGCCGAGACCCGTGAGTGAGGCCGGGGAGCGGGGCCGGGTGCGGGAAGGGAGGGATGGATGGGTGGATGGGGACCCCGGGCTGGCACCGGTCCGTGTTTGTGTCTCATTCGGGTCAAGCTGGGCCCAGCCACGGGACATTTGGTAATGGCCATAAGCTAAAGTACAAGTTCCACCTCTGTGTGAATCGTAGGATGGTTTGGGTTGGAAGGACCTTGAATCCTACCCAATGCCACCCGTGCCATGGCAGGGACACCTCCCACTGTCCCAAATCCCAGTGTCCAACCTGGCCTTGGGCACTGCCAGGGACAGCCATAGCTGTGCCAGGGCTGCTCCCCGTCCCAGGGAAGAATTTCCTGTTAATATCCAATGGAAATCTATTCCCCTTAAGTTTGAAGCCATTTCCCCTTTATCCCGTCACTCCAGTCCCTCTCCGTATTTCTTGTAGTGTCCCTTCAGGTACTGGAATGAATTTCTTTCCATAGTGGGGCAGAGCTGTGGAACAGCTGCCCAAGGAGTGGTGGAGCCTCCCCCTTTGGAGCCTTTCCAAACCTATCTGGACACGTTCCTGTGTCACCTGCTCCAGGTGACCGTGCCTGGACAGGGGTTTGGACTGGATGATCTGCACAGATCTCTTCCATCCTTAACAATTCTGTGATTCTGCTTTTCCAGCTCCAATCTGAACATCAATGATGTGCTGGGGAACTACTCCCTGACGCTGATCGATGCACTGGACACGCTGGCGGTGAGTCCTTGGTGTGGGGACCCTGCCCTGGTCACCCCAGGGACTGCCCTGGCTGGGGGTGTTCCCCAAGGCTTGCCCAGGTGCTGCAAACAGCTGGATCACAAGCTTAACAGCTGGATCACAAACCAGCAGTGTCCCATGGGGGTAACAGAATGAGAGTGGTTGGAGATGCCAGCAGAGGTTTCCAGATGAGACAGAGGAAGTTTAGGAGCTCCTCCCTAAGTTTCAGAGGAGATTTCTTTGGGATGTGCCATCACTGGTGCTCAGGGTGGGTGGATTTGAAGTGGAACTGCTGTGGGTTGCTGGGAGGTCCATCAGGAGGAAGGTTCATTGTGTGCACAAGAGCTGCAAGAGCTCTGATTGTTTCACTTGGCAGAGGGGGCCTGACTGACACACAGATCTGTGTGAAGAGTGGTGAAAGGAAGGAGGGGAAACGCTGTAAAGCTGCTTCTCACCTGCATTCCTGATAAAACTGGGAGATAATGTGAGGAGCAGCTCATTTTTGTGCAGCACAGGGTATGGGGTCATGAGGAAGAGGTCCCTGCTTGGGCATTTTCAGAGGCCCCAGTAGATTTCATTATTCTCATCTGTGCAGGTTTTGTGCCTTCTGGAGTGTCAGGGCTCACTGATGTGCTGGAGCCATGGGGGATGTGGATCTCCTCTGGTGCAGAAGGTGGTTTGGGCTCTATGGGATATAAAACCCTTCCCATTCTACCATGGGACTGCAGCAGTGATGAGGAGCTGCTTGAGCAGGGCAGCTCTGAGCAGAACTGAAAGCAGAAGTGAGGGAAATGTTTTATTGAGAGAGAAGTTTGGGATCTGTGCTACGTGGCTGATAACAATGCCTTCCTGTCCTCCTTCACCAGCGGGGCAGGGCTTAACTTTTCTCAGATGTAAAGGCTTTGGTTGCTAAAGTCTCTTGAGTTTCAGAGGCTGCTGTGTGGGGGAAGCCTGTTCTGCTCCTCACTGCTCACATCAAACATGGGATGCTTCCCCACTGGGCCTGGGCAATGGGGACAGCTGGCACCTGGTGCTTTGGTTAAAAATTTAGGTATGTCCCAGCCTTTTCATGAGCTCAGGCAAGCAGGAACCTGTGTTTTCCTTCCACATTCCTGCTCCCCTGCAATTCAGTTTACATCTCTCTCTGGATGCAGTGGGAATCAGTTCCTAGGTTAGACCTGTAGGAAGCAGGCACAAGGGAACTCCTAAATGTGCAGTGCTGGGTCAGGAGCCTGAAAGGTTGGACTGGTCTTTGGTCAAATAAACATTAAATCAAACTTCATTGTTCTGCGAGCTGTGTTATGGTTTAAGCTAAACTTAACTCTTGAACTGACAGTTCAGGAAGTTTGAACACTCAGTGTGCTAAATCTGACTGCTGGCTTAAGACTTGAACTTGCCATTCTCTTCCCCAACCCTCTTCTGAAGCAACAATTGTACAAACTAGCTTTGTTTTTCTGTAAAAGGTAATGGGAAACTCCTCAGAATTCCAGAAGGCAGTGAAGTTGGTGATTGACACAGTTTCATTTGACAAAGACTCAACAGTCCAAGTTTTTGAGGCAACAATCAGGTATGTGGTGCTGAGTTCCTGTTTTTAAAGCAGTAAAAAGGTTAAAGACTTGGTGAGTGTAATTCAAAGTGAAATCATTGATTTAGAGGTTTTTGGCAGGCTTTATTCCTAAATTGTTCCTCAAGTAAGCTGTTTCTTAATCTTCTCTGAAAATATTCCATCCTTTCATATTGGAAACAATTTGAATCAGTCCCGTGTGGCCTGGAGCAGTGAGACAGCAGTGAGGTTGGCTCTGTGCTTTCAGACTCTGCTTTTTTGTTGTCACTCTTGCAGCAGAGACTCAGATGTGGGCCCAGCAAACAACCCTGGGACAGCTTTTCCCTGGTTTATTTTTGTTTCGTGGACTTCTGCTCACTTTCACTTTCATTTTAGATGAAAAAGACTCTTCTGCCTTGGAAATTATTTTAGATACTGTGTGATTTTAAAGGGTTTCATTTTCTGAGTGTCTCAAGCAGTGTTTATTCCTGCTGCACTTGGCTAGGCTTTCTTTTTTCTGAGAACTAAGTTTATGTAACACCCTTCCTGCCATCTGCAGGGTCAAGGGGGTCTTCACTCCTAAACAGACTTGTTACAAGAACTCCTGGGTCAGGTAAATTTTGCAGAACCAGGTTTTGGGGTACTGTGGCTAACAAGAACATGACTTCTATGTGTGTTCACTACTGGTGGGGGAAAAGCAGATCATTCTATGTAGTGCCTGTAAGGAGCACAGAGTAATAATTCTGTCAGACATGACACCAGTAAGGTGTTTAGGTAAAGAATGAGGTTCAGAACAGACTGAAAACCTGAATTTCCCTTTTCCCACAGGGTTTTGGGAAGCCTGCTGTCTGCCCACATCATCATTACAGACACCAAGCAGCCCTTTGGTGACATGACCATTAAGGATTATGACAATGAGCTGCTGCACTTGGCTCATGACCTGGCAGTGAGGCTGCTCCCAGCCTTTGAAAACACCAAAACTGGCATTCCCTATCCTCGGGTGAGTGGACAGCAGCCCTGGGGGAAACAGGCTCAAAGCACCTGTCCTACAACTTGAATTTTGTGCCTTTTTATGTGCACTTGGGGTATTGAGCCTGCTCTAAGTTATTCTAAAATAACACAGGGGAAACTAAGTTTTGGTGATACAAAAATCATGCAAGTTTTTGTATGGGTAATACAAGTTGCTCCTTCTGTTTAGTAGATGTTTTCCCTGATTTTTCACTGTGTTTGTTGTTCCCTGTGGGTCAGGAGTCATTTGTTTCTGTGCTCTTTGGCTGGAGCATTCCCTGCCCTTTGTCACACAATATTGTCATTAATAAGGAATACTGTAAAGGCAAATAACTGAGGAAAGTGACTCTATTGCTACTAAAACAATTATATCAGGAAAAACTCTTCTGAAACATTTATCATACTTGGCTTGGAGTTTATAATTTTCCTGTAGACTGCTTAGTGGGTACTCAATACTCTGGGATTCTTGGATGCTGCAGCCTCTTGTTTTAAGCAGGTGCAGTTGGCAAGCAGAAGGATGTCACTGCTACTGGAACAATCCTAAACTGCAAAATTATAATTAGCACTTGCCTGGCTGCTCTTAATTTCTGGAAACAGCAGCACAGCTTTTCCTCCAGACCTGCCAGGCTGTAGAAATGTGAATTTTCACTTCTGTTCAGGGCCTGGTAGAGCAGCTGAGGGTGGTGTAACTTCCCTTCAGGCTGCCCTCCATTGGGGAGGAGCATCCACTGAGGAAACTCTTGGTTTCAACAGCACAAACTGGGGGGCAGCAAAGATGGAAAAGCCTGAATGTTTAGTGGAAAGCAAGAAAAAGTGAAGTTTGCAAGGATTAGCAAGTGTAAGAGAAAAATGAAGCTTGCCCACTTTAAGCATGATGCTGCAAAGCTGGAAGAAGAATGTCAGGAATTCTGCAGGAAAGCTTTCCAAGCAGCAATGTGCTGGTTTTGTCTCTCTGTGCACATTCCACGCTCCACATTGTGCAAAAGCTACCAAAAAGGCTTGTTCCTGAAGGTGAGGGTGCAGCTGTGAGCACAGCTGGCTGAGTGCAGTAACCTGTCCACAGGTGAACCTGAAGAAGGGGGTTCCTCCAGACAGCCACAACGAGACGTGCACGGCAGGAGCTGGGTCCTTGCTGGTGGAGTTTGGGATCCTCAGCAGGCTGCTTGGAGATTCCACCTTCGAGTGGGTGGCCAGGAGAGCTGTGAAGGCCCTGTGGAGCCTCAGGAGCAACAACACTGGACTGCTGGGTAATGGCTGGGGGTGCTGCTGTGTCAGCCTGCCTCAGGCTGTGCCTTCAGTTCCTCCACGTGTCCTCACCTTTGTCCTTCTGCTCCCTCTGTAGCTGTTCAGTCACGTTCTCCTTGTGTTCCCAGGGGTTGTGTTGAACTAATGGCACTTTGGGGTTTTCTAAGAAAAATGGAGTCTCTGAAAGACTCCTTAGGGCACAGGTTTTCAAATGGAATTTTTCACAAGACTGGGGAATGGAACTGAAGGCCCTGATTTGTGTCTCCATTAATGTAATTCAGATTGGCAGATGACTAAAAGTACTTAAAATAACTGCATGTGTGTGGGTGTTCCTCAGATGAATCCACCACAGTAACACTCCATCTGATGTTAGTCTTTGATCCTTCCTCCTTGGGAATTTCTGAACGTGTAATATTCCCAAGTCTTGACTGGATTGTTTTTCTCTGATATACTCAGCAACCTCAGGCTAAACTTTTGATTTGTTCTGAAAGGAAATGTTGTGAATATCCAGACTGGTCACTGGGTTGGAAAGCAGAGTGGACTGGGAGCAGGCTCAGATTCGTTCTATGAGTACCTGCTGAAGTCTTACATCCTCTTTGGGGAAAAGGAAGACCTGGAGATGTTCAATGCTGCTTATCAGAACATTCAGAACCACCTGAGGAGAGGGTATGTGATTCATGTCAGCATCAATTCCTTGAGCAGTGAATCCTCTGAAGATCTGAAACTTACCTGTTTATAGTGCTTTGTGTCGTGCTCTAGAAAATCTGTTCTCCTTTTTACTGTAAGAAACAAAAAATCTCATTTCCATGGCAGTCTGCTCTTTCCTCAGCTACTGATTGGGTGCAGAGAAGCCAAACTGGTTCCTATCCCATTTATAAATGTTAAGGCTGAGAAAAGTCTGGCACTGCTAAAGAAATGCATTAAATTGGCTGCTTTGTTCTTCTGAAAGCCTGATCTTGCCTAGCATGACTTTTTGGTAGAGATTCTGCTGGCAGAGCTCTAAGATAGGATACATCCCTTTATGAATTCACTTCTCTGAGAGCATGACTGGTGTTTGGGTTCCTTTCACCATGAGCCCAGCACAGCAAAGCAGTGGCTGCTTGCCTTTGCTGCTGGCAGTGTGCTGTGCTGTCCTCAGGCAGAGCATTTCCATGTGCTGTTGTTCCCTGGCAGTCGGGAGGCCTGCAATGAAGGAGAAGGTGACCCTCCCCTCTATGTCAATGTCAACATGTACACGGGCCAGCTGATGAACACCTGGATTGACTCTCTGCAGGCCTTCTTCCCTGGGCTGCAGGTAAACTTCCCTTCTGGTAAAAGCCAAGGAGAAAGGCCCAAACTAATCCTGGGCTGGGAATGAGTGTGAGTTCTGAGCTGAGCTCCCTCCTGAGGGTTTGCATCTGGCTGCTCTGATAAGAGCTCAGTTGAGCTCTGCATTTACACAGCAGTGAGGGGAGGCCTGGCCTGCTCTCTGCTAGATCTGAGAGACTTTGAGCTTCCCTCTTTTAACCTCAGCATTTGTATTCTGTGCTGTGAGGCTCTGCTGAAGTTTTTACTGCAGAGAATGAATGCATTCGTACTTTTGGGGGGTTATTTTGTGTGAGTTTTTTCATCTTTGCTGGCTTGCAGAACTAAATGTTTGTGTGTGTGTGTGTTTCTCTGGCTGCTCTCGTGCCCAGGTGTTGATAGGAGATGTGGAAGATGCCATTTGTCTCCATGCCTTCTATTATGCCATTTGGAAACGCTATGGAGCTCTCCCAGAGAGGTACAACTGGCAGCTGCAGGCCCCAGATGTTCCCTTCTACCCCCTGAGGCCGGAGCTGGTGGAGTCCACTTATCTCCTTTATCAGGTATGGGACTTCTCTGAGCTGCACATCATGGCTTGGCCAAAATCCTTTTGTTCAGAAAGTCCCTTTTCCTCCAAAAAAGTCCCTTTTTTCCCCCTAGAAAGTCCCTTTTCCCCCAAAAAATTCCTTTTTTCCCCCTCTGACCTGTGGCCAGCTGAAGTTTGGCAGCCCTGGAGCTGCCTCTTGTCATGTGGAGTCTCTGGGCAGGCACTGCAGTGTTGAGCAATGTTGTGGCTCTGCTGTTTGCTTCAAAAATAGCCTTTTTTTATAAGGCAGGCAAAAACAACACTAAACCACCTTTTCTAAAAGCTGCTGGCAGATTTTTACAAGGCAAAGGCTTGTGACTGCTCAACCAAAATTGTTCAAGTAAATGTACCAGCTTTCCTTGCAATAGTGTCCAGGCACAGATACAATAAACTAAAATAACTCTGCCTACAAGGAAGGGATCAGAGAGTTTGGATTTACTGCAGGTTTTCTAGGATTTGCACTAAAGCAAATGTGAGAAGCTTGCATTGGCTAATCCAAGTCATGCTCCTATAAAGATAAGTTTGCTGTGATACACAAGACTCTGGTGCCAATAGGCCTTTGTTGTGTTATTTTTACAGGATTTAAAATTGCTGACTCTAACTCTTGTCTGTCTTCCTTATTTAGGCCACAAAGAACCCATTTTACCTTCATGTGGGAATGGATATTCTGCAGAGTTTGGAAAAATATACAAAAGCAAAGTCAGTCTTCAATGTTCTTTTCTTCTCTCAGTGCTATATACCTACATTTTATTATACAAATATTATATAGAATCCAGTCTGCCACATGTAGGTAAACCAGAAAACCCAGCCCTCCTTGAGAGCCACAAGTGATGATTAATTTATTGAGCACTTCTTTCTTTCCTATCTGAAAATGAAATTATAGTCCAGTGGCAACTTTATACCTTTGGCATTTTACCACTGCCTTTCAAAATGCATTGTTGATGATCAGCTGCTAAAAACTGCTGAAAATAGCAGTTGGGATTTTTCCTAGGGATCCTGCAGGATTATTTCTCTGCTCATGTTTAGCTGAGCTGAGGGATGGCCCCTAAGCCAGATGCTGTTGGATATCAGCTTCCAATTCAAGACAGCAGCAGTGAGCCCTGACTTTAATACTGAGTAGCTGAACTTTTTGCAAGGCTCGGGGTGAAGACAATTAATTTTTATTCCTTATTATTAATTGACTCGTTATGTAGACAGATGTGTAACAACTGGCCAGGTCAGACATTGCTGCTGAGTGGGGTTCAGGTGATCACAGAGCCCTCAGCACCCCAGAACCAATAACCAGTGAGTGTTTACACAGCACAATTGTTCCATTTGAACTTCAACCCCGGCAGTGGGAATGCTCTGAAGTGAAGGAATATCTGTGAAGGAATATCTGGGCAGCACTCAGAGAGCAGCAGAGCTGGAACTGACCCCAAACCAATGTCCAATGTTGCAGGTGTGGCTATGCCACGTTGCACCACGTGGTGGAGAAGACCAAGGAGGATCGAATGGAGAGCTTCTTTCTCAGTGAAACCTGTAAATATTTGTACCTGGTACGTGTGTGCTCCACTGGGCACAAAAACGGCACGGGAGGGGGCAGGAGGTTATTAATTATTAATTAGAATCTGGGTTGGGGGCAGGCATCATTAATGACAGCCTGCAGGGCTCTGGGGTTTGTGTTTGGGGGTGATTGAGGCTCAGCTCCTCTTCTTTGGCCTCACCCCAATGTCTGAGGTGAGGCAGCTGCCCAGGAGTGGTTCCTGAGCCTGGGGAGCTGCAGATCTTTGGGAAAAGGCTGGACAGGAAAGGGAGCAGGAGTGGAGGGAGCTGCTGCTCAGCTCTCAGCTAATTGCTGCCTGGAGCAGCCTCTGCTTTCTCCCCACTGGCTTTGGCACTCCCAGCAGAAAGAATTTGGGCTGACATTGCCTAAGCCCTGTTCTCAATCTCCTTTAGTGCAGAAAACCAAATAAAACTGTGACTGAGTGGATGCCAGCCTAGAAATGCCTCACAGAGCAGCTTAGAAAAATAAGGGCACTTTAAGTTGTGCGAGAAGTTTTTCTTGTGCTCTCCTCTTCTAACTCCTCCGATCAATCCCTTGCATTAAGGTTATTTATTGCCATTTGCTGCAGCTTTATTTAGCACTAAAAGGTATTTTTATGTGATCCCTCAAAGTGTGTGAGTAGCTGCTTCCAGCTCCTTGTTCCTGGGAGATGAAGGATGTGGCACACCTACAATGACTGTCTCTCCCTTGTCCCCTTCAGTTGTTCGATGAAGAGAATCCAGTGCATAAATCTGGCAATAAGTTCATGTTTACTACTGAGGGCCACATCGTGTCTGTGGACGAGCGATTCCGGAGCTCGCTGTGGGAGGACATCCTGCCCGGAGGGGGGGACAGCGCCCACAAAACCAAACCCCCCGAGCTCAAGGCAGCCAACTTCAGCTCCAACGTAAGGAATGCACGGGCTGCTCCTGCTGGGGAGTGGGGAAGGGGCAGGCAGCGCTCACTGAGCCCTTGGGAGGGGGTGCTGTAAAGGGTTTCCTTTAGAAATGCTAAATATCTGATGAGCTGCCCTGAAAACAGGAATGGGATCGTGTGAGGGATCCTGGTGAAGGTGAAACCTGTCCCCTTGGAAGTATTTTGCAGCAGTTTTTTTGTTCTTTGTTAAATTACTTCCAATTCCTTTCCCCTTCCCATTTTCTTTGCCCTTAAAACTCCTCTCCAGTGTTGCTGTCAGGGGTAAAGGGAGAAGCAGAGGATCTTCTAAACCAAACCATCTAAATTAAGCTTTGTCTTCCTCAGTGTGGTTTCGGGGGTGGAAAGGGGACCTTTCTTAGCAAGGCCTCAGCTGAGAGCTGTGCCTCCAGTGCCCATCACCAACCAGAACAGATCTGGTTTGAATCACAGAATCACAGAATGGTTTGAGTTGAAAGGAATTAAAAGAGCATCTCATTGCACCCCCATGGGCAGGGACACCTTCCACTGGAGCAGTTAAGGACAATTTTTTAAATCTCTGCTGGGAGGTTCTGGTGTGGCTCCTTCCCTCCTCCCCACAGAGCTCCAGGAAAAGAGCATTATTTTAGACATTCACAGTTGTCATAGTGAAGGAAATCTCAGTTGCACAACAAGCTGTGCTGTGTGTTTGGAAGCTGCAGCCTGCACTGAGGAAACACTTGCTGCTCATTTATGGGATTTGTGCTGGAAGTCTGCAAAGAATGAGAGCAAGTTGGAGTAAAAAGTGTTATTTGGTACAATTTGCTGTACTGGGAGGATCTGAAAGGATTGCAGAGGGGATGGGCTTACCTGGGTTTGGATTTGAGTTTTTAAAAAGGTGTTAATTTTCTCAACAGTGTAACAGAGTCCCTGATGAGAGGAGGTACCTGCTGCCCCTGAAGAGCAACTACATGAGACAGATCGACAGAATGGTGGGACTGATCTGAGGGACTCTGCAGGGGAACTTCACAGGAGCTTGGGATTGCCCTGCAGACATTCCTCCCCCTTCAGCTGCTCCCTGCACAGCCTGAGTCCCCCAGGTGTCCCCTGGGCCTGCCTTGGACACAAAGGAGCTGGAGCTCAGTGCTCCACAGGGTAACCTCCTGTGCCACCTCAACAGACAGCTCTTGTTTCAAGACTTCCTATGAAAAATGTTGTTGCAAATGAAGGCTGAATATATTTTAAAAGAAAAAAGAAGGCAAATTGGCCACTTAGCTACCTCTTTGTAGCTGTGTTACAAATGTCCCTCTAGAGCAGGGTCTGGTATTTCATTTGAAATGATCTTGGGGTTTGGGGTAGGAGTGGGGAAGTGCAATTTTTTACACCAAGTCGAATTATTGGATTTTTCTGACTAGCAATACACAACCTTAAGGTCTACTCAGGTAGGAACCCACTGGGTTTGCTGAAACAAAACTGCTCTGTGTACTCTTGGAGGGATAACTGCTGGTGGTGTAAGAGCTGTTGGTAGAGTGTGACATCCCTCCCACCCACAGCTGACAGAACCTGCAGGGTTGTGAGAGCCTGTAGCTGCAGCAAGCAGTGATCAAACCAACCCAGGTGCCTTTTTGGGAGGGAAGGGGGAATTGCAAAGCCACTCAGGCAGAAGTTCCCAAAGTTTCCTTGTTTGCCAAGTTTTAGTGCCTTTTCAGGAGAGATGCTGCTAAGAACTGGTGTCAGTACACGAAGAACAAACTATTCCACATTCCTGACAGGATTCATGTGGTAGTGCCTTAAGTTCCCTTCACTAGCAGGGAAAACTGAGCTTCCTTGGGAAGACAGAAAAGTATTTCTGATGATCTGGTTGTAAAATACAGTGGAACCCAAAGTCACTTAAAGAGAGATGTTTGGGGTTTTTTTTAAGATACTGGAAGAATATCTATGAACTTCCAGGAAGAAAGCAGTTAAGGGCTTGAGGGATGACGACAAACTGAGGCCAAAACAACTATTTTAAATATAAAAAGTTGGGATTATTTTTTTTCCAGTGGTTCCCCATCGCTTATATACTTCTAATTTTTGACTACAGTTGAAGTAGTAGAATGTTATTTTTGGGTTAATGACTTTTAAATTGAGGCATAAATATAAGGGCAACTTGATCTGCTGTATTTTCACCTTCTTACAACAACATTGGTTTTCATGAACCACGTGTTGCAACTCAAAACATTTCTAATAAATATGAAGTTTGGAGAGGTTATTGTTGGAATCTTTTAATGTACAGATGCACCTCAGGGACTTTGTTGTAGAATCTTTTATTCCATGAAAGTTGAATCTTGTATTCAGGCAAAAAAAAAAAAAATCATCAAATCTTCTTAGTCTTATTCTGTGTGTTTGAAGGGTTGGAGGGGGGAGAGGGAAATAGGTTAAAATTTCCCAAAATACTGCAAGACAATGTTTGCCTTGGTGTTTGAGGCAGCTGAGGTGATTCCAGCTCCTGTAGAATTGGCTTTGCCAAAGGTGTTATTGGAGTGTCAGAGTTGTCTGTTTGAAAGGAAAACAGGAATTGCAGGTGTTGTGATGCTGGGAGAGGTCTGGGCTGTGCTTGCAGGAGGAGGAGGATGGGCAGAGGCAGGGATGCCCCCAGGAGGGTGGGAGGCATTTCTGCCCACCCACAGCAGGGGGGTCTGGGCTCTCAAATGCTGCTCCTGGGCCAGCTGGGCCCGTCCAGCCCTGCGATGAGAAATGAAGGGCTGGGAGCCCAGCACAGCATCCCCCACTCTGTGCAGACTCGGGGAGTGGCAGTGCCAGGCTGGGCAGGGTTTGGGGACACCAGGACACCAGGACAGACACACCCTCAGTGCAGTGCTGGCTCCTCCTGCTCCGGCTTTGTCCCACACTCCCTGAATGTGACACTGGCCACTCTCTGTGTGTGTGTGTGTGCCCTCTGAACTCCTGAAGCCAGGGAGGCTCCCAGCCCAGGAATGTGCACAGAATCCATGCCAGAGCTTTCCAGACACAATTCCACAACTGTGAGGAAGTTGCACAACTCTTCTGCCATTGTGTTTTCCTGGTGATTGCCAGGAATAGTGAAAGGTGGCTGAGAGTGGGAGCAGCCCAGACAGGAATTGCAGCTTTCCAGCCAAACATGGGCAGCTTCCCTGGGGAATTGCTTTGGAATTTCTGTTGCCTGGTGATGTGACAGTCATCTTTCCATAGAAATGCTCTTTATCCTCGTGGAGGCTGGTGGTAAAAGATTCGGTGTTCCTGCAGGAGCCAACTTTTCTTCCTCTTTGTTGTAAAACTGCTTGGATACGTTTTTACTCTGTAAGTAAATGAGAGCTTTTGTACAAGTCAATGGAATCAAAATGGAACTGATAACAGTGCTGGAATTACTTGCTGAAACAGACTCTTGTATTTCTTGGTATCATGTGCAATATCAGGTTTTCCTAACTAGAAGTGCCATGTATGCTTAATTGTTATTTATCCATGAAGTATTTAACTGAGGATGGGAAACTTGGAAGAGGACCAAATGTGCTTTCATGAAATGTCCTGAATTTTCAACACTTGGCTTGCATTTTGCAAATCTGCATTAAAAAAAATAGTGTTTGACTACTTGGATGTGTGTTTGTCTTGCAGGGGATCTCCCTTCTGTACGCTGGGATTTCATCTGGTTAGAGCTGGGAGAATCCCATTTATTCTTCCTGCAGGAGAATAAACCCACCCCAAAACCAACAGGGCTCTGTTCCCGTTTTTCTCCATAAGGATTTGGGGGCAGCTGAGAGCAGGGATTGATGTGGGGTGAGTGAAGTGTGGCAGTTCTGGTCTCACGAGCAGGTCCTGACCTCCCTGCTGGGATTCCCAATCCTTTGTTCAACCAATCCATGAAAAACCTGGTTCAGGTGAGAATTCTGCACCAAGAGCCCTGCAGGGCTCTCTCCAGCCCATGGATAACCAGCAGCTCGTGCTGGGTTTGAGAACAGGAACTGGAAATGAGCTGTCTGCCCATCCCTGGGATTTATTGGTTCTCTTTTGCTGCTTTTCCCTCCTGGATTTGTTTTCTCTCTGCTTGGCATTATCTCTTGTGTTTTCTCTTGCTTTGTAGTTCTGCTGCAAAGGCTGGTGGAGCTGCCAAGGGGTTTGCTGTGTGTGGATCAAACTCCACATTCCAGGGAAATGTCTGCTGAGCATCAGCGATGGGAATTTTTGCAGCGGTTTTAAAGTTCCTCTGGGTTTTTGGATAATGAGATCTTTGCCTTTCTTTACTTTTGCTGCACTCAGACTTTTAAGTGTCAATTGTAAAGGGGCTGAAATGCTGATTTTGGGGCCAGCACCCCAGCTCTGATGTTTTCCCTGTGGTTGCACATTTACCAGAGGAGTCACTGCCCTGCTGTTTGCTGTCATTCCTTATCTTGTCTTGCTGCCTTATCTGCTCCCAGAGGGTTGAGCAGCTCTGGATTGGGACTGAGTGCTTTGATTGCAGCTTTTCCAGCCCACATTTAAGAAATTATCTCAAAAAACCCCACCCTGCCATTGTTGCTTTCCTGGTTGATTGGAGCGTAGCAAGATCGCTTGTGATAACAAGATTAAAACTCCAAAATTGTGGTTGAAAACTCGTTTTTTTTTTTAGATTAAAAAGCACGGGACGAGCTGGGTTTTCGAGCAGCACTGAGGTGTGTGATGCTGTAGCTCCGGTTTGCTTCCAGCAGAGCCCTCCCTTGTGCCGCGGTTCGAGGCTTTGGCTGAGCCACTGAAACCTCGCTGCCTGCAGGGTGAGCGCTGAGAAAAGCAGATTATTTACCGATTATTTACAGATTTACAGCTTCCCGGGGAAAATGCGGGATTATCACTGCCCAAAGCTGCAAAGCATCACCGAGGGGGAGAGGGGACACTTGGAATTCCTGGAGTTTTCACCTTTGGAACTGCTTTTAGGGAGGGATTTTGTGTCACTGATCACCTCTCGTGTGATTTATCCATCTCAAAGACACCAGTGAATGTTCCCTGCGAGCTGCTTTGTGCCCCTCCAGCCTCTCATCTGTCCCCACACTGATGAGAGGCCATTGGTTTGGAACCATTTTACTGAAAAGCACCTTTTTCCCCCCCAAAAAAATCTGTGTTTTTTTGTTGCTCTGGAGGAGGAGAGCTGGGGGAGCTGCTCCAGCCTCACCAGAGCATCCCAGTGCCCGGAGCTGGTCACTGCCATTTTCCAGGGGGAAACCTTGGGAAGTTCTTTTTTATTTAGGTCATGATGGTAAGGGGGGAAAGGCACCAGTATGGCCCAGTCCTCAACTGGTGAGGATGCTCTGACCTCCTGCACAAGGCACAGGTGGGAACTGGGAGAACTGGGAGAACTGGGAGCAGCCCCAGGGCAGCCTTGGTGATCAGGGCTGGATTGAACTGGGTTCCAGTAGGAGCTCCAGTCTCCATGGGGAGCAACTGGTGTGACTGGGAGTGCCCCAGTGCCACTGCCCAGGGGAGAGGGGAGAGGGAGAAATCTCTGGAATTGGGAGATTGAGGGGGAAACTCTCTGGAATTGGGAGATTGTGGGGAGAAGTCCCTGGAATTTGGAGATTATGGGGGGAATTGGCACTGGAAAATCATAAGGAGAACTCTTTTGGCTTTTCCACACTCCAGGCAGGTGCTCTAAAATACAAAAAAAACCCAGACAAATTAAATGGGGAAAAAAAAAAAAAGAATATTTCAGTTTATTAATACTTTTGAATAATTGAAATTACTCGCTGGGTAAGGCCCAGGGGCTTTCCAATAATGGCAATCTGCATACTGTTAATTATTAATAATGTTCATTTGGGCTAAGTCATTGCTAACATGAATAGCTCTTGGAAAGCTCCATGAATCATCATCCTCGTGCTGTGACAGCACCGTGGTTCTGTCACAGAACTTCACATGGAATACAAAACTCTGGCCTGAAAAAAAAAAAAAAAACAACCTGCTTTTCCCCCTCCTCTGTTCCAGAGGAGATGGATTTTTGCAGCAGCCTTCAGGAGGAAAAATTAACTCGAGAAGGAGTATTTAAATAAGCATTTTTAATAGATCAAATATCCCCGTGCTCGCAGACGCTGCTTAATGAGAAAACAAATTATGTGGGAGCTACAGAGTCTCTTTTTTTTTTTTTTTTTTAATATTTATGTGCAAATGATTCCCTCTCCTTTCCTTTTGCTTCCCTGCCTGCAGCTGAGTGCAAGGATGTACCACGGCAGGGCTGGGAGCTGGGGGAGAGTAGGGAGGATAATTATCCATAATTTGGATAAATCCAAATCCATATCCATAATTTGGCAGAAAAATCAGATTTAACAGAGTTGAGGTTGTGTGGGGTTATTTTTCCTTTTTTTTCTTTTTTCCTTTGCTTCATTTTTCCTTCACTTCATTTTTCCTTCTTTTTTCTCCCTTCTTTCTTCCCTTCCTTTCCCTTAATTTCTCCTTCTTTTTTTCCCATTCTTTCTTTTTTTTTTTCCCTTTCTTTTTCCTGGCTGGGCATGTTTAGGAGAAGGGAAGGAGGTCTGATGTGACATCTGAGATTCCCTGGAATTCAGGCTTTGTGTGTGAATGGAGGTCACAGAGATTTTGGGATAATCCCCCTTGTCTCAGTCCTGGTTTATGCAGGGCCTCCTCATCCTGGGGATGGGGAGATGGGACATGGGGAAAGGCTTTAAAAAGCACATTTAAAACCTCAGAAATGCCATTTAAAATGTTGAACTCATTATTTTACCTTTATTCCTGCACTTTGTCAGTTTGGCCATGATCATCAAAATCCCATTTTGGGGGAGAAAACCAAGCCCAGCCCATCCTTCCCTTTTCTTTTCCAGTTTTCTCTCCACATTTACCCTGGAATGATTTCTCCTCAGAGCACAGGAATGCTCCAGCTCGGTGATTAATTAGTATTGCTATTAATACAAGCTGCAATTCCATTGGACTAATCTATCTTATTGGTCAGGCTTTAATTAATTAGGTAATAAAAGCAACCCTAAAAAAACCCCTTTGAACGCTGGTTAATGAAACCCATGGATCTACTTATTAAGAATTAAAACCTTTCTCTCTTTGATACTTCTCTGCTTTATTAAACTCTGCTCCACTGCTTTGTGTGGTTTGTCCCATCAATAACGAGGCTCTTTCTTCTGAATTGCTTGGTGTGAGCCAAGAAATCTCATATTATCTAATTAGGGACAGCTCTGCCTGCATAATGAATACAGCTGCAGCAAAAGCCATTTGTTCCAGGCATTTTGTGGTGTTATTATTATTTAAAAACTCTGATCTTATACACCCTACACCTGTTTCCATATTAAAAAAAACCAATTGTGTAAATGAAGAACTGGCCTGGGGCAGCTGCAGTGGGACACGACCTGCCTCAATCCCAAAGGTGCTGCAGGAAAATTCCCTTGGGGAGGAATTTCCTCAGTCTGGGTGCACCCACCCCCTCCCTGCCTCTGGATTTTGGGCTCCATCATTATTTTGGTTCTGGGACCGAAAAGAAAATGTTTTTTTTTTGTTTCTGGGAGGAGTAGGATAAAACAAAGCTCATGTGTTTCCAGGATAAAATAAAGCTCACAGGTTTCCAGGATAAAATAAAGCTCACAGGTTTCCAGGATAAACCAGGCTCCTGCTTTGCTTTCTGCTCTTGCTTTTCCTTTCCTTCCTCCTGCCCAGGGGTTTCCCTGGGATAAAAGTTCAGGGAATTCTCTGCAGCAGCAGCTCAGGGGTTTTAATGCTGGCAGAATGCAGAGATTCTGTTTTTGTGTTTCACCCTCTGTGTCAAAACATTTCTGGCCACAGCAGGAAGGAGCTGTAATTCCTTGATTTCTGGCTGTGTCCTGAGGGATTCCTCCAGCTCTTCTCCTGCCTGGCTCCTCCAGCTTTTCCAGCTGATTTAAATCCATAAATCCATGGTTTTCCAAGGCACAGGCAAAGCCATGCTTTACCCAGGAGGACAGAAGGCAACAGGAGGAGCAGGAAAGGGTTTTTTTTTGTAAGAAACAACAAATTTAGCAAAGCCAAGGAGGCACAAAATGATTCTCAAGATCTAATTATCCCAGGGAATGAAAGCAAGGCAGGCTGCTTGAACCTGCCTGCTCAGGGTTATATTAATATGAAGCATTTAATCATTAGGGAGATGGAATTAGTTCACCCACACTGATCTCTAAGCTGAACTGCAAAGTTGGACACAACAATAATTTCATAAACTTCCTCAGAATAATAATTTTCCTGGACAATTATGCTGAAGGACATCACCTTGTGGGGCTCTCATATCCACGTGGGCTTCACCTGGGAAGAAAAATGGGAAATGGAGCTGCTGGTTTGGAGAGAAAAGAGTGGGGATGTTTTGTCTCCCATGCTGAGGCTCAGAGCTGGTGGGAAGGTTTCCTGGATTTTTAATATTTCTTTTTTTTTTTTTTAAATTGAAGGTTTGGTTGGGGAATATTTAAGGGAAGTGTGTTTCGTCTCTCAGTTTTTAATTTCCAAGCAGGAATTGTGATTTTAGCAGCTCCTCTTCAGTTTTTAATCCCAAGTGTAGTTGGGTTCAACTGCCAGAATTTGTCTGAAGGATGGAAAAAACGGGGATAATAATGGAAGAAAATAGTTGGGAATTGTTACAGTGACATAATGAGAACCAGGGGACTGTGATTAACAAGTAATTATCAGAAGTTCTTTGCAGGTGCTCAGGACCTGCCCTTCCAGCTTCTCCTGCCTTTGAGGGACATTTATAAAGCTTTTTTTGGGGTGAAATGTTGTAAAACTGCTCCTCATCACTGCTGCTTGTTCCCATCCATCTGACACAGGTAGACCTGGCTGGACTCTGATTTTTCTCACACCTAAAATTTGGGAATATTGCCCCGATCATGGCAGATTTCAGAGCCTTGTACTGCTTTGAGTGTTGGGAATGGTCTGGGGAGGTTTGGGGTGCTCCACTGATGCTTTGGGAGGTGATTTCCAAGCTCAGTGAAATGAGCAGTGGTGTCACCCATCAGCTGATCCGGGGAGCAGATCCCCACAGGCAAGGACAAGGGCTGGAATGCAGGGCTGGCCTCACCTGTGTGCTCTGTGCATCAGGAGAGGATTCCCAGTCTGAACTGGGAGCCACCCAGTTGGCCACAGATCCATCAAGGGCACAGCCCGCTGCCTTACCTGAATCAGCAGAGCGATTTCCAAACCTCTCAAATGTGGAGATGCTCTGTTTGTCCTTGAAGTTCAGTGTAAGAAAAGAAAAAAAAAGTCATTTCTAACCTAAAAGTGACTCCAAGTTTTCAAAAAAAAAAAAAAAAAAACGAATGCAGGAGAATGCAAAGCAGAGCTGGAAAAGAAAAGATGCTGCTGCTCCCTGGGAGAGAGAACAGCTGTGCCATCTGCACAGCAGCTGGAAAATGGACAACAAGGGATGCTCTGGAGGAGTTTCATTGCCACAGCGAGCAATATTCAGGGAAAAAGAGAATATTTGAGAGCCTGGAGAAGGAGCCAGGCACCTGTGGCCCCCAGAGAGCTCCAGGGATGCTCTCGGGTGGAGTTTCTGGAGCAAACAAAGGGAGTCTGTAGCTGGCTGTTGTCAGATGACTCAGAATAATGGCAGTGTGAGCAGTAAACAGTTTTAATTTATACAGGTGACATTTAAAATGCAAATCAGACCTTAAGATAATTGCTGGAAATAAGGGAGCCTGTGTTGGTTTAGGGAATATTTCCAGTTTCTATGGAAATTATTTATAATGCAGGGAGATGAAGGAAGGGCTTGGCTGGAGCTGCTCCTGTGTGGAGCCACAGGATTTGTTCACAGGGAATGCCTGGGGACAGGAGCTGGGGCTCAGGGGAGTTGCTGGGGTAAAAAGTTCTCAAATCTGTTGAAAAAAGAGAATTTTTTTCCCTCTCTTGACGTTGCAAATGTAGATGGACCAGAATGAGATTGGGCCACCATAAATGTGTGTGGGGGGTCACAATAAATGTGTGTCCAGGGGATTTTTGGGACCCTGAGCAGTCCCAGGCTGAGATTTGGTGGCCCTGGCTGGGATTTGGTTGCCCAGGCTGAGGTTTGGTGGCCCAGGCTGGGGTTTGGTGGCCCTGGCACAGGGAACAGCTGGTGGGGACAGGGTGGGGCTGCAGAGGGGCAGGGCTCAGGGCTCTGCTCGTCCCCTCTGAGCACACACACCCTGCTCGCGTTATTTAATTCAGGCGTGGCAATTAAGGAAACAATTATCTCCCGTGTCTTGGGCTGATCTCTGGGTCATCTGAGCATTATCCCTTTTGATCTCATTATGAATTTAAAAGATGTAATAAATTGGCTCTTCATTCAGTGGGAAAGGTCAGGCTTGCTTTCTGCAGGAGACAAGGGTGGATTTAATGGGAGGATCTCAAGGACAGGGGAAACATTTGCTGGGGACGGAGGGAATGAGCACCAGCCCCCCCCCGGGAGCGCTGTGCAGGATTCTGCAGCTTCACAACCCCTCCATGGGCAAATCCTGCCTCCAGACATTGCCAGGAGGTAAAACCTGCCCCAGGTGGCAGCTAAAGGTTGGGACCTCATCAGAAGCTCCTCCTTGGTTTTGGATCCAGGACTGGGGAAGCCTGACTGGGTCCAAAAGGGGATTTGAGACTCAGGGAACCTCAGCACTCAGAGATTTTTGGCAGCCTGCTGGAGAAAGGGGGTGACCAGGTGGGTGAAGCTCCTTTTGTGGTCGGTGTAAGCTCAGCTGCAGCCTTGGCAGGTGCAGGAAAATCCACTGCACCCAGCTGAGCTTTGCTGCCTTGCCCAAGTTAAATCCTGATTTCTGTCCTTTCTGTTTGGTTCTTTTTTCTGTATTGATACCCTTATATCAGAATCAAAGCATCCAGTCAGGAAAAGCTCAGTACAAGCAATCAGCAACTGTAAAACTTTGCTTTTCTCTCTCAGAAATGTGACTGCAGCCCTGGGCAGGAATGGGAGGGCTCTGGTGGCACCTCTGGGAGCCACCCAGGTGAGACAGAATGGATTCTGCACCTGGACCATGCAGAACACAGCCCAAGGCCAGGCTGGATGGGCTTGGAACAACCTGGGGCAGTGGGAGGGGTTGGGATGGGATTATCCTTTAAGGTCCCCCCCAGCCCAAACCATTGCAGGGTTGGCAGAATGTTCAATCATTGCAGAAATTCTGGTTTTGTCAGGATGGGATGCAGGGAAGGAAATGTTCTGGGCAAAGATCTGAGGTTGAGAAAATCATCCTGGTGGCTGCTGGGTTCCCTGCTCTGCCTCCCAAATAGAAAATTTTATAAAGAAAACCACACCAAGAGAGACTCTCTGGTTTATTCTTGCAAATGGAATGAGTTGGATAATAAACCCCCCTGATCAAGGCTTTAGCACAAAACCCCTCTGAAGTGTAAAAGGTGCTGCATTTGTGTAAGTGAGGTAAACTTCAATTTGGAAGAAAGGAAATGAGAATTTTTCTCTTTCATTGGTTATTCTATTCACTTCCAGTTTTTATGCTTTCCAGGAGGTAAAAAATAATTCAAAACTGGACTTACTGCAGAATTCTCTATTCAAACATTTGAATATACATTGCCTGGCAGTGCAGAGGACAGGTAATTATGCAGGCCTATCTTTTCTGCAGAAATGAGTTCTTTGGGTGCATGTTTTAAAAAGCACAGAGCACACAAAATCCTGGGTGTGAGGGGCTGGGAGCTCCTTCCCTTCCCAGGCCTGGCTGAGTTCGATATTGATGGTGCCAAAGGTGTTTAGACAATTCTTCTGGAGTTAAAAAATTAAACTTTTAAACATTTTTTAAAAGGTTCACTTTTTACCACCTTTTACACTCAAACCTTGCTGCATTTCCCCAAAGCTGGGGATGAGCCTTCGTTGTCCTTCATGGGGTGGAGAGATCTGCTCTGTGCCAGGCCCACAACCCTCTTTCCATTATTTTAAAACCTAATAATTAATAATAATAATAATAATAATGAACGAACTTATTCAGGAGCTGTTTCACCAAGCTGAAAGCAAAGGAAAGCAGAGATTTGCTCCTGCACTGAGCCAGCCTTGGAACAAACCCCTGCAGAGACCTGGGATTTTATTTCATTTTATTTTATTTTATTTTATTTGAAATCTAGATTCCTAACAAGCTGCAGAGATGAAAAGCTCTCAACTCCACGTATTTATCTGGAGGAATGAGCTGAGCAGGCTGATGGACTCATTTAGCATTCTGCTGGGAGCTGCACAGGGGAATGCTGTGGGTTTTAAATACCTGGAATGTTTGAAAAGCTCCCTCCCAACTTCTCCACCTTGCACCAGGTCTGGCAAATATTAACCCCTGAATCACTGGAGATTCTAATCCATGGCTGCTCAGCTCTCCCATCCTTTCCTTCCAGATGAGAAATCAAAATCTCTGGAGTTTTCATCTTTTCATTCCAGCCGAGAAATCCAAATTTCTGGAGTTTTCATCCTTCTCTTCCAGCAGAGAAATCCAAATCTCTGGGCTTTTACAGCCTTGTCCTGGGTGTTGTGGCTCCATCTGTGTCCAGCTGTCCTGGTCTCTGTCTGTGCTGTCCTGGATGTTCTGCACAGAAAAGTCCCAAGGCAGAGTCTGGGCTCTCGGGGCTCCCAGTTCAAGGAGCCCCAAATGGGCTCAAGGAGCCCTGACCAGGCACTCAGTCACCTCAAGTGACCCCAAATTAACTCAAGTAACCCCAAGCAGAGTCTCAAAGACCTCAAGTGACCTCCCCTGTCCTCATTTGACCCCTGGATCAATTAAAAGAGACTCAAATGACCTCAAGTAACCCCTATGACCTCAAGTAACCCCGTTCAGGTCTGAAATGACCTCAAATAACCCCAGAATGACCCAAATTGGGGTCTCAAGTGACCTAAAGTAACCCCTGGAATATAAAAAAATTCTCAAATGACCTCAAGTAACCCCTGTGACCTCAAATAACCCCAATGACCTCTAAATGACCTCTAAGTGACCTCAAATGACCTCTAAGTGACCTCAAATGACCTCTATGAGGGTCTGAAATGACCTAAAGTAACCCCTGGAGAAACCAAAAAATTCTCAAATGACCTCAAGTAACCCCTGTGACCTGAAATAACCTCAATGACCTCTAAGTGACCTCAAACGACCTCTAAGTGACCCCAATGACCTCTAACTGACCTCAAATGACCTCTAAGTGACCTCAAGTGACCTCTGTGAGGGTCTCAAATGACCTAAAGTAACCCCTGGAGAAACCAAAAAATTCTCAAATGACCTCAAGTAACCCCTGTGACCTCAAATAACCCCAATGACCTCTAAGTGACCTCAAACGACCTCTAAGTGACCCCAATGACCTCTAACTGACCTCTAAGTGACCTCAAATGACCTCTATGAGGGTCTCAAATGACCTAAAGTAACCCCTGGAGAAACCAAAAAAGACTGAAATGACCTCAAGTAACCCCTGTGACCTGAAATAACCCCAATGACCTCTAAGTGACCTCTAAGTGACCTCAAATGACCCCAAGCCACCCCAATCATGCTCTCAAATGACCTCAAATAATAATTTCCTTCCTTCCCTTTGCCAGGAAAATCCACAAATGTCAGAGATTTATGTCCGAAAAGGAGTCAGAGGATTTAATTTTATTGGAATGAATCACTTTGTCCTTTTATCCCAAAGTCCAGCCCTGTGCAGACCCCACAGGATCCCAACTGCCTGGGCAAAGTCAGCACAGACACTCAGAGACATTTCAGGGACATTAACACCCCTTCAACTGTTTATAAAGACATGAGCACACATCATTCCATCAATCCCTGCTCTTCCTGGTTCTCAGTTTGCCATAATTAAACCATAATTATAATATTTATTTATATTATTTATTTATATTCATTTATATTTATTTATATATTTATATATATTTATATATTTATATATTTATATATTTATATTTTTATTTTTATTTTATATATTTATGTTTATATTTATAATAACAATAATTCTTATTGTGATTATTATTATTTTATTCATATTTATATTTACAAACCATAATTCTTATTGATGGAACCATTTTTAACAGCCTGGAACATTTGAAAAACGCCTTCCCAACTTTTCCACATCTGGTCCCTGCACCAGGTGTGGCAAATAAATACAGAGAAGCAAAAAACTACAGAAAAAACAGAGAATAAAGTGGGCAGTGACAGTTCATATTAACCCCTTAATCACTGGAGGTCTGTGCAGATGATCTGTGAGAGCTCAGCTCTCCCATCCTTCTCTTCCAGCTGAGAAATCCAAATCTCTGGGGTTTTTCAGGTTTTCATCGTGTTCCTCCAGCTGAAAAGTTCAAATCTGTGGGGTTTTCATCCTTTTCCTCCAGCTGAGAAGTCAAAATCTCTGGAGTTTTCATCCTTTCCTTCCAGCAGAAAAATCCAAATCTCTGGGGTTTTAATCTTTCTCTTCCAGCAGAGAAATCCAAATCTCTGGATTTTACAGCCTTGTCCTGGGTGTTGTGGCTCCATCTGTGTCCAGCTGTCCTGGTCTCTGTCTGTGCTGTCCTGGATGTTCTGCACAGAAAAGTCCCAAGGCAGAGTCTGGGCTCTCGGGGCTCCCTGTCAAAGACATTTCAGACACAGAATTTTGGCCACTGTGGGGTTTGTGTCACCCAAAACTTAAAAATGCTGCCCTCAGTCATCATTAAAGGTGTGGCTGCATAATATTGCATATGGGTAAATATCTTAGAAAAAAATCCTTCTAAAATATCTCACCAAAAAAAATCCTTATAAAATACCTCACAAAAAAAATCCTTCTAAAATATATCTTACAAAAAAATCCTTCTAAAATATCTCACCAAAAACATCCTTCTAAAATATCTCACAAAAAAAAAAATCTTATAAAATACCTCACCAAAAACATCCTTCTAAAATCATATCTTGCACCTATTACTTTAGCTAAGTACAGTTAACAGGTAGCATGTTAAGTTCCTGTGAGAAAAAAAAATCTAAAAATAAAAATCAGTTTGTATAACAATCTATTCTTACTAATAAAAACAAGCTACACCTGTAAAAAAAGTCTATCCCATAAAAATCCATAAAGAAAAAATATAAAAACCTATATAAAACAAAAGTCTTAAAACGTGTACACACAGAGCACCTTCTAACCAATAAACCGAGTAACAAAAAAGTTACAAACCAATTAGAATTAAACACAAAGTCTTTAAAAATTATATAAAAATAAGCTGTAGCATTAAAGTGGGGTTTTACCACTAAAACTTTGAAATATTGTGCCCATCTTCATTCACCACTATTATTATACAGCACAAGTTAATGTATAATTATTATTATTACAGCACAGCTCTGCAGAAACAGAGCCTCAGTTACCCTCAGAGCAAACAATGGGGTCACTTTTTCATTTCCCAGCCCTTTGGCCCAGCCCTGTCCCCTGGGTACCTTCAGCACAACCTCAAGGCAGCAGAAATAGCCAAGGCACTTTCTGTGTGCAGCAAATTCCTTCCCCAGCCCTAAATTGGAGGATGGGATCACCAGAAAAGCAGAATTTCCAAAGAGTATTTTCACATTCAAGAGAATGTCCACACAAAATTCCAATTCCTTTTCCAGCCCTGGGACAGCTAAAGCTGCAGCATTGTTCAACCTTTCTCTTCTTTTTCTAAAGTTCTGCTCTCCTTCCGTGTCTGTACAACAGCACTGGGGCTGTTCTGGGTTAGAAAGCCACAGAATAATTAATGCAGGTCTTTTAATTCCCTGTTAATCCTAGAAATGGTTACAGCTCCCCTTCAGTCCTGGGCAATGGCACCTCCAAGTTTCACACCCCAAACCTTCAGTCAGAGCACGCCCCAAACATTCAACTTTTCTCTCCATCACCTGCGCCTTCCCTTCACACACTCCAAGCCCCTCTCCAGCCAAAAAAACCCAAAAATTTCACAGCGGCTCCCCCACCAGCTCCTCCCCAACAGGAGCAGTGCCCCAATTCCTGGGCATGGAGCAGATCCAGCTGAGAGCTTCCCCAAAGAATCGCTTCTCCCTCTTGTTCCCACTCCGAGGCAAAGCTCTGTGCTGGGAGTGGGAATCCCCATCCCTCAAAATCGAGGGGAGCTGTACAGGGAGGGACCCCAGCCCGAGGTGTGCAAGATCTGGGACCGTGGAGAGCCTGGGTTTGAGAGTGTGACCTGCTGCTTATAGAGACACGTACAGCTCCAAAAGGGACAGCTTTGGCAGAGACTCAACAACAGCCTGGAATTGAATTAATTTCCCTTTCCCTTTCCCTTTCCCTTTCCTTCTCAGTTTTTGAGGGATGCTGGCACTTCCAGCCCCCCCGTGCTGCTCCCTGCCCATTCCCACCCCTGGGAGCTGCAGTTCCCCCCTTGGCTCTTTTGGATTTATTCTGGAGTGTTTGGATTTATTCTGGGGTGTTTGCATTTGTTCTGGAGTGTTTGGATTTATTCTGGGGTGTTTGGATTTGTTCTGGGGTGTTTGGATTCGTTCTGGGGTGTTTGGATTTATTCTGGTGTCACCCCAGCCTTTCCCACCTGGATTTGGCAGACACACAGCATGGAATCCATCTGATCTCTGATACCAATCCAATTTTTAATGCCTAACCCCAAGCTTCCCTTCCCTGTCTCTCCCCCGTGTAGCACGACCTGCCCTACATTAAGGCGCTAATTAAAACGACTCGTGTCGCAATTTGGCAGAGCAGCGTTGATGGGCATTTATTTAGTGAAGAGCTCCAGTGTTTTATCAACATTAATGAGTGATGGGAGACTCTTTGTGCCCTTTTCACAGAGGTCCTGCTCAAATCACCGCGTGCTCAGCCTTAATTACAGCGAGTTAATTTGCTGTTCGCTGCCTCGCAGATGTTTAGGCAAACATTCCATAGATCATGGCTTGGGGAGGGAGCAGCTGGCCAGGGGTGAGGGGGCAGGCAGTGCTGATGAATGGTTTTGCAGGTCCTTACCAGCCAAATCCATCCCTGATTTGTGAATCTTCATCCCCAGCTCTGTCCTGGTGGTGTGACATTCTAGAAAAATACAAATAATAATGACAATTACAACAATAATAATGATAGTGATGAAAATAAACCCCCCAGCACTGTAGAGGATGTGTTCCTCACCAGTCCTGTGGCACTGATGTGTCTTTGGGGATTGCTGCCAATGCACAAAGAATTTCCAGCTATTCCTCAGTCCTGTCCAGCTCAGTCATTCCCATTCCAGCCCTGCAGTGTGACGTGGCTCTGCAGCAGCCACACATTTCCCATTTTTCATGTCCCCTTTGGCCAAGAGCAAACGGCACTGTGGGAAATCACAAAATCCCAGAAGGGTTTGGGTTGGAAGGACCTTAAATCCTTAAATCCCACCCAGTGCCACCCCTGCCATGGCAGGGACACCTCCCACTGTCCCAAATCCCAATGTCCAACCTGGCCTTGGGCACTGCCAGGGATCCAGGGGCAGCCACAGCTGCTCTGGGCACCCTGTGCCAGCCCTGCCCACCCTCCCAGGGAACAATCCCTGCCCAAAATCCCATCTAAACCAACCCTCTGTCAGTTTGAAGCCATTTCCCCTTGTCCTGGCCATTCCCCAAATCCCTTTCCATCATTCTTGTGGCTCTTATCAGGAAAATCTCGAGTCCAGCTCACCCTGGGAGGAGGAGACCCTGCTGGGCCATTTCTTGTTCTAAGCTGAGTGATGGTTGGATGAATTCCCTGCTGGGTTTGATGAATTCCCACAGCTCTGCTGGAATCACATCCCTGGGTGTGATGGTGACCCTGCCTCTGGTGCTTCCAAAGCCCCATTCCCACAGCACAGCCAGCCAGGAGGAGATTTAGGGTTTGTTTTTTTTGTTTTGGGAGGCAGAGCTCAGCTCTCCAGGCTGTGCCGAGGGGAGGGAGCAATCCCAGCTCCACACAAACCCCAGGGCACCAAATGCCGCCCTGCCCTGAGCAGCACCTTGTACAGGGAGCTCAGCCTCTCCAAAATCCAAGAATTCACATTTACAGCCACTTTCCATCCCGTATTTGCAAGCCCCGAAGGATCTTTACACTGAATTAATCGGCAGTAAATTGCAGATGTGTTGCTGCTACACCTTGGAGGGGCTTTTCCCCAGGCTCTGGGTGCCCGGCACACAAAGGGTGGCACGGTGACAAATAACAGTGACAACCAACAATGACAACCAACAGTGACAACCAACAGTGACAACCAACAGTGACAACCAACAGTGACAACCGGCTGCTTCTTCCTTTTCCCCCCTGTTCTGGCAAAAAAATCCTCTACATCTTGTAAGTGTTCCCAAGGGACAGGATGAATGCTGTAGCCAGATTAAGTCAGCACGAGCAGAATCACATTTTCTGTGGTTTTTTTTTTTTTTTTTTTTTTTGGGAGGTTGTATCTCATTATAATTATCCACACGGCCAAATTGTTTAAACACCCTGTGAGTGTCGGAAAATGAGCTGTGAACTCAAAAAATGAAGACGTAAATAGTGATAACAGGCTATTCCAGACTTGTTTTCAGAAATAGAGGCCTCGATTTTGGAAAAGGAGTTTTATAAGAGCTTCATAAGCCTTATTTAAAAGCGATTTTTGAAGATGCTTCCAAATAGCTGCTGAGACTCATCCACTGATAATTCTGTTCGTGAAAAAAATGAGAATGGGGGAAAATCTGCTAAAGTTTTCCAGCGCTCTGGGAAGGGATCCTCCCTCTGGAGCCTGATTGGGAACCACAACAAGGTGGGAACAAAAAACAAAAGGAAAGGGACTGCAAGCTGTGCAGGCTCTCATCTCCTCCCTTTCATGGAGAGCACAAAGGTTGCAGGCTTCACTAAATCCTAATTATCCCTTGATTAAGCCCACAGCAGGGATGAAGTTTTAAAAGCGCGGTTTCTGCAGGAAATTCCCGAAATTTGGCTCTGCGGCTCCGCAGTCCCTTTACCATCCCCGGGCTCAGGGATGCGCGGTGCCTGAAAAACCAGATTGGACCGAAAATCTGCTCCGATTCCTGCCACCCCCCTGAGCCCCAGGAAAGCTTTTCCACCTCCCTTTCCTTCCCTGCCCCGGGCAGGAAACCTGTTCAGTTCAGGCGGTGTCAATAATCCTGTTTAAAACTCCTCGTGAATGCTGGATTTCCTTTTTTTCTCGATTTTTTTTTTTCCTTTAATCCTCCTTTCTTTCGCGTTCAGGAATCTCAAGAGCTATTTAGAATAAACTCCAGCCTTTCTGCCAGAGCACTGAAGCTCTGAACTCCTCGTCTCTCTCCCCAGGTACTGGGATTTTGGGGGAATAAGCGCCCATGGCGCACGAAACCTCCGCTCTTTGCATTACAAAGAACAGAAAAAAACAAGTGGTTGATCCGAATTTGATTCCCCAGGTTCCTCAGAACGCAGCTGAGATAAAAGTGCTCACATCCCTCAGCCTGGCTCTGGTAAGCAACACCCCATAAAAATAATGGTATTTGCATTTTTTTTTTTTTTTTCTTCCTAGAAGGAATTGCACAGAGTGGTGTTTTGGGCTGGCTCCAGGATGCTGTTGCCCATCTCCAGTGATTTCTTGCTTTGTTAAGCACCGTAATTCCATGTGGTTCTTGTGGCAGGAATGAGATGGTGCCCGGGCTGGCAGCACCAGCTCCAGCACGAATGGAAAGCAGCGCTCTCTCTTAACGAGCTTGGGTTTATTTACAGCGGGTGAAGATGGAAACAAACTGAAAAACCTCCTGGCACTCTTTTCACGGAGTTAAAGAAATAAATTCACTGCACACTTCAATGCAATAAACACGTACAAATACAGCTAACACATGGAATAAATACAAATTATCTCTGGCCGCTGACTGCTCTGATGCCCGGGGAGTGCGGGCAGCTACTCAAGGAGCATCAACGCAAATAATACAAGTACTGAAATTATTAGAGCAAATAATTACAAGGGCAGCGAGAGGACAAGGGGGAATGGACTCAAACCGACAAAGGGCAGGGTTAGATGGGATAGTGGGAAGAAATTGGGTTGGATGAAAAAAAAACAGCAGCAGTGCCAGCTCCTGGCTGCCTGGAGAGGGAGGCACAGCCTCAGGAACGGCAGAGACTGAGGAGGCAGAGCCGAGCCCTTCCCAAAATCCCTGCGGTGACATCTGAGCGGCCACAAGTGCCTGTTGTGGGTACTCACCCAAGGCAGCGTGGGTGCAATCCCCTCTGTGCCCATCTCGGGGATTCCTCATCACCCGGGCTGGTTCTGCCCCAATTCCTCATCATCCAGGCTGGTTCTGCCCCAATTCCTCACCATCCAGGCTGGTTCTGCCCCAATTCCTCACCATCCAGGCTGGTTCTGCCCCAGTTCTTCATCACCCGGGCTGGTTCTGCCCCAATTCCTCATCATCCAGGCTGGTTCTGCCCCAATTCCTCCTCACCCAGGCTGGTTCTGCCCCAGTTCTTCATCATCCAGCTAAAACACGACTGGAATTGAAGGAATTGTCCCCTTTTCTCCAGTTCTGGCCACTGCAGCCGTGTCAGGGCTGTTCTCCAGAGCTGAGGAAGGAACATCCTCAGCCCAGCTTTGCCTCTCAGCCACAGCTGCAGCCAGGGGGGAACGAGATGAGATCCGTGGGCAGCAAGGTGAGGTTCGTGAGGGCAGCCTAATGAAAAACATCAGTGCTCCGTGTGTGGCCATGTCCTGCCGATCCTTTGGTAAAAAAAGGGATAAAGCAGAGCTTGTACACGGAGAAGGAAAAGGAATGGAAAGTGGGGTTGAACAGTAAAAATGGCTTTTTTTAAATAAAAAAAAAAAAAAAGGATCAAAATATTTTTGCTCAGTAATTAGAAATTTCATTTCGAGGCAGTGCCTCGCTGGGTAATTTTTAATTAGAGGCTAGGACATGGATTCAAGCTCCAAAACTATCTCCTGTTTATGCTCATCCATTTTCTCGACTCTTTCTGGAGATAATGAATCCTGCCTCCCTTCCTCACTGTCAAATTTGAGTTCGACCTCTTTGCTTGTAAATAGATTAGAAAAAATTAATCCCAGGCTGTAATAAGGTCTTTCATTATGTTGTGGGGAAGGTTATTTATGCTTTTAAGGCTTGTTCCAACCTAATAGGTGTGAAAGGAAGAGCACTTAAGCTCTCCAGTGCTGACAGGGATGTCGTCTCTGAGAAATGAAAGTCATGGCGGGTTCATCTCGCTGCTGGTGTTTAAGATGAATATCAGCATGAACTGAAGATGTATCTTGGAAGAGAAAGGAAGTGAATTTTCCACTGCTTCAGATGGAATTACAGCTGCACATAGCTGAGGGTGAGAAGAAGAGGGAGTCAGGAAAATGAATCCACCAACACCAGAGGTTTGTGTCCAAACAGGACACAGAGGAGTCCTTTCACTTTATTGGATAAAGGCAGAGGCCATGGGACATTCCCTGGGGTCTATCAGATTTTTGGAGGACTCACCTCCCTTTTATCCCAATTTCCCATCCACATTTCCCTCTCTCTTTCCCCATTGCTGAGGTACCTGAGAGGCTCAGACTTCCCAAACCCCTGACACCTGAGATTCCCCTCTGATGTACAACCCTCCTTTGCATTTTTAATTCTTATGGAATTCATGGTTTTTCCCCATTGCTTCTTTCACCTGTCAATATCCAATTTCATTGATCAGCAAACCTACAGTTTGTTTGTAAAGACAAATATCTTTGTTTTTCCATCCATCAATCAGTGGAATCCTTCCCATTGTTTCTTTTATCTCTCAGTGCTGGTTTTATCCCCCAGCAGACCCAGAGCTGGTTTGGAAAGACAAATCCCTCATTGCTGTCGTGGGGGAACTGGGAGAGGAGTTTCCTTCCCAGCTGCTGGGTGCCTGCATGCAGCTCTCAGCTCCTGGTGGCATTTCCCCCAGAATTTGTTCAAGGATCTTTTTGGGATTGCAGTGAGGAGCTGCTCCATCCCCCTGCAGAAACCAGAGCTGTGATGGGAACAAACAGGAAAACAGGGAAAGGTCCCCAAGGGCTGCCTGGGCTCTGGCCACCCTGATCCGGGTGACATCTGGTTTTTATGGATCTCTCTGGGTGACATCTGGATTTTATGGATCTCTCTCCTGGGGAAATCTGGTTTCTATGGATCTCTCTTTGGGTGAGATCCAGTTTTTATGGATCTCTCTCCAGGTGAGATCTGGATTTTATGGATCTCTCTTTGGGTGAGATGTGGTTTTTATGGATCTCTCTTTGGGTGAGATCCAGTTTATATGGATCTCTCCACTTGGTTTTATGGATCTCTCTCCAGGTGAGGTCTGGTTTTTATGGATCTCTCCACTTGGTTTTATGGATCTCTCTTTGGGTGAGATCTGGATTTTATGGATCTCTCCATCTGGTTTTTATGGATCTCAGCGGGTGAGATGTGGATTTTATGGAGTGGGGAGTGCGTGTGTGCCTGGGAAAGGAGCGCGGTGCTTTCGGGACGATGCTGTGAACTCAGAGCGCAGCACCAGCCCTTCCCTCCGGGTCCTGCAATTCCAATCCGGCTCCGGAGGCAGAAGCGGAGGTGTCACCGCTGCTAAAGCACTTTTTATAAAAATCACAAAGCCCACTGCTGCCCCGGGGCAGGGGGAAGCTGAGAGGAGCAGAAGAATTGATGACAGACATGAAAAACCCCGAGGCTTGGCTAAACCTGGCTTTGGTCATTTGGGGGTTTGGTCATTGCGGTTTCCACCAGCGCTTTTTGTTTTCTTCACAATTGTTCTTTTAAACCACACGACCGTCCTAAACTGTCCCCTAAAAGGTGAAGGGAAAGGCGGCTCTAGTACAGATCTTACCACGGGCAAAGCCCAAATCCTCAGTGGAAGCATCAGTGGCCACTCACCGCCCTTTTAACCCTTTTTTGTCGGGATCCGCCTGGGGAAAGCTGCAAAATGCCTTTGGAAAGGTGAAATCACTGATTACTCGGGGTGTTTTAAATTCGTGTGAGACGGTGCCTCTGCTGTATTATTAATATATATTATATATATTGAATTTGATATATTTTTATTAAATTTTATGTATTTTAATTATATATTAATATATATAATATTAATAACGTCACTGAATGCCCAGGGAGAGGCAAAAAACAAGCACTTCTCGATTCGGGGTAAGAAATGTATTTATGTCTTAACTGGGTTGTTTAGGTGTTGATTAAATGATAATGAGTAAATTGCAGGTGCTGTGTTGATATAATTGATGTCACCAACTGGAATTTATAGTTACTGAAGCAGCAATAAAAAGTAACTTATAACAACCAGATAACATAAACTTTGAGATTATATCGGATAGGCTTGAATGGCCCTTCCAACCCAAGCCATTCTAGGATTCTGAAGCTTTTAAATAATTTGCTGACAAGCTGTAGGCATCTCACCCTCTGGAAAACTGGGATGGACATCCCTTGTTGAGGAATAAACCCTGTGGAAAGTCGGAGCTCCTGGCACTGCCCTGCTCCTGTCACAGCTCACACCAATATTTTGGCTGCCAGCTGTGCCAGGGTCATTGCTGCCTTTGTCACCCTCACACCCACGGGAAATTGTAGCCGTGGGAAGGGGTTTTAACCCTTTAAGTGAGGCAGAAATAAGATGCACAGCTCCATGGTCATCTGTCATGACAGGAAGGAAGAGCCAAGTTTATTCACAAACACTCTTGGTTTTATAGCAGGACTGCAACTCCCAGAGCAGAGAAAAGGAGATTGGTTCAGAGAGAAGACACCCCATGGCCAGGGCCTGGGCACACACCACAACAGGGCTTCTCTCTTGTTATTAATTCCTTTTTATTGTGACCAAATGATCACCCTGGGAGAAATTCTCCCTGGCCTTGAGCTGGAGCAGCTGATGGGCTGGGAACAGAGCTGAGAAGCTCCAGCCTGGAATATTTTTCAGGCTGTAATTTTCTTCCTTTCTCAATATACGTCCCACAGCAAATGAGCCCAAATCAGGCTTCTACCCCAGGGCAAAGCCTGAGGGATGGCTGAGCCCAGCTAGGCTCGACTCAAAGTCCAGCCTGTCCTCTGCTCCACACTGCAGCTGGGTTCTATTTATACCCACATGACTTGATTCATTACGAAATTTCTTCCCTGGCAGGGCAGGCATCTATCATTAAATCAAAATCTGTCTGGAAACAGAACAGAGACTCCAACTTCAAAGGCTGCCACTGCTTTCCGTGGAGCTCTCCTTGCTGGTTGCCTGGGAGGCTTATTTGAAATTATGCACGGAGACAGGCAGGGAGGAATGAGTTCCAAAGTCACCATAATGATGCCCTTGAGTGGGCGAGACTTGGAAACGCTCAGAGTGCAGGAGGCAGCTCCATCCCTGCACCCCTGGGGAGAACCAAACCCCCCAGAGATGCTCCAAACCCCCCAGAGATGCTCCAAACGCCCCAGAGATGCTCCAAAGCCCCCAGGGATGCTCCAAACCCCTTAGGGATGCTCCAAACCCCCCAGAGATGCTCCAAACCCTCCAGGGATGCTCCAATCACCCCCCAGGGATGTTCCAAACCCTCAGGGATGCTCCAAACCCACAGAGATGCTCCAAACTCCCCAAGGAATGCTCCAAACCCCTCAGGGATGCTCCAAACCCCTCAGGGATGTTCCAAAACCCCCAGAGATGCTCCAACCCCCCTCCAGGGATGCTCCAAACCCTCAGGGATGCTCCAAACCCTCTGTGGACACTTCTCACCCTCTCTGTCAGCAGACCACCCAAGGATCCCTTGTTCTGTATCAGCTTTCCACATCATCTCATCCTTTTCACATCTCCCTCATCCTTCTGGAGAAGGCTGGGGGTGCAAAGATAACAAAACTCTCCCTGACAGGCTGCCCTTTACAGCCCTTTGCCAAAAAAACCCCATCCTTGCTTCGTTACTACAGCCTGGAATCTGAGCCGTGCTGTGCTTAAAAAGTATTATTAAAAGGCCGTTTTGCCTTGAAATATTTTCACTTCTATATAGCCTTGAACATGCAGGTGTGTGCATTTCAGGTGGTATAATCACGGTGCAAGGAAGTGGAAGGTGATTAAGTGTCAGACAGAGTTTTCCAGTGTCTGGGAGAATTCAGTGCCTGGGTAAACACAGCTCAAACCCCATCAGGTGGGGCTTGGGTCAGGAGGGTTAATTCTGAACAAGTTTTAAGGGCTCATTAATTCAACCAGCGATCCAAAATGTCTTTTTTAAATGTATACAGGATTTCACGTGTATTGCTAGCTGCCTGGGATAACTGAGTGTGTACAGGTTTCATTTGGTTTCCATGGAATCACAGAATATCCCGAGTCCAGCACCGGGGTCACAGGGCCCAGGGAAGCAGCTCCGTGGTTTTGCTGGGATTTGTGTTGCTGATAAACATTGGGCAGACAGATTTCCTGCAGAAAATGGAATGGCTCTATCATATTTTGGGAGACTAACACACAGTCGGACAGTCTGATCTCATTAATGTCTACTTAATTAGGCTCAAGTGGATGATTTCAGACCAGGAAGCCCAGTGGAGGTAGAGTTGATAACAGAGTTATTTAGAAAATCCAGAGTGTCCGGGTTTGCCTCCATCTGCTCTGAGCACAGCTCCTGCAGGGCAGGGAGTGCCCAGCTCCTTCAAATGATCCCGGCTGATTCATGAGCCCATTCTCAGCTAATACCAAAGTTATAAGATATTTATTCACTCCTGGCTACTCGGGCTGTCCCCAGAGTTCACCTTGGGGGATTGTGCTCTCACTGAAGGTTTTGATAAAAAATTGAAATGCCCTTTTTGTTGTCCTGCAAGTCATTATGTTCACCTGATAAAAATGATTTCACACCTAACTCCACCCATTAATCAAAAAGGTCAGTACAATAAATAGTTTTTATCTTTCCTGCCAGAAACCTTTCTTCCCTGTGGCCTTAGGAGCTGAGTGCAAGAAAAGACATAGACAAAAAAGAATAGGATCTCAAAGACTGGCTGATCAATGCCATACAGAGACATGAGTTATTGTTGAGAACTCCGGGGAGAAATGGAGTGCTCTGATGCCAGAGAGAGGCAATATTGCCTGAGTTTTCAACCTCCAGGCTCTAAAGGGGAATGAAGTAGCTTCGTTCATCTTAATAAATTTATGTCCAGCATCTGGTTCTGAATGAGATGGATTTCCCTTTTCTGGAGATCTATAGGTGTGAGAATATATAGATATAAAATATGTATATATCCCCCACATCACTGCTTTCATAAACCTGACACTCCTGACTTTTTCCAGCGTGTTCTGGTTGCAAAGTTGGGCTCGAGATGGAGTTTTTGCTCCTGGGCTTTGCACTGATTATCCTGCTCAGTGCTGACTGCGATGCCCCCAGTCCCAGAGCTGGTTTCCAGCAGGGCTTGGCAGGGATGTGATCCTGGGACACCTTTGGAAACGTGGGATTGGGATCTGCACCTCCTCCTCCTCCTCCTCCTCCTCCTCCTCCTCCTCCTCCTCCTCCTCCTCCTCCTCCCTCCCTGGTCTCTGTCCTGTGCTCCATTCATGTTTGCTCATCCTCAGCGCTCCCCCATCTCCATTTCCCCGAATTCCTGGAAGGTTTCAGCAGTTTGGATATGCAGAACACCCAGCCAGGGCTGCCCTGGGCCGGGCGAGCTGCAGGCAGAGCGAGCTTCTGCAAATGTCAGGAGATAAAATCCCTAAGTGGCATTTACCTTTGTGATTATTCCCTCTCATCCCCAGCGCGGGGGGCACGTTTCCATTGCAGGATTCTGTGTGACACACAGAAGAGTTCGATTTGCACTGCAAATGAATTTTGAAATGTCCTGGCATCCTCCCACGAGCAGCACCTGCATCCTCTCCTCTGTGCCCAAATCCCTCCCCAGACATCCCCTGCTCTGCACCCTAAATCTGCAGGAATGGCACAAAAAGAGAGGCCACCCACATTTCCCGAGGCACCTCTGCCTGTCCATCACCCTCTGAGCTCCCCTTCATCCCCCACCAGGGTAACAAATGCCGTGTGGGGCTCAGGGGGGCTCCGACCTGTAGTAACTTACTCAGAGGAGGGGAGCAGGCTCTGGACAGGTGTCCTGATGGACACAGCTCTCAGTTTACCTGCCAGCAGCCGGCTCCTGAGGAGCAGATGGCTGTTCTGCCATGTGATGCCTCCCAGAACACAGATTTGATTCAGTGCACCACGCCTGTCTGACTTTTCAACTTGTGTTCACAGGATTTCAGGAAGGCAGAATCCACACAAAACCCTCAGTGAACACAGCGGCGGGCAGGAGGTTACAGAGCTCGGAAAATTATCAATTAATTCTCCCTTCATCCAGAGGGGCAGATGGGGATGAATATTTATTGACTTTGACAGCTTTTATTAGAGGGGAGAAAGGTCTTCATTACGTGTTTTGATTTCACAGCACAATCAGGGAAATTAGCACAATGTATAAAACAGTAATTAAGGCTCTTAGGTTTCTGAACTCACACTGGCACTGCAGATCTTCCCCCTGTGCTTTTCCTTGCCGTGCTCCTGGTGCCCAGGCACTGAGATCATTGTGGAATGCCAGCTCCTCTCTCCTCACAGTGCATTTTGCAGGTTTTGCCACTTCTGAGCTGTCTCCAGGTGCCCTGGCCTTGGCAGCCTCGGGAAAGGCTCCACGCTGTGCACTAATTACCTGACTTTTGGGACATGCCAGAATAATGGCAATAATGGCCAATTTACAGCTGTTTGATGTGGGGAGGTTTGATGTGGGTTCAGCATCGAGGGCTGGTCCAGCTGGGCCGAGATAAATGGAGGAATCGCCCCTGCCTTTGCCTGAAATGCTCATTTATTGGGTTTTTTGGGGCTCCCTGTGGCTCCTGGGCTCCTGTGTGGTTACACAGCTACTGCTCAAAGGGCTTCAGACCCTGCTGAACATGTGGTAAATATATTAAGATAGAACATATTTATTCATTAGCTTCTATAAAAATGTATTTATTAATTAGTTAGCTTCCTAACAGGAAAAATGGTGTTTTAGCAATATTGTTGGCATCTGGAATCAGACAAAACAGGGAATTGTCACCGTGAAAAAAAGAGAGAGTTGAGATCAGGCCCTTTATTTTGTGGACAATGTCACTTTGGGAATGCACCATATGTGGTTTTTAATGTTGCAGTGAAGTGGGAGAGAGGAGGAAGAGTGGATTGCCCTGGATTTGGCAAATCACAGGCACCAGCATGACCTGTTCTCACAGCTGAGAACCTTCGGCCTGCAAAGTTCTTGTTTAAAGACTTTATCTCACTGACCAGATGGTGCAATTTGTCTGCCACGGACATTTGGGAATATCTGCTGAATTTTGCATAAGGACAAGTGTTTTAATCATCCAGTGTCTTGCTGTGCTAATCTTATTTGTCTGCAGTGACCAACCCTTCTCTTTTCCCTGGCAATGCTGGAGCTGTTCTGTGGGGTTTTTGTTCAACCACCTTCCCATCCCTTTTCTTTTATTGCCTGTCCCTCGGGAATTTCTGTGGGTTTGACTCCTCCTGTTGAAGGGCAATGAAACCCTATGGAAAATAAAGCAGATGTGTAGGAGCCTGGGGTATTTTAAAACCTCTCTCTCAGGTTAATCCTTTCACCAGGATAAATTCTCTCAGAGATGGGAGCAGCATTAGGGCAGAGGAGGAGCTGCTGCATGAGGGTCAGGAAGGATGCAAAACGGGCAACTCCAATATTTGAAGAAGTATTAAAAAAGAAGCAGTATCAGAGGAAGAATCAGCACGGTGAGAGATAAAGCCATTGACCTTCTGTGCATTATCTGAAGGAAAAAAAACCCTTTCTGAGCTCTCTGGTGCTTTCCCAGCTGTGGGATGCTGCAGCAATGGAGGGGCTGGAGCTGAGAGCATCCCCTGGCTTTGGTGACAATCCCAGTGTGGGGACAGAGGCACAGTGACCCCCAGCCCCCTCCTCCTCACCTGCCCAGCCCTGTGTCCCCCCCGAGATCAAGGGAGAAGCAGTTCTGTCCCACAGCCCCCTGTGCTGCCCCATCCTGCTTTGGGATGCACATTCCAGTTCGATTTGGGAGATCCAGGATGGGATTTGAGCCTCCTTTAATTGCTGGGATTGCCTGGAGCAATTGCTCTGCATTGAGACAGCACAGGGAAGTGTCACACCTGAGAGCAAACCTTGATTGCAGTGGGAAGGTTTCTTATTTCTTATTTTTCTTATTTCATATCTAGGCTGTATCTGTGGCCATGCAAGGCAGGGAATTCTCCAGCTGCTCCCACATCCCAGAGCAGATCCATGCATGCTGGACAGTGGGGCTTGTGGAGCACCTGTGAGGACACAAAGCTGGTGCTGGGGTGCTGAAGCAGCTCTCTCTGTGCCAAAGCTGTGGAATTTCATGGCTGAGGATGTGTTTAATGTGCTGTTACCACTGGAAACTGTGATGGATTATGTGCAACAACTCCGGTGCACAAGTGAACAAGCAGGCAGTTAATTACTGCAATGATAACATGTTATGAAAAGGAATTGCACTCGTGGCCATTCATTATGATGATGAATTTCCCATAGTTCGTCACTGGTCATCTGCAACACTTACATGACAAATGGCCAGGCTCCCAAAACAGGAGGAAATCCCTTCCCTTCCCTTCCCTTCCCTTCCCTTCCCTTCCCTTCCCTTCCCTTCCCTTCCCTTCCCTTCCCTTCCCTTCCCTTCCCTTCCCTTCCCTTCCCTTCCCTTCCCTTCCCCATTCCGTGCTGTTGTTAATTAGACAGTGTCTGATTGCTCGGGTGCCCCAGTTCAATATTTATGTTCATTTTTACATATTAGTCCCATCAGAATGTGCTGTGGCACACAGCATTGCTGCCTTTTAGGGATGGATTCATTCTGGGCTTTCTCTGAGCAGTTCAATTCATAAACACTGGTCTGAAATCCTTGGAAGTTTTGGCGAATTGCGTGGAGCGAGTGGAATGACAGCGATTGGGAAGAGGGAGGATTGCTCGGTGTGAGATCCTCCACTCTTGCTGAGTGATGCATTTGGCAGCACTGAATAGCTGCCACATTGTGCCACACGGGGCTGATGGGTGCAAATTAACAGGCAGAATTTAATTAACTGCAGGGGAAGGCGGCTCCGGGCCAGGAGCAGAGTGGGAACCTCTGGGTGCCTGGTGCTGGATTGTAAAGGGAATTTTGTGTGTGCCTGTTGGCACCCACCAAAGCCACATTGAAAGGGAAGAAATGGAGCTTTTCCCAATAAGGACCCTGATCACAGGCACAGTATCAGAGTGCCTCGTTAATTAGACACAGCCTGTAATCAATAGCTCGGCTTCCTGCTGCGCTGAGGTCCTGGTGCTTAAAAAAAAAAAAAAAAAAAAGGCTGCAGTGATGTGATAGGAAAACTTAAAGGGATAAATATTTTAGAGAGGATATGGAGCTCCGTGGTTGGAAAAATCAAGGTGAGAGCTCCTCAAATGCTCGGGTGACCCCTGCCCATCCCTGCAGCTCCTCTGTGCCCCAGGAGCTGGGTTTGGGTCACAGCTCTGTCTGGGCTGGCTGCTCACATCTCCCTGCTCTTGCAGTGACCTCCAGAATGTGCAGCCTCATGTCACGGTTTAGGGCAAATTTGGGACAAAACCTTTGAATGGGGTCTTCCCAAGGGCCATTCCTGGGTGGCTGATGTTCATGGAAAGTAAAGCCATGGAAAAATTGTTTTTTCTTCTTATAAAAAAAGTCTCTATAGCCTAACAAAGAAAAATCTCCTCTCCCTAAAGTAAACGAAAAAACCTATTTCTAAGTTAGTAACTGACTAAAGTATTTCCATATGTTGTTGTTAAAAAAGAAAAGAAAGTGTAGGGAAAAAAAAAGGAGGGGTAGTCTAAAAGTTTTATTCTAAATTTATTATTTCTTTATGTTATTAATAAAGCTTTCTTTACACCCTTTAAGTTTTAAACCTGCCTTGCTTTTACTCCTAATCCTATCTCACAACAAAAAATAAGTATATCAAAATGATAAGTAAGAGTATTAAAATTAGCAAATCTAAACCACCACACTCACCCAGCCCAGCCCCACACAGCAGCCCCTTCTCACACCCATTGATTTTTGGCAGCCAGTGTGCAGAAATTCTGAACCCCAATGATATTAGCTCAAAAATGTCCATGGTGTGAATACCCAGCAATGGAAAATTTCCCTTCTTCTCCTCCAAGCTGAGCAATGGTGGAAGTCACTGGATTTTCTCACTCCTGCAGCCAGCCCCAGGTCTGAACTCATTTCTGAAGGTCAGCACCTCCAGCCCCGAGCAGCTTTTTATCCCTGGGATGTTTTATTCATGTTAATGCTGCCAAATGGAAATTCTCCTTTTCATGTTAATGAGGAGTAATTTGAGAAATCAGAAGAATCATCATTTCACTGAGGAAGGTTGGGGGAGTCCGTGCCAGGAGAGAGAGCAGTGGGTGACACCTGAGTGGGTCATGGCAGGCTGGGAGAGCTGGGGGTGCTCACCTGGGGAGGAGAAGGGTCCAGGGAGAGCCCAGAGACCCCAAAGGGGCTCCAGGAGAGCTGGGGAGGGACTGGGGACAAGGGACAGGACACAGGGAATGGCTGTAAGTTGAAAAAGCAGGTTTAGGTTGGTGTTAGGAAGAAATTCTTCACTCAGGGAGTGCCCAGAGGTGCCCAGAGCAGCTGTGGCTGCCCCTGGATCCCTGGCAGTGCCCAAGGCCAGGATGGACATTGGGGTTTGGGACAGTGGGAGGTGACAGGGGTGGCACTGGGTGGGATTTAAGGTCCCTCCCAACCCCAAACCATGCTGGGATTCTGTGATCTCAGAAGTGTTGCTGGTTCCAGATGAATACACAGGACATGATATTTTCCAGAATTTTCAGAAATCTGACCTTTCAGGATCCATGCAAAGAAATGTTCTGCCTTTGATCTCTCCTTGTCCAGAGTAAGAGGGAATTTCTGCTGCTTTTAATGTGTTTTATCCCTCATGTTTATAAAGAAAAAAAAAAAGATAAAATAAAGTCTTTTGAACTCCTTGTTTGATGAGTGAGGTTCATTTAAAAAATGACTGAGATTAAACAGAGACAAAAACATTGTGGGCATGACTTTGAGCCTGTTGCAGAGTGGGGGGATTGAAAAGCTCCGTGGATGTGGCACCTGGGGACGTGGGTGAGTGCTGGGCAATGGCTGGGGTTGATCTTAAAGGTCTTCTCCAAGCTAAACAATCCAATTCTGTGATTTTGTGATCAATCAGAAGGAAGAGTCTCAGCAGTGCTGTGGGGATGGGGATGTGTTTCCATGGCTGCTCTGATGTCCTGGGAGCTGCCCAGGGACAAATCCTGGCCCTGGGGACACATCCTGGTCCTGGGGACACATCCTGGGGACACATCCTGGTCCTGGGGACACTCCCGGCCAGGAGGGCTGGGCTGTTTCCATGCAGGAATTCTGCTGCCCCTGAGGAATTTCTGCTCAGAGGCTCCCAGGGCTGTGCCGTGGGTTCCTCCTGAGGCAGGAGATGTTTTTTTCATTCCTCACATGCCAGAGGCTCCCCTGCTCCTGCCCCAGGCACAGCTCGGGAGGATTTCCATGGGAGCAATCCACTGGGATGGTTGCTGAGGTGGTTTCTAAATTCTGACTTTGTTTTCCACAAGTTTGCTACTCCTCTGCTCTGATTTCCTCCCTTTTCTGGGTGAATACAGATTGACATCTGCAAACTTTCTGCCTATGAAAATTGTGTCTCCATCAGCATCTCCTTCTGCAGGAGCCTGGGTAATTTCTGGAAGCTTTTTGTCTTCCCCAAGTCTGATCTTAGACAATAAACAAAGCCAGACAAATGCTTTTTCAGTCTGGGAAAGGCACAAATAAGCAACCTGTACTTGTTAAATTAAGCACTATAAAAATGCTGAGCTTTAAATCATTGTCCCAGTAATTATTGTCATCATTGTGGTTATTAGATGACATAAGATTTTATTGCTGATAATTTGGAGGCTTTGATACATTTATTTGAACTGACTGCTCCTTTGGCTAAGAATAATTGCTTAAATTTCTCTCCTGGGTTTTTGCTTCTATAAAAAGATTGTTGACCTTGAAGCTTTTGCTTTATTTTGGAATTTTGTTCAAATGCAAATACGGAGAAAATACCTAGAGAAAAAAAATGTTAACTCACCATGTAAAACACGGCATTTGGAGACTCGGAGAGAGAAGCCAGATTTTGGGTTATCAGAGACCCCCCAGCTTCTCCTCTACTCCCTTTTTTATTACTATTTTAAGAGTAGAAAGTAAGAAGAAACTTTTCCAGAAGCAGATGTTGATGTGTGTGAGTGCTCTGAGCGCTGAAGCTTCGCCCTGGGGGTTGCTGGAATTGATGGCTGCTGTGTGGAGCTGCAGGTTCCGTGGCCAGGAACCTGTCCCAGCCCAGCTGTTGGCCCAGGAAATGCTGTGTTTGGGGGATGCACCTATTGAGCTGTGCTGAGAACAAAGAATGAGTTAGGAAATAAATTAAAGAAGGGGAAAAAAAAATAATAAAAAAAAAGAGCTGCATAACAACATCTAACGGTGCCAGGCAGGGTGACAGACTCTGGAGAGCTCTGAAATGTCATGGTTTCGTGCAGTGTGCAAATAAGGATGAAATTGAAAATCAGCTCTTTTAGGAGAGGTAACTCTTAATTTGCATGAAATAATAATCAAATCATTATCAGGCCACCTTCGACAGCCACACTGAAGGTCACTTAGCTGCACAGAGAGACAGCACACAACAAGATTTGTCTGGCATCACTTTGGAAGGAGAAGGATAATTACCCGTGGGATCTGTTAATTTTTTGTGTCGATTAATCAAGTGTGTGTTTCCAGCTAATAACTGACTTTAGTCTGCAAACACTGACAATTGTTTGGCTCTCAGATGGTTTTGTGGGACTGAACAATGCCTTAGCCTGAAACTGTGAGAAACTGAGGCAAAGCATGAATGGGACACGAAATTCTGCAATAATTTTTAATCAGATGAGTAAGATTAGAGAATCCAACAACAAAGAGACTCGTTGTGGATAAAGGACCAGATGAGTCAAAGACCTTCCATCCATAATGTAAAATATTTATTTTTGTGGAGAAGGGAAGAGGGCACCTTTGTGGCAGAGAGCTGCAGTGCTGAGAATTGAGGAGAGGCTTCCCAAGGGCCATTCCCAGAGCTGTCAGCAATGACATTCCTGTGGGACACAAATTGAGAAAGGAAGAAAATCATAGCCTGAAAAATATCCCAGGCTGGAGCTTCTCAGCTCTGTTCCCAGCCCATCAGCTGCTCCAGCTCAAGGCCAGGGAGAATTTCTCCCAGGGTGATCATTTGGTCAAAATAAAAAGGAATTAATAACAAAATCAAACCCCTGTTGTGGTGTGTGCCCAGGCCCTGGCCATGGGGTGTCTTCTCTCTGAACCAATCTCCTTTTCTCTGCTCTGGGAGTTGCAGTCCTGCTATAAAACCAAGTGTGTTTGTGAATATACTTGGCTCTTTCTTCCTGTCATGGCAGACGACCATGGAGCTGTGCATCTTATTTCTGCTGCACTTAAAGGGTTAAAACCCCTTTCCATGGCTACACATTCTCCCTGAGCTCCTGCTTCCCTGGCCAGGAAAAGGTTGCAATCTTGGCAGCACACAGAAATAATCATGTCTGGTCAAGTGTGGCACAAAGGAGTTGAACTCCAACAAAGGGGAAAACCACCTGGTTTTGGGTGATTTATAACCATGGCAGGAGAGGGTCAGGCTCAGCTCCAGAATCAAAGCTGGAATAAGCACTGAACAAATGTTTTCTGTTTGTATTCACTGATTTAAACTGCACATCCCTTATTAGGCTCAGACAGAAATGTGGGTGTTATCCCAGTGATATGGTCTAAGCTGTACATTTGCATTGTTATTCCTCCTATTCATGCCTCAGATGATTTTTCTATTGGGTTAATGGCAAATACTCTTAAGTAATGACAGGGGTGCAGGTTAATTATTCAGTAAGTGCTGTTAAAGACAGCAGAGTTTCCTCTCCTGTTACAAAAAGGCTTCATTTCCCACCATGTCATTAAACATCCTCACTTAAGAGGCCTGAGAATGAATCATTGCCTCTGATTTAGGATCATCAAAAAGCACAGAGCTGCTGCCTTTATTTAATTGACTTGTGATTTAATGTTAATGAAACCCACGTTTCCCTGCTGTCAGATGTTAGAGTGGAGCTTGTCTGGGTGATCTCTGAGCCAGCTGGGCTTGGGAATCTGCTGCTGGTGATGCCCCACACCAGTCCCAGTGCTGGAATTCCCTGGGAGCAGGCACTGAGGGCTGGGCACCACAGGCTGCAGAATAAAGCCCAGCCCTGTGCAGGTGTTGTTGAAAGTCCCTGCATCCCTGTTCCAAATCTCTACTGGGTTTAGCAACTAAAGGAAGATTGGACTCGAGGACTGAAAGTTGCACATGATGATCTTGGAGGTGTTTCCAGCCCTCATGGTTCCATGACTCCATGAAATGTGGTTTTCCTGTAAAAGAAGAATGCAGTGGAAGTTCCAAGCGAGGTGTTTCCCCATCTCCCACGGGTGAATTTCTCTGCTGGCCTGGGGGGCACGAGAGGCTGTTCCCTCCCTCCTCCCTTTGCCTTTCCTGCCCCTCGTGTCTGCACAGAACTCAGAGGCTGCAGGAGTGCACCAGGGATTCTTCCCTTCCAGGGCCAGGCATTCGTAGCACTGTTTAATTAACAGTGATAATGATAATAGTAATGATAATTATGGTAATAGTAATAATAATAATGGTAATGGTAATGATTTTTTTAAAATCCTCTCAACCTTCCCCATCTTCCACAGCTTTAGCTGAGCATTAGCCCACAGCCAGACTGGGGGCACTGGGGTTAATTAATCTGCTCTGGGCTGGTGCTCGAGCCAGAAGAGAATCTTCATTCAGGAGAAGGCCAGGCTCAAACAGCAGCAGCTGAGCAGTGCTGCACAGCCAGGGCACTCACAGGAGCAGCCAAACCACAAATGAGTGCACAGAGCACCAGCAAATGAGGGGAAAAGGGGGAAAAGCTCAAAGGAGGAAGGTGGGGTTTTGTGGGATTGGACTCCAAGCAAAGACTTTTCTTGCTCCTTTCCCCTCAGCTCCATGGTGAGGATGGTTCTGCTGGGCTCCCCCTGCCCTGCTGCCCTGAGTGCAGTGAGATTTTCTGGCAGAAATTGTCACCATTGCTCAGTCCTGGTGACCTGTGGGATCTCCAGTGAAATTTTACTGGCACAAATTGTCACCATTGCTCCCATCCTGGTGAACAGTGACCTGTGGGATCTCCAGCCCAGCCCCATTCCACCCCCAAACCTCCCACAGCTGCCTCTGGAGTGGATGACATTCCACGGGATGATGATTTCTGTTTCCTCCTCTGAGTTATTATCAAAGTGTAACATTTGTTCAGATTAACATCTCAACCCCCTCTTCTATTCTGGGGGGCTCTGGAAGCCTGGGTGATACATCAATGACCAAATGTAATTGCTTTCTCTAAAATATGGCTTTTTAAAAGGAAACCTGACTGGGATGCATGTAGTGAAGGATTTAATTTATGTTGAAGCAATGGGTCTGAAAAAGGAGGAGGAGGAAAAGTTGTGATAGGGAGGCTGAATTCATCTTCAGTTATGAATAATAGATGATTCACTTGGGAATATTTTTTTGCTGGATTTAAATGAAACCTCATCAAAAACATGATAATTGGATGTATTTATAAACCTGCAAAGCCCACTCAAGGGGGTTTTAGTAATATTGACAATACTAGAGGTTAACCATAAAACCAGTCAGAATGTGTTGTTTCAAGGAGTTGTGCCTGGCTGTGATGGCAATTCCTTGTGGTAATCCCTGGAAACTGAGGGTTTAACAGATCTCATTTCTGAATTGTCTCCCAGAATGAGGAAATGCTGACAAACGAAGTTGGCCAACAAATTCAAATTATTGGCCATATTTGCCCTCCTAGAAAACGATTGATCTGGGAATGTTTTCCCTGTGAGGGTGAGGAGGGGCTGGGCTGGAATTCCCAGATTTGCTGTGGCTGCCCCTGGATCCCTGGCAGTGCCCAAGGCCAGGGTGGGCATTGGGATTTGGAGCTCCCTGGGATTCTGGGAGGTGTCCTGGATACAGGATGAGCTTTAAGCTCCTTCCAACCCAAACCATTCCAGGTTCTGTGATTTCTTGGTTCTCCAGGAGCTGCTGTGGTGTCCCCAAGGCCAGAGAAAAGGGAACAAAAGATTGATCCCAGCTCTCAACCTGATCCTTCCAACATTTTATCTCAGGTTTTCTATGGAATTTCTCCCCTGAGTGCTACAGCCTGTCCCACATCTGGCCCTGCTGTATTTTCCAGAAGAGAGTGATGGTTATTTCAACACGAAATTACAAAACATTTCAAAACTCTCCTTCTGTTAATTTGGCCTCTCTAGGTCATGTTGGCCTCATCTGCATGCAGGGAGGCACCTCCTCCTTGGTTTAAGAGCTGTAACATTCTCTACTGATGAAAATACTTTGATAGAAGTTTTTTTTTCTTTTTTTTTTCCCTCTCACAAATTATCAGGTCATTTAAAAAAATGAGCTCATTTTAATCTAATTCTGCATGTGCAACTGTCTGGAGAGTTATTTTCAGCTCCAGTAGTTGCAGCTTGCAATTATTCTGCTTCCTTTAAGAAAAGAAAAGTAACAGCTCTATATTTTATGCAAATTGCTGGTGATCTTTCAGAGCAACTTGTGTTTAGGGGAAGTAATAGGAAAAATAAGAGGCCCAATGGATGGTAATGTAGATTTGAAACAGAGCAGAGGAAATAGGAAAATATGTAAAGATCACTAAAATATTACCATTTGACCACTTAGGCAGGAATATTTCAATTAAAAGCCATGTAATTCTTGTTGAAGTGAACAGGTCCTAACTAACCGTGGCTTCTTGACGGTGAAAAAGCAACTTTTAAATTTCATTTCCTGACTTGCTGTGGTTCAGGTGTGCACCCAGACACTCCTGCAGCTCCCACCCAGCTCAGGGAGTTGAGGTGGGGAGTCAAGGAGAGCCTCAAGCACCTTCATCCATTCCCAGCAGGGGTGTGGAGCTGGGGATTGGTATTTTGGGAATTTCCCTGGATTTACATCCACCTTTCAGCCTTTCTTGAGTACAAGCTGCCAGTTTGTGTGTCTTGCTCAGGTGCTGCCAGCACAGGCACGGCTGAAGGTCGTGTCCAGTCCTAATGTGCTTTAAATTTGATGCTTCTTTTGTGCATTTCTGTGGAACCTGCACTGATCTGGACATAATTCAGCAGCATTTTGTTGGTTTATTTGCTGGAAAAAAGCTGCTGACTGGAATATGTCCTTAAGGCTGCCTTACACATCACAAATTATTGCTTTTTAAGGGCATAAATCACTTTTTCTGTCCCTTGTAGAAGAAAAGTTCCTCTTATAATATTTCCCTTGGAGCTTTCCTCAGGTCCATGGATGATCTCAGGCCCTGGCACAGAATTCCCAGAGCAGCTGTGGCTGCCCCTGGATCCCTGGCAGTGCCCAAGGCCAGGCTGGACATTGGGGACAGTGGGAGGTGTCCCTGCCATGGCTGGGATGGGATGAGACGAAATTTAAGGTCCATTCCCAGCCAAACCATTCTGGAATTCCAGGATTCCATGCCAGAATCCTCATCCCCCCAAGCAGCAATGAATCTCCTGCCAGGGACCAACCCTGCAAAACTGAGGAATGATGCTCCAAACCAACCCCCCCAGCACTGATATTCCCGAGAAACCCCCGGAGCATCCCAAGCTGCTGTGACCTCCCCTTGCACAAGCAGCTCCTGCCTGGCTCACTTTTCCTCCCCCAGCCCCAGGAAGAGGCAGGGAGGATGTGAACACGAGGAATTACGAGGCTGGGAAAGCAGGGAATGAGGCTGGAAAGACTTGGGAGGTTTGAGGCTGCCACGGGAGGGACTGAGGGCTGCCAGCACAGGCAGTAAATACTTCTGGCTGCTCTGATGAGATCCAAGATTTACCGAGGAGGATTTTTCAAAGCGTTGTCTGCTGTGCTAAGGCAGAGATTTTTTTGATAGCAAAGAGGCACTTTTGGAAATGTAATGCCCGTTCTCAACAATCTGTCTGTGCTCAGCAGGGGGACAGGGATAACGAAGGGAGGGTGAGGCAGGATGGGAATCCCGGAGCTGAGGGAGGGAGGGAGGCAGAGGAGGCAGGGAAAGGCTTTTCTGTGCCTTTGTGCGGGGCTTTGTGGATTTGCTGGGTAAAGCAGGTGCCTGTTCCCTTGGATCCCTCCAGTGCCTGCTCGGAATGTGTGTCCCAAACCTCATTCCTGCTCCTGCTGTAAAAGCAGAACTCCTGGTGTAAAACTCCCCCAAACTTGGCTGTGCTCTGCAAACGGCTTCATTGTCATCTCAGCCTGAAAATTATCCCCCCCCCCAGCTCAGCAAGAATTAAGTTTATTTTTCCTGCACCCAATGCCCCAGCAGGGTCTGAGAGGGGACGTTCTGCACATCCCAAAAACGTGAGGGCACTCCAGGTGTGCTCCTGCAGATCTCTTCATTCACTTCGTGCGAGCCGCAGCGCAAACGAGCTGATGGCTCCTTAATTAGATTTGAGCATTCTGTTGTTAATTAATTTACTGGAATGTTTCAGGATGTTTTCCCCCCACATCCCCTCTCCCCGAGGAGCAGCGGGTGCCACGTAGCACAAATTAATCCTTACAACTGTCACATGTCACTTCCCCAGCCGAGGAACAGAAGCCACCATGGAATATTTATTCCCTACAAAGCACAAAGCGACGGAACATCTTCCTTAACAAGTGAATAATTAAGTTTAAATAACAATGTCAAAACGCCCTGTTGAAAAAATTCTGTTTGCTTGGCTAATGGTTGTAATTTAGTTTTCCTGCTGGGGAACTGGGTTTTGGGAGGTCCTATAAGATCCCAAAGGGCTGGTTTGGTTTCTGTAGGTGTGGAAGTTTTCCCCCATGAAAGGGGTTTGGGATGAGATGTCTTGAATGTCCCTTCCAACCCAAACCATTCTGGGCTCTGTGCTCTAGGAAGGTTTTATCATCTCTCAGTGGTTACTGGTTAAATGAGACGGAGTCCAAAATCACGAATATCTCCTCATATGATAAAATCCAATGTTAAATTGTTCCCAGGAAGGAATTTCCCAGATTTTCTGAGAGGATTTCTGGAAAGGCACCGTTCATTGCCCTCCATTGTCCAGCTGACAATCAGGGCTGTGCACTCCCATGTGGGATTGGGAAGTAACATTTTAAAACCCCTTTCTGTGTAAATTCCTGCTAAATCACCTGCTTGAAATGAGAAGGGTTTAAAAACCTGGTCATTGAAACTCCTCTAGGTTTGATTTTTGTGTGTTCTTTCAGGCACAAAATGGCAGAGTTTTCAGGAAAGCAGCTCATGCACTCATAGAGTCAATAATTTGTTCTCTTAAAGCCTCCAAAATTCCTGATAAGGAGAAATCCCCACCTTGATCTTCTGGGGAGCTGCTCTGCTTGGAGTGGGGGGTGATGATGGTGAGGATGAGGAGAGAGGAGGAAGGAACCTGAAGGAACCCAGTTAGTTCTGGATGGTTGGAACTGGTCTGGGGCACAGCTGAAGGATTTGTCTGAGGCCTAAAAAAACCAAAGTTAAAGACACTAAAACTTCAGGGTGCCACGAGACTTCAGGGGTGAGGATTTGGGAGCACTTGGGGCTAGGTTTGGTTTTGGAATCCCAAATGCAGGGGAAGGAGGAAATTTCCTGGAGTCCAGCACTGTGACAGGTGAAAGGTTTTAGGTCTGAGTTTCTGAGTCATGGTAACCTGCAATTTATCGTGAACTTCTGTTTTAATTTACAAAAAAACCCCAAACCAGTATTTTCCAGCAGCAGGAACGAGAGAAATGACAAGCCCAGGTTTGGCTGAGGATGACAATGGCCAAGGAATAAGCATTCCTTGGAATTCTAAATGGAGGAGTCTTGAGAAAAATGCCAGAAAGGAAGAGGCTTCAGGCAAAAAGGAGATGATTGAAGAGCAATGGATTTGGGATTTTTTTTTTTGTGTCTGTATCCAGGCAAGTGCTTGCTTTAGCTGTAATGACTGCAATAAATCACAGGCTGAAGGCTCTCACCCCACGAGGAGCCTGGGACTGAGCTGCTGAGGCTCCCAGCTAATGGAGCAGATCCCGAGTTTGCTGCCATTGTCACTCACCTGGGGACACGGTGACAGCTCCTGCAGGGACACCTTGGAGCAGCTGCACCTCCCTGCCAGCAACACCAAAAGGCTGAAGGAGCCCTCTGGCACCTTCCAACACATTCCAGTGCTGCCTGGAAAGGCTGAGCTGGAACAGAGGCCAGACAGGGCAAAAGGAGTAAAATAGGGATTCATTGAAAAGATAAAATAGGGATTCATTGAAAGGATAAAATAGGGATTTATTGACAGGATAAAATAGGGATTTATTGAAAAGATAAAATAGGAATTTATTGGAAGGGTTCACCTTGGGCAGTGCAAGAGCCCGGCCAGGGCTGCACCCAAATCAAATCCCAGATGGATCCTGGTCACGAGTTTTACACTTTGATAAGTTTTGGTTCATCTTGGGGTAAATGATCCACCCACAGCCCCAGGCTATGAAGTCTCAGCCCCCTGGTTTGCCCCATTTCTCTCATTTTATGATTTTGGGGTCCCAGTTGTCCTTGATTCTCTGCCTAGAAAGGAATTGTTTTGTCACCACCCTGTGAATAGAACTCACTAACACCTGACATGAAGTTCCAGAGTTACACACCAAGCAGCAGAGATTCTGAAAAATATAAAAACTAAAACCCAAGGCATCACCATCACCCGACCTGTGAGCTGCTGAGCACCCAGCAGGGTTTGGGAGGGGTGGCTGGAGCTGGCTTCTCTCTGCCAGAGCTTTGGTTTGGCTCCCATTGCTCAGCAGTGAGGGATCCAGAGCCTGCTCCACACGGACTGGAGCAGGAGGGGGTGAGTGAGTGAAGCCTGAAGATGAAGGTTCTGCAAGAAAAGTGCAGCCACACTCCTGAAGTTGAGCATTTTCTGTTATTAACTCTCAGATCTGGATGACTCCTTGGGTTCCTCCATGGATGAATGGGAAGTTCCACTGGACAGGAGGCAGAAATTCCCTGAGCCCTGAGCAGGCTGTGGAGCCTCTCCCTGGGAATATTCCAGAGCACAAAATCCCTGGGATGAGCACAGGGTTTGGACCTCTGGTCCCTCCCAACCTGACCTGTAAATGTGGTTTTTGCACCAATTAATTAGTGGCTTGTCTTCATTTTCTCCTGTCTTCACTCAGAGTCAGGATTAAAAACACCAAGGAGACAAATTTCGGTTGTTTATTAAATCTTATTTAAGTACAGAGAGTTCTGTAACATTTTCACCAGCTAAAAGTGAGCAAAATGGAGAGTGAATCCAGCTGGTTACAAGGTCTTTTAAAGCTAAACAGCTCAATAGAGAATTAACACCTCTATTATTGATACTTTTGACCCAATAACCAAACTCCTGTGACCCTGTGTGTGACACTGACTGTCCAACCAAAAACTGCCTGAAATCATGGAGAAAGAAAAAGACAGAAAGAGACACCACCCAAAATCCTCCATCCTGTCCCAACCTATTACTGTAGTCTAAAAACCCCAATTTTAAAAACTATTTAGCACACACACTTCTATTTAACTCCACACCCGTGATTTTAACCCCATCACTCAAATTTGGAGCCTTCTCCAAGGGCTCAGGTCAAAGCAGTGTTTTCTGGGGGGTCAGTGCCAGAAAGCAGAGAAAGCTCAAAAATCCCAGGTTTGTGGGATCCAGCAATGACCCACTCTGGAATTCAGTGAACTTTCCTAATTCTAAATCAGAATTTTAGGATTTCAGAGTTTCCTATTAGGCACCGTGCTCTGCCTGAGTTTAAAAGACAAGCAGCAGGCTCTGTGGCTACTCAAAAAACCCCATATATAATGCTCTTTTTCTTTTTTTTCTTTCCTTTTGTGAATGAAAAATGAGTTGCCCATTGAAAGAAGAGCCTGTTCCACACCACTACATGTGTTTCATGCATATTCACAAAGAAGCAGTTTTGAAAAATGCACTGCTGTGCTCTTGCTGCTGGAGATAGAGGAGAACATTACAAATTCCATTTTTTTTCCCCCTGCTGCCTCACTTGTGCTGCTGTGTAAACACCGAGTGTTTGTTGTGCTGCTGGGATTAACTGGTGTTTGTTTAAGGTGGGAGAGGTGTTTTTGGAAAGCAGATGGATTTGGACTGTTTGTTTCCCCCAGGAGCTGGAGGAATGGAAGCTCATTTCGAATTGCTCTCTGTAATTTTTGCTGCTGGCTCTAAGGGAGATGCTGAGAGTCTGCATTTCCCTCTGTCCTCTCCACCTGCCCTGCCCCAGCTGAACTCTGCCTGTGGGGCTCTGGAGGGTGAGGAATGCTCTGGAAATGCACCCAGAACTCACACACATCAGCAGATTTGGGGGCAATTCGGATCTTTTATTCCAGGCTTTGCTGGGGAGAAGAGCATTGCCCTGGCACAGGGGGTGGCTGTGCAGGTAAATGCAGCCACCTGCATTTTAGAGCTGTGTGTGTGAGGCTGTCAGAGCTGCTGAGAGGTTCAGGACGTTTGTATTTGTGTCATCAAACAGGAATCTATTTTTAGAAGCAGGAGGTGGAAGGAGTTTGTCCCTGTTTGGCTTAGGGACAGAACATCAGGCAGAAATAATTCTGTTCCTCTCATTGAGACATGACAGCAGTGCTGCTCTCACGCTGCTAAAAGAAACTTTTTTATTTATTTATTTATTTATTTTCTTTCCCCAATTTTCTTTTTTCTTGGAGAAAACCATAATTCTAAATCTATGCTGATATTCAGCCAAGTTTCTCCTCCTTCTCTCCCATTTCAGCAGAGCTGGGGACTACAGAGCTCACACAGACGCACTTCTTTGATCACAAATATGAAGATGGTGCATGAGAGTAATTAAATTTTTCCTCTCAACTAATTTAATTTGCTAGTCAAAGAGGGGGAAAGGCTTTATTGCAAACAGGAAGAGGCAGCTTCTTCCACCTGACTGTACTTGTACTTGACTAACTACTTCATTAGAAGCCAGGCAAGTCCAGTGACAGATCATTAATTTCCAGGGCTGTAATCTGGGAAGAGAAGAATTAAGAGGGGGCTGCTCTGCCAAACCCAGCCTAACTGCATTAATGCTGATTAAAGCTAAGCCTTAAGTCTGTCCTCGTGCTGCCTCTGTCATGTTATGGATTAATTGAATGTGTGAAGACATTAAATGCACAGAGAAGACATCCCTGGGGGTTTTAGCAGAGGTGATGTCTGCTGAAAAGTGGGGCCACAGCTGATGGGTGTCTGGGCAAAAGCAATTTTATTTTGCGTTATTAAAGTTTAAATAAAATAAATAAATAATTTTATGATTGTGTTGTTATTTATTTTGTGTCATTTGTTTATTTTCTGTTATTATTGTGTTATTATCCATCTTTTTAAGGCCTTGGCAGCCAAGTTCCTATCCCTGGAGGGATTTCAAAGCCACGTGGATGTGGCACTTGGGGACATGGACTGGTGATCTTGGTGAATTTTGGGGGGTGATTTCCTTCCATCCCAAACTCCTGCAGGACCTGAGAGACCACCCTGATGTTACAGAAACCTGTGCAGGAACGAACAACTCTATTTAAAAAGGAATAAATTTATTTAAGAGCGTACATAACATTTCTTCTCCTTGGCCATCAGCTCATTAGAGCCTCTGCCTGTTTGTTTTATTGCACATCTATTACTGCAAGCTGAGGAAATTGGTGCTGGCACAACCTTTCTCTGCAGTTACCTGTTGCTAAAACCCTTTTATTTCGGTTGTAACTGGGTTTTTTTTGTTGTTTTTTTTTTTTTTTTTTTCTCTCTGCTTTTATTGCATCTGCAAGGATCCAGTTCAGCTGCCAATAAAGCCGTGTTGGTAGGGCTGGAAGGTTGTTTGCACAGAAAGGAGCACTCTGCCCCAAACGTGCTGTAAAATCGGGACAGAGGCATTGTTTTCTGAAAAACACACACATGAAATTTGATGGCAGCACTTCCAGCTCCATTGAGTTCTTTGCAGGGCCTGATAAAAGTGGCATTCACGGGCAAGGATTTTGGAGGAGAAGTTTTGTTGTTTGTTTCATCAGGAGCAGGGGGCACAGCAAGAAGAAAAGAACATTATTTCATGCACAGGCAATGGGTGAAGCTCTCTAATGTTAGGCACAGAATTAGGGAGCACTTTGCAGGATTTTTGCATCTCACAAACCTTGCCACATTCAAAACCTAAAAACCTTTCCAGATTTTTTTTTTTTTTTTTGATGTTCATTGATTTAGGCAAAGTTACAAAGGCCAGGAGAGGAAAAAGTGAATCACAGGGGATTCAGAGAGCTTCCATTATTTCCACAGTCATGCCAACCATAAACTCAGGGGAACGTGACAGGTTCTCAGCAGTGGGAGGGTGGTTTAAGTGCTTTACACGATTGCTCTCCAAGCTGCTATTAGATGATGTGTGATAGAAGCAAATGTGGTGCCCCATAGACTGGGGGTAGTAAACATAATTATGTTTAGTGTTCTGCAGCTTCACAAAAGGATTTGTTGATTCCCACCGTGGCTCCATTGATTTTATACCTTTCTGAGCACACAAAACAGCAATTAGTCAATGCTGCACATTGCATTTCTGACAGGTATAAAATTATAGTGCCAATTATTTCGCACAAGCTGATGAAGAACAGCAGAGGTTTCTGAACAGTCTCTAAGACAGTGCTGGCAGAGAAATCTGTCACTTCAGTGTTTGAAAGGTGTGACTGTAATTTCCAATAAAATTGAATAAAAACCTTTGTGGTGTGTGCATGCTGTACAGTTTTTATTATAATGGTGGCCTCCTCTTTAGCTGACACATAATCACATTTGTTAAATCTTAACCACTGCAGGGTAATTTAGTACTAGCTGAGGTCTCTCTGACTTTACCCTTCCCAGAGGAATAATGTAAGGAGCTCTGAGCTTCCACTTAAAAGGAAATAAATCTCTATCACCTGACCACAGAAAATCTTTACCCATTTGTGGCACTTATTCCACTTCCAGGCAGCTGAAACAGAACATTTTGCTCCAGGCCAAGTGGAATTCCACACCTCCAAAAAGGTGGGGTTAGCATAGAGGTTCAGTTTAACTTTAATCTTTATTTAATTTGAATTATTCCACCTCTTTGTCAAACGAGTAAAAGACAAACCCAACGAGCTCTGCCACCGGTTTGGGTTGCTGAAAACTCACGAGTTCTCTGTGTCCTCCAAGGGAAGGTGGCATTTTCCAGGCAGGAATTCACTGCATGGGAAGCTGCTGAACTCACACAGCTCTCGCTGTAAAGTCCCACCAATTACAGCAATTTTGGGAATTACCTATTTCACAGATTGCCCTGTGAGTCTGCTGCTCCCAGAGCAGCAGCACCGAGTTCAGCTCTGCTTCTGAGAACATTCTGCAAGCAGCAGACACTTGGTTTTTTGTCATTTCCCAGGGCGTGTGGGGAATTCATTGCTGCTGAGCTGGGATGCCAGGACAGCCCTGCAGAAATCTCCCCACATCTCCTGCTGGGGGTTGTCCCAGACCAGGGCACTGAGAATTCCCTGCTCTGGAATTCCCTGCTCTGGAATTTCTTACCCTGGAATTCCCTGCTCTGAAATTCCCTGCCCTGGAATTTCCTGTTCTGGAATTCCCTGCCCTGGAATTTCCTAGCCTAGAATTCCCTGCTTTAAAATTCCCTGCCCTGGAATTCCCTACTCTGGAATTTCCTAGCCTGGAATTCCCCACTCTGGATTTCCTTGATCTGGAATTCCCTGCCCTGGAATTTCCTAGCCTAGAATTACCTGCTATAAAATTCCCTGCTCTGGAATTCCCTGCCCTGGATTTCCCTGATCTGGAAATCCCTGCCCTGGAATTCCCCACTCTGGATTTCCCTGATCTGGAATTCCCTGCCCTGAAATTTCCTAGCCTGGAATTCCCTGCCCTGGAATTCCCCACTCTGGATTTCCCTGATCTGGAATTCCCTGCCCTGAAATTTCCTAGCCTGGAATTCCCTGCCCTGGAATTCCCTGCCCTGGAATTCCCCACTCTGGATTTCCCTGATCTGGAATTCCCTGCCCTGGAATTCCTCACTCTGGATTTCCCCGATCTGGAATTGCCTGCTCTGGAATTTCTTACCCTGGATCTCGCTGATCTGGAATTCCCTGCCCTGGAATTCCCTGCTCTGGAATTTCCCACTCTGGAATTCCCTGTCCTGCAGGATTCTGGTCCTGATGGGACCCAGAGTGGGAAGGAAAATCCTGCCACAACTGTGGGATGTCTCACCCAGAGGGAACAAAGGCAGGTGGTGTTCCTGAGTTCTTTATTGCTCAGGATCTTGGTTTGTGCCCCCTGGATTCCTCTGGCCCTGGGATCCTCCCCCAGCTGGGCACGGCTGGTCCAGGAGGGTCCCTGGAGCAGAGGGTGGGGCTGGATCTCACACTCAGCTTTAAATTGGGGAAATTCTCTCTTTTGAGGACAGGGATGGAGCCAGGAAAGACATCCTGTGCCTGGAGAAATGAATTGGTGAAAACATTCGTGGGAAAAATACAGAACGTCCCATTTTTATGAATAGTTTCTCTCTCTCCAAGGTTAAGCTCGGTTTTGCCACCCCAAGGGTTAAAAAGAGAGAACTCCGTGTCCCGTAAAGATTGTGTGACTGAGCTCAGGATGGACCTGCCCCGCAAAAGGCATCGTTTCCTTTTTGCACACACATGGGATGGGAGGCAGGATCACTCCAGAGGGGTTTTCACTTCTAAGCACAATTCCCAATTTTGATAACCCTCATTAGGTCACAAACGAATCTGGGTTATAACGAATGCTGTGCCGTCTGATTTCTCATCCTCAGCTGGCACCGCGTTCATGGAGGAGAATTTCCCTGCAGTGGCAGGGCTCGCTAATTAAGGCATCATCAACGCTAATGAGGGTGAGGTGAAGGCAGTTTAACAACAAGGAGCTGGAAATGGGGAGAAATTCCTGCGTGGCCTCTGGCAGATGCCATAGGACATGCCAAGCTCTCCCAGGTGTTTTTTGGTTGTCCCCATGGGATGGTCCCTCCCAAGGGTGGAGGCAAAGCCAATTTAAGGCTCCCAATTTCCTCCTGCTCTCATTTTTTCTGAGCTGGGATCTCGTTTGTTCCTTTCCTGCAGACAAGGATCTCATCCAGCGTCTTCCAAAGGTAATTTTTTACATCTTAGGTTGTGCCAGCCAACCTAAGTGCCAGGGGTGAATTTATTTAACCCAGACTGAACAACAATATTTAATTTCTGTGCCCTCTAAATTCATTTTTATAGCCTGAGGGTTGCCTGCTCTGCCATGCTGCAAGCGGCTCTGTGGTGTAGGTTATCCCCTAGGGAAAAGGGAAAGAGGTCCTAAAACTTTATTCTTTTTTTGATGGTGTTTTAACAATTTGATAAAAATTTATTAGGTAGAAATCTGGGCTGAAAATATAGATGTCTCCTAAATGAAAGCTTTTTATAAATGTGTTTAAAAACCTGAACTACACCCAGCCGTTGCCTTTTGGTTAAGGGGAAAGTTTTTCTTGTGCCAGTAAAAGTAAATTCTCTTCATTCCTTTCACCTTCACACACTTTAATTTAGGAGCTGTCTTTAGCAGCTTGCTGAGTCTGTTGAGTTTTCTCGAAATCATTATTTTATCTTTCCTTTGGGAGAGTCGGAATTTTTAGGATGAAAACTTTGTGTTTTTGTTCTCGAGCGGCTGAGTCAGGTTCTGTGGCTCACTGAGCTTGTGCAGTACCTGGTTGTTTTTAGGGTGGGTTTAAATTTGACCTTTTTTGTTCCATTCCCAGCTGGGGAGCCTGGAGATGCTCCGTGGGGAGGGATGGGATGGGATCTTCCCGACACTGCTGGCACTGCCCTGGGCTGCTGAGATGGGCGTTTAAAATCCAATATAAACCAGCAAAGGACGGATGTAAAAAAATCAATCCCCGCAAAGGTGATGATCGCTTCGAGATAAACAATATTCTGCTTTTTGCTGTTGTTTTCCTGCTGCATTGATGATGTGCACCTCGATCCAATGCGAGCCCCAGCTATTGTTCTTTAGATCAACTTTTGATTTTAATGAAGTGGAATAAACGGCTTTGAATCGGTTTTCAAGCTGAGGAAAGAAAGGACATGGAAGTGTTCAGTTGATTTGACGGGTCAGGTGAAATATTTCACAAATTGGCAGCACGTTTAGCTCCCAGGGGGGATGAGGAGTGAAATTTCCCTGCTGGGAGGGAATTGCACCAGCACAAGTTGGCAGAAGCTGCAGCCTGAAGTTCTTAGAGGAGCAGAATAGAAAAGGCAGGTGCAGAAAGAGATTTTTGTAAATTAAAAATGAACCTGCTCGGTCTGGGGGGGGGGTCTCAGCACATTTGGTTGCCCAATAATTCGGAGCTGCAGCTGAGCGTGGTGAGGGTGAATGTCTGCGATTCCTCCTGCGATTCTGGGGACAGAAATGAAGGGATTTGGGACGTGTGAAATGTTTTGGTAATTTGGAAATGCCGCCATCAGGGCCCTCTGTGACTTCTGTGTGAATTCTTAACACTGGATTGTTTCTCTGCATTAACTGCAAAGAAGTTTCTCGCTGAACTTTGTTCCCACAATATCTTTTTCTAGAACAAAAAAAAAACCCCAAACACCCCAAAAAACTTGGTAGGAAATCACTCAACGGGTTTCTTTTACCCTCCTGTGCTCTGTCCCTGTAGCAGCAAAACAAAAATTGAATAAATTCTGTTCCCCTCCACCCTGCCAGAAATGCAGAGTGTGCTGGGCACTGATCTTTGCAGATTTACCTTGGGTAAGGATGTGCTTCAGCCTCATTAGTTGTACAATTCATGTAGAAAGTTCTCCTTTAGGGAACTGCTGCTTTATTGCTGAAAAAGCATTTGTTTGGATGGCCAGAAATTTTGGGATTTTTTTTTTTTTTTTTTTTTTTTTTTTTTGTAGGGAGTCCAGAGTCTGGGTTTATAATTCACTGAGAATGAAATGTTGGGGTGGAGAGAGAGAGAAACAGACCCAGGGGAAAGCAGGTGTTGGATCCCACAAACCTGGGAGTTTTGAATTTTGTTTTTTCTGGCACTGACCCCCCAGAGAACACTGCTTTGACCTGAGCCCTTGGAGAAGGCTCCGAATTTGAGTGATGGGGTTAAAATCACGGGTGTGGAGTTAAATAGAAGTGTGTGTGATTTCACATGGTGAAGGGTTTGGAATTTGAAGGTTTTATAATATAGAAATAGCTGTGGGCCAAGTTGGAGCGTTTTGGGTGGTGTCTCTTTTTCTTCTTTTCCATGATTTCAGGCAGTTTTTGGTTGGACAGTCAGTGCTGCACTGAGGGTCACAGGAGTTTGGTTTTTTGGTCTAAAGTATCAATAATATTGCTATTAGCTCTTTATTGGGCTGTTCAGTTTTAAAAGACCTTGTAACCAGCTAAATTCAGCTCCATTTTGCTCACTTTTAGCTGGTAGCCAGAAGTGTCACAGAACTCTCTGTACTTAAATAAGATTTAATAAACAAGCGAAATTTGTCTCCTTCATGTTTTTAATCCTGACTCTGAGCGAAGGCAGGAGAAAATGAAGACAAGCCGTGAATTAAGTGGTGCAGTGAGCACATTTTACAGGCAGGGCAGTGTCTCATTCCAGCCCCACATTCCCAATCAGGAGGGTCCCGAGTGCTCTGTTCCCTCCGAGAGGGATTTTAGGATGTGCATGTTTGTGTTGGCTCCCATCAGAATTCTCTGCCCTTGCTGCATCGGGAGGAATTTCTTCCCTTTTGTTTGCTGGGTCCCAGCAGTTAAATGTAAACAGCCTGTTCTTATTTTCTTAACAAAAACAATTTGAGGCACTTCCCAGAAGTTGGAGATCATGAATAATGAAAGATTTTATTTTTAATTTCCAGAACAAAATAGGACTATGAAATAGTTAGGCAAAACACTTGAATCCAATTAGGAAACAACTCGGTGAAGAAGAAAACCTTGACACTTATTTTGAGTATTTGATTCCCTACAATATCAATTTAAATGTAAATTGTGCTTTGGAGAAGAATGCTTCCATCAGAGGCTAAAAGCATGTGGTTTATGCTTAGTGTTTTACAGCTGGATTATCTCAGACCTGGGTTTATAGTTATTGCCTGTGGGCAGAATTCCACCTTAGCACTTAGAGCCCAGGCAGTAATACCCTTGTGCATCTATTTTTCAGCAGATTGGTGATAGAATTGTGTGATTAAATAAGGAATTTTATGATTTCTTTTTCCCGTGGTAGATTGCAATCGGTATTTTTAGGTTTGATTTTGGCTATAAAATTTGTAGGCTGCGAATAAGTGGGATAAGAAGTCGCAGGCTGAATTGTTCCTGGCAGAATGGAAGTGCTGAGATCTCAAATATTTAAAGATGAAAGGTCTCAGGGGGAGCCTTGAGCCGTGTTCAGTGCCAGGTGATGAGGTGTGTTCATGGCTGTGTTTGATCATCTCAGAGCTGGGCTCTGTTCAGCTCGACCCTTCCAAAAAATTCAGTGTTCAGTGTTTCCTCATGGCAGCTGAGATCCCTCTCAGGTGCTTTAGGGACCAGCAACAGCCCCAAAACTGCTCCAGCTCCTGCCTGGAGATCAGAGCAGCCCCCAGGTCACTTGTGAGAAATGTCACAAGGACTGCTAGGAGATGCTGGGAATAATCCCTGCAGCTGGAGATGGAGAAATGGCAAACAAAATGACAATGACTGTTACTCCCAGAATCTAACGAGGGATTTTTTTCAGGTATTTCCAGTGTTGGAATGAGTTTCAGACAAGCTGTAAGTGCAAGGCTTGGATCTCTCACGAGCCTGCCCGTTTCAGCTCCATCCAAATATTATATTACTGTAGAGCTACACTTTGAAATAATCCTTTAAAGCAGCGAAAATGTGAAGATATTTCACGTTTCTCGTGTGAAACGTGAGCAGGCAGTGCCATGGCAGGGAAGGGTGGTGACCTCTGCCATGAGCTGGGGAGCACCAGCCTGGCCATCCCCTCACCAGGGACGTGTCCTGTGGATCAGGCTTGGGTTTTATGTTATTTTGAAAAGGAGATTTAGCTCTTTATATTTTTGAATGAGTGCTGTCAGCCTCGTTTTCCCTTGTGTTTTCCCTGAGGACCCTGTGGCTGTTGGATGTGGAGCTGAGCAGGGGCTGCTTTAGAGCTGTTCAACCAGCCAGGAATTGCCTTGCACTGCCCTGCAAAAAGGGATTTGTCCATTCTTATTTCCAACACGTGTTTGTTATGCCTTGGATTGATGTGTCAGAGGTTTTTTTTTTTTTCCCCTTTCAGAAACTTTTCTCTATCTTGGCGTTTGGCAACTTCGTGCTTCAGCCTTGCTGTTCTGCTCCGTTCATATTTTTTTAAAATGTGTGCTGTACAGGCAGAAAATAAATTCTGAGGTGGAGGGCACCCGTGTGGAACAGCCCCGTGTCAAAGGCAGATAAAATATCTCCCACTCACCGACAGCATTCGATTTTTGTCACCCCGTTAATGCTGGCTCCGTATCACTCAGCAGGAGAAACTCTTTGCTTCTTGATTTATGGGCCCTGACAGGGAGGTGTCCGGGATGATTAATTACAGCCCTAAATGACAGTGCCCTCATTCACACCTCCCTGGCCTGGATGATTGAAATTAATACATATATCCGTGTGGCTGTGGAATTTGCCATTGCCTGTTCAAATATTGATACACTTGACGTGCTGGGAAGGGATTTAGCAGAGGCAAAGCCTTGCAATCAGCACCTTGCTGCATTTCACAGCAGTTGGTAGGGAGGGAAAGAAGACAGAAGATTCTGGAACTGATTGGAAGGTTGTGAATAATTTTCAGAGGAAATGTTGTGACATTTCTTTGGCAGTTCAAACCCTCGCTTTCTGCGAGTGTTGTGATGATTTTGTCTTTATATTTGTCATTTGTTTTTGAAAACGTTGGCTTTGCAAGTCCATAAATTGCCTTGAGGATTGTATTTTTGGGGAGCGTGTCTGGCACATGGGGACTCTCACGAAGCTCTGCCTTGCCAAGAGGAGAGCACAGCCTCTGGAGCACCCAGAATTATCTGCTCCTTGTGCAGACACCTCCTTATAGCCCTTGTTGGGGTTGGGATTCACTTGTTCCAATGAATTTGGGTGTGAGCAGGCTCTGAGAGCGTGAGGAAGGAGCAGAATCCCATCTGGTGCCAGAGCTGGGGGGTTTGCAGTGACACTCACAGCTGGGAAAATGTTTGGCTCCGTTTTCCCAAGCTCCTCCAGGTTCTTCTTGGAGCAGCTCCGGGTCAGGATTGGAACTGCTGAGAATTGGAGATTTGCACGTGGAATTTCCCCCAATAACACCGGGGTCAGCCAGGTGCTCCCTGGGGAGGTTCAGGCAGCCCCTTTATCCTGGGGATGGGGAAACCGAGTGGTGATGGCACCAAAGCACGGGAGCTCTGCAATGGAGCCCCCTCCGGGATGTAATTGGTGTGCTAATTGATCCCTTAATTACCTGGACCTGCAGAGTGCTGTTTGCTTCTCTATCAGCACTGAGACCTTGCCTTTAGATCCCTCCATGCACGGAACATCCAACCTGGGCCTGCTTTTGGCTGCTCTGAACCAAACTCTGGGTTTGCAGGCTCAAACTGTAAATCCAAGCCTACAAAGACCAAATGGAAATTTTCAGTGTTCAGATTGTTTTTTTTTGGTTTTTTTTTTTTTTCCTGCATTCACCTGAAACCTGTGCTTGTCCAGGTCCTCCTCCTGTGCCCTCGTGGAAAGGCAATGCTGCCTTTTTGGAGCTCCTTCTGACTACAATATATAATTTTTTTAAATTTTAGTTTATGGCCAGTTTTCCTTGTAACTTGAACTCTCTGCCTCAGCCCCCTGTGTGTGTGAAGTGGAGATAATTTTGCTGCCTTACCTTGTCAGTTTAATTAATGTTGTGGAGCATTCAGATAGCGACAAACAGCCGAGAAAAGCCCAAAGGAAATGAAAAATTCTCTCTTCGGAGCAGTGTTTGGACAGTCGGCAGGAGATAAGGCTCAGACACGCACTGAAAAATGAGGCAACCCCAAAATATTAAATCCAGGCTCATTTAGGAGCAAGGGCTGAGCTCGGTGTGCTCGGGGAGCAGGGACACGTGGGGAGGGGCTGGTGATGTAATTAAAGACTTGTTAATGAACGGGATGCACAGCGAGTGGGACTGAGAATGGAGAGACAAAGTTAATGCCATGTCACTAATTTCTGTAATTATTGAGGGCCTTCAACGAGCTGTTGTGGCTGGTTTTGCCCTGAGCTTGTATTAAAATCACTAAAAAACACAAACACTTCTATTAAAAGAAAAATGAACCACTTAAACTTCAATTAGGAAAAAATATTTCCTTGTGAAACTCAATCTATTTTTTTTATTATTTCTTGGTGGCTTCTGATAGGAGAATGTGTTATGGATTACAGAGCCAGATGTTCTATGGGAAAAAAATACCTGGTTTATTCTCACCTGAACCTTTGAAGAGAAAAAAAAAAAATGTAGACAGGCAGTAAACCTGGGATTTTTGATTGGGTTTTCTTTTTATTAATAAGGGGACTATCCCCTGATGTGCCTGAAAATTCATGCTGAAGCAGGTGGGTTAATTTGGTTTTGTGCTGCTCAGCGCTGGGTGGGTGCCACATGTGTTAATTCCTGCCTTTGGGTGGCTGCTGGGGCTTGCAGGAACAGCTGGCAGCTCCATTTCCACGGCAGGAAAGGGGGAATGGTTAGGGCCAGGCTAAAAATGAACATTTAAATTGGTGTAAGGAGCCTTTGGTGTGGGGAAATTCCCACCCGGAGCACTCGTTGTCCTTCATTTCTGCTGCAGGACCCTCCAAACACGGGGATCCTCCTGGAGAAAAGGGGGGGAAAAAAAAAATGCTGAGATGAATTGAAAATTCCATTCACATCGTCCCCCAAATGATTTTTAATTTTCTTTGAATGACAAGCAATTACGGCCTCTTTTTTTAGGGGCTGCATCGGGAGATAAAATGTCTCTCAAATTCTTTCAGGTATGTCGTTAAACTGTGTTCATAATTGAGGGCTACAGGAATTAGTGTAAAGCCTAATTGTGAGTAAAGAATGAAATGAAAGATTCTGTTCAGCATCAGAGAGCTATTGTTGGGCTGTGCAGGTTTAAATAGCGTGGCACTATTATATATAGCGTGTATTTATAGTATATAAAAATATAGTGTAAATATAAATAATTATATCAATATACTTAATTATAGAAATATACTTCAAATTGTCTGTATCGCGACATAAAAATACACTTTAAATAATTGTGCTACGCTATTTATAGTGTGTCTTTAGTAGTGTGCTACTATTAAATAGTGGCACTTTCCCTGAAGATCTGTGGAAAATAATCTGGGATGAACTGTGGAAAATAATCTGGGATAAACTGTAAACTGTGGAGGAATGGAGTGAGTTTGTGTGGGGTGATTTCCATTTGTCTTATGGGTCTTGGAAAAGCCAAAATTTGACTAAAATCTCCTCTTTCTTCTGAGAACTTTCCTGCTGCACTGGTTTTAATTCCGAGCAGAGGCTGGCTCAGCGTTTTTCTGGGACAGCACAAAGCAGTTTGCCATGCCCGACATCCCCAGCATTTGGGGCCAGATTTGTGGCCATAAAATCACATTTTCCCAACAGCAGCAAATGCCTTTGCACCTCTGTGCTCTCCATTGCACCCAGAGGTGGGAGGTGACAAATGCCAGGAGCCCCGTGTGGGGCTTTGCTGTCACAGGAGAAGGAATTCTGTGTCTGGAGCACAGGGCTGGAATGTTGGGGGAAAATCCCCATAAAAAATCTGTACCTGTTGAAATGCAGAGTGGCAGGGAGGATAATTTAAATATCTGCAAAGCCGTGGATTGTTACTGCTCTGCCTTTGTGGCAGCAGAACTCGGGGAAGGAGCAGAGCAGCCTCTGGACTGGGCAATGAGGGAATAAAAAACAGAGTTTGATGGGAATGATGAGGAAATCGCCCAGGAGGGGCTGATGAAGGAGTTAATTGTGGCTCTGTGTGCTCACTGAATGGGCTCTCACATCTTTAGGAGCTGTGATCAGTGAGATGACTCCAGTGTGATTTGTGAGCTGCCCGAGTCAGTGGAGGAGTTCTCCTTTGGCAGAAATACGAGCAGAAGGAATCTTCTGGGGCAATGGGAATTATTCCTCATTTATCCTCACCTGGAACCATTCCACCAGCGGGGCTGGGGTTCTGCTGGGAATTCGGGATTCCTCAGGGACACTGAGCTGGCTCTGTGGTGTCTGCACATGGTTCTGCTCCTCACCAAGCACAGCATCCTTCTGCCCCACGGAGGAGGGATGGGCTCCTTCCCAAAATGCTTCACCTTGGCCTGAGCAGAGCTCGGGGTCCCTCCCCCCCCATTCCCCGGGGTCCCCCCCAGCCATTCCCAGCTGGCTCCTCTGGCATTTCCCTGCTCCTGTTATGAGTCCCAAAGCCCCCAAACCCTCCTGGCCCAGAGGAGTCCCTGTGCAGGGATTGTCCTCCTGTAATTGCTGGGATTTTGGGGAATTTGATGAGAGCTGGAGGAAAACAAAGCTGTGAGCCAGGGGCCTTGTGCTGTGCTTGGGAAGTGCTGCTGGGATTAGCAGGAATTCTGCTTGGAGGGAGCAGGGGAGGCATTTTCTGTGATTTCTGGTGCAAGGGAGCCTGGAGAGCAACAGAAGGAGGGGAATTGAGGTTCTATACAGGAGGAATTGTTCCCTGGCAGTGTCCCTGGCAGGGCTGGGAGCAGCCTGGGACAGTGGGAGGTGTCCCTGCCATGGCACTGGATGGGCTTTAAGTTCCCTTCCAACCTAAGCTATTCTAAAGAGAATTTCTTGCTTTCCCTGTCAGTGCTTTCACCTGTTTGACAAACAGCTCAGCACCTTAATTCTTATTTTTACAGTTCACTGCTGTTTCATATTGACAGTATCCATCTCTCCCTCCCTTTATAGTGAACCTTTCATTGATTTATTGTGATGGTTCTTTAAGTCCCTGGTGAAAGAGCAAATAATCTCTTGGCATTTCACACACCTTTTAATTATAAATAAGTTAAAGAATGGAAAATCCCTCAGAAGCAGAACAAGCTCCCAACAAAACCTGTAGTTATCTTCTAAAAGAGAAAAGGTAATTGAAAAGAAAGGGAAGAGTCTGTGGGCTCCTGAAGGAGCTCACTCTGAGTTGTTTATTCCCCCCGTGCCTGCTGTGATGTGTCAGTGGAGCTGAACTTGGCATTTTATGGATCTGCTCCCTGGATTGTCTGAGACACGTGTCCATAAAACCCTGCTGGGCTGGGGCAGTGTGAGAACATCCCTCCTGTCGTCCTGCAGCTTTTTATCTCTCTGATTTCTGTGCACAAAGCAGCGTGGGTTGTGCCTTGGGTGGAGGTGGGGATCTGGAGCCAGCCCCTTCCTGGGATGGAACTCCAAGGGTTGGAGAATAGGGAATATCCTGAGCTGGAAGGGACCTGGTACAATCATGGCAGGAATATCAACAATAACAGGAATATCAACAATAACAGCCCCTTCTTCAGCTCTGGGCTGATGTGAAGGGAGCTGGCAAACAAATGCAATTATAAATTATAAATTTATAAATGGTAATTACAAAGTACAGCTCAATGCTGCTCAGATCAGCTTTGCTGCAGGATTAAATGAGGCTCTGACCCACCAGGACAACATTTGAGCCCTCTTAATTGTCTTTCTAGAAACAAATTTTCTTGTTGTTATCCTATGCAGGTTCCTGGCTGGATGGGAGTTCTCCTGGCTCAGTGGGATGTCTGCTGTAGATCAGACCTGCTCTCTCTGCAGGGAAATCAGGGAATCTGGCTCTGGTGATTTGGTATTTCCCTGAAAAATCTGTATGTTAGGAGAGAGATCAAAGCCCTGCCATAACTGGGGAACAGAAGCCTCATAAAATAATTGCCAGAACTTTTTTTTTCCATCAGGAAATTGTTCTCAGGGAAATTATCAGTGGGGCAAACTGCTCTTGCTGCTTCCATGGGGCTGAGCATCTCCCAGCAGCTCTGGATGGAGGGGGTGTGCTTGGTCTGCTGCAGGAATTGGAGCAGAAAGGATGGAGGACATTGGGAATGGGGTCCTTTATTTCTTTTTCTTGTTTTCCCCAGGTGGGAATGGGGCCCTTTATTTTTTCTTTTTTAGGAGGAGGTGGCAGGGAATGTGATGGCAGAGGTGCTGAGATGCTGAATTTCACAGCCTGGCCCAAGCTGACATTTAGCAAAGCGATTTAAAACGATGGAAGTGAGAAGGATCCCATTCCTGGAGCTGTGGGATGGGATCAGAGAACACCCAGCCAGGATCTCTGCCAGCTGAGCTTTTCCCTCCCTCTCTGCTGAACAAATATAGAAATAGAGAATATATTTTATTTCCCATAAACAATCTGGGGTTGAGCTCTCCTGAGTGTTGTGCTGCTTTCCTTAGGGCTTTGGCTGATCTTTAGGCTTTGTTACATCCCTGCCCTTCTGCAGAGGTGAAATGGAGAAAAAAATCCTACAAAGCTGCTTAAATATCTGATCTCTGCTATTTCTCACTGCACAGGGTCACTCTGTTGCATGTGAGGTTCTCCAGCATTTCCTGTCTGTAACTTGGAGTCCAGCTGGAATTAGGAGCTTGTGTTGTTCCCTTGGATGAGTTTCTCTCTCCCAACCATCAGGTTTTAATCCCAGCCCTGCAGAGACAGGCACAGTTTTGCTGTGTAAATAAATTCGTGGTAAATCCCAAAAATCCACCAAGTCCTGGCTGCCAGGAGATCACAAATCCTGGATCACAAATCCCTCCCCTGCCTCAGTTTCCCCCAACACATCCCCCTGCCCCTGTGGCTGTGAGGTGAAGCTCAGCACAGTTTCCAAATGGTTTGAGACCCATTCACTGAGATAAATCAGTTCCTACAAAAACAACCCTGGTGAAATGAATCGTGCCTGGGAGGTCCACAGAAATCTTTATAGACACACAAGGTAATTAATTAGAAATAGTCCATTACTGGGGAATTGGTTTAGGATTCAATTTTTAATTTAGTATTAAATTGCTTAGTGACTGTTTCCTTTTACATTTTCTTATATCCTTAGCTTGCTCTGTAATATTTGATACTCTGCCATCCTGCCTTTGGAGAGCAGCCCAAACCCTTGGATTCCCAAAATGGGAGCAAATGGGACCCCCCCAAAACCCAAACCTTACCAGCAGAGTTTGTGCATAACTGTTGTTGGCAGGGCTGGAGTTGACAGAGCAGTTTTAAATTCAGATTTTTAATTTCATATAAAAATTACATCGAAACCAGCAGCAGAACAACTCAGCATTCCTAAGGAATCCTGTTTGTAAGAGAAGTCTCAGACTTTGGGAGGAGGCAGGCACAGCTCTGTGTGTTTAGACAAATTCTTCTCTTTGCTATTGGGAAGCAGTTGCTGATTATTTGGGGCTGTTGCTATTTCTGTCCTGTTGTTCCATGATCAGTTAATGACAGCAAATTGCCTGCTCTGTCTTCATCTTTCCATAACTTTTAATGCTTGGGTGAAGCTGATTCCAACCCTTTTTATCAAGGCTTTTCCTGCAGTTCTTGACAAAGACTAAACCCCAGACAATGCTTTGAACCAGCAGCTTCATCCTAAATTGCACTTCTAGATGGGGATAGGGATAACAGGAACAATCCACCAAAGAGGCAAATCCAAAATTCAGCATTTTTTCTGTACCCTGGACTTAGACTTTGTACATAATGTGATTTAGAGTGTAGCTCGTTTAAACTGTAGGACACACATGGGAGCTGCTTAAAACACTTGATTGGGTTTTGAGATCAACTGAAAGAGTAAAATGGGAAAAAAAAAAAGTTGCATTTTGGGTGAGGAGAGTGGCAGGGTGACAATAACTGTGCTGCTGAAGGATGGAGAACTTTGGCATTAGTACAAAGCAAGGAGCTCTAGGAATAAATCCCTTTTTGCTCTTCAGATCAGTGTGTGAAGGTGTTGTGTAAAAGTGGGGTGGAAATGATTTCCTGGGGAGTGCAGCCCATTTCCTGGGAGCACTGGGCTGGGCTCCAGGAAGAGCAGGGCTGGAAGCACAGGACATTTATCCAAAGTGGGTACGGATTGCAGAGGAGCCCGTGGCTGTATTGGAGCCAATCCCTGGGTCCTGGCAGGTTGGGCAATAACAGCACAAAGTGCCCCTTCGTGCTCACCTGAACAATGGAGATGGGCTGAATTTACACCCAGTGCTGGAATATTGATACGAGCTGCTCAAACCTTCTCTTTGTGCTTCGTTAAAGCAGTCTCAGCACGTTTGGGGAGGGGTTTGTGTGAAGGGATCTCTTAATGAATCCCTTCTGCAGTGATCATCAATCACTGCTCAGGAATCGGGGGATGGAGCTGCAATCTCTCCCAGGCACAAATAAATCCCCAGCAGAGCTCTTCAGGAACCTGGGCTGGGCTTGGCAGGGTCCCCTCGGATGGGCTCGGGGGGAATGAGGCTCCAGGGGGGTGGGAGGATGGATTCTGTTCATTGTGGAAGGTGTGAGGTGCTCACAGGGAATGAGGCACCAGGGAATGATGGTTTCTGTTCGTTATGGAAGGTGTGAGGTGGCTCCAGGGAATTCTGGAAGGATGGGTTCTGTTGTGGAATTGGTGAGGTGGCTCCAGGGGTGATAGAAGGATGGATTCTGTTGTGGAATTGGTGAGGTGGTCACAGGGAATGAGGCTCCAGGGGGTGATGAGAAGATGGATTCTGTTTATTATGGAAGGTGTGAGGTGCCCACAGGAAATGAGGCTCCAGGGGGTGATGGAAGGATGGATTCTGTTCATTATGGGAGTTGAGATGCTCACAGGGAATGAGGCCCCAGTGAATGATGGAAGGATGGATTCTGTTGTGGAATTGGTGAGATGCTCACAGGAAATGAGGCTCCAGGGGGTGATGGAAAGATGGATTCTTAAAGAAAGATGGTTCATTATGGAAGTTGTGAGATGCTCACAGGGAATGAGGATCCAGAGGGTGATGGAAGGATGGATTCTGTTCCTTGTGGAAGTGTTGAGATGCCTCTGGGGGGTGATGGAAGGATGGATTCTGTTCCTTTGGAAGTTGTGAGGTGCCCATGGAGGTCACAGCAGGGCTGTCCTGCCCTGTGCTTTGGTGTGGCAGTGCCACCTGTGGGAACAGAGAGAGAAAAGGGAGAAATGTTCTCCAAGCTCTCTGCCTGCTACCACTGCCAGCTCAGTGACTTCCGAAGCTGCATCCGTGTGGATTCAGGAATTGTGGTGCTTTGGACAGGAAGGAAATCCCCTCCCACAAAGCTCCCCTCTGCTGTGAGCCTCAGAGGGGCTGGACCTGCCCATCACCACTGAAACTCATCCCTTGAAATAAGGAAATAATTGAAATAAGAAAAAAAAAAAAAAAATAATGGAAAGCCCTTGGCAAACTCTTGTTCCAGGGGAGTTTTCCACCATGCAGATGAGGCTGGTGGTGTGAATTTTCCTTCAATAAGCTCTGATCTGGCAGCTGGGGCAGAATCTGATCTCCAGCCCTGTGGTGCCCCAGTGTCTGGGATTCCCCTCCTGTTGTTCCCTGGCCCTGGGAGAATCCTCACTGCCCCAGCCAGGATTGCTGCTCTGCTGTTGGAAGGGGTTTGGAAATATGGAGATGTGTTTACTGGTTTAGAACCTAAGATTTATATTTTTTTTTTTATTTGAAATGCTGTTGTTTTCTCCTTATTTTAGCTGTTGCTTGCAAGCTGCAGCCATTCCAGGGAAGGATATTTTATTTTTAGCCAGGGATTTTCAGGGGGTGCAGGAGCTGTTGTTGGGATATGGCTCCAAGGCCACCACTACACCCCAAGAATGGTTTGGTTTGCTCCTCTGCTGGGTCCTTCAGGCTCAGCCTTCTCCCTGTTGTGTCCCCAGGGCTCTCCCTCCTCCTCTGAGCACTTCATGCCCTGCTCACCTCCCCAGATCCAGCACACACCTTTCCCCCTGCTGCTCATCCCAGAGATGAAATCCCCATTATCATTTCATGACCTTTCTACCAATCAGACCCACTTTTTGTGAGGTTTAGAGTGTTCAGAGTGGATCAGCCCCATGGGTGGGAAACGTGGGCTGAGGTGCCAAACATCCTTAAAAATCCAACTTTTGAACTGCCTGTGCCAAAGAATTCCTACCACGATGTTCTGTCCAACCTGCTGATGCCAGGGGCACTGAAAGGCTCTTCTGGAAAGGTTATTCAGGGTAGAGCCAAAGTGCCTGAAAATGTTTTGGGAAGAGTGTTGCAAAACACAACAATCTGATTTATGAATCAGCAGAAATGCAAGTGATAGGCCATATTTTCACTGAGAAATATCATAAGTGTCAGAGAACAAAATTGTCTTTTGATTGTAGCAATATGCATTGAAATCACTGCTAGGGAAGTTAATCTCCTCAGGGTTATGAAATATTTTTTTTTTTTTTTTGGCTGAGGGTACTCTTCCTAAAGTTGTGTTTTTGTTGGGTTTTTTTTGTTTTTTTTTTTCCTCCATCTGAATTATTTAGGAGTGAAATGAAAGGACAGAGACCCAGGTGCTCTGGTGAGGTGTTCCAGCAGGAGAGGGGGCAGGCTGGGGGATGACCCCTCTGCCTGCAAATCCTTCATCTGGAAACGTGTTTATATCATATTTATATCCTATTTATATCCCACTTGTGTCCTGTTCCTATCGTGGTAAGGCTGGTGTTGGACAGACTCACCTGTGCAGGTTCTCCTGCAGGATTCCTGTGGAGGGGTTTAAAAACTTCCTGGATGTGACACTTGGGGACATGGGCACTGCTGGGGGTGGCTGGAATTGATGGCCTTTGACTTAGTGGGAAGCTTATTTTTAATAGAAATAATTAATTTATACACTCAGTTTGTTTATCACTCTGTGATTTGGAGACTGTTACCCCTCTTGACCAGCTGAACTCCCAGAAATTCACCTTCTCCTGGCCTGGGAGGGCTTTTCCAGCCTCAGTGATTCTTCCATGACCAGGAGCAATCTCCTTCAGGGCTGTGGGGGAAGTCCTGCAGCATTTTGTTTGACAGGGTTTGATTTTTTGGGGGATCAAGGCAGAGCCCAGAATGTCCCAGCCCATGGGATTTGTCCCCTCCCAGCCCTGGGGCACAGGGAAGGGCTCCAATATTTCATTTTGGGATTTGTCCCCTCCCAGCCCTGGCCTGGGGCACAGGGAAGGGCTCCAATATTCCATTTTGTGCATCACTGCCCAAGTCAGAACTGACTGATTGATATTCAACATGGAAATTGGATTTCTAAGTACCTTCAGGAGAGCTGCTAGGAGGCAGCTGGGCTGATAGGGAGATTATTCTGTGATATCAGTGCATGATGGAGCTAATGAATTAGATCCAACCACCTACGGTGAAATCTGTTTGCTGTGTACAAAAATGAACAGGAAAATGAGGTTTTTATTAAAAATATCATAACACTTTTTTTCCCTTCAGCCAGAATATGTAGTACATCAATATATCACCCATACAGTTGTAAGGGTAATGCTGTTACACCACAGACATTTCATCTAAATAACAAAGTTAATATTGAAATATTATTTTTACCAATGACAGGGTGTTTTTTAACAGTCCATTGACATCAAATCGTATGAACAATATCCACTCCAGCTCTGTTTTTTCACCTCTTCAGGCAGGTGGGGGATTGTCAGCCTTCCCTCCAGGTGCCACCTCGGGTCACCAGGTCCCCTCTCCTTTGCTGGGTGTCAGGAATGCAGGGGGATCCTGGCAGTGTCATTAACCCTCTCCCTCCCTGGCTGCCTTTCAGGAGTGGGGAATTCCATGTTGGAAAGCTTTTGTGTGCTCCTGGAGAGGCAGGGGCTGGGCTTGGCTGGGTGCAGGGGAGCTGAGGTGGTGCTGGGAAGTGGAATCCACACATCTGGAGAATGCAAACAGGGCTGGCTGGGCTGGGATCTGTCCTGTAGCCATCCACAAGTACATTGCCATTGCTGGGATAGCCCTGCGATGGGGACAGGGCATACCCAGCAATCCCAAATGCATTTCAGAGGTTGACATCAGGGCTGGAGCTCTCACTGGCAATACCAGCAATGTTTCCTTTGCAATCCAGCAGTGTTGGAGGAATTGAAGATTGAGAGAGCAAAGCAAGCAATGGGATTAATTTTTTATTTTTTTTTTAATAAGAGGGGATGCAGGGTGAAGGAATTCTTCTGTTAACAGCATCTCAGCAACATTTCATTTGCTTAGAGGATATTTTGCTGGAATAATCACTGTGGGTTCCTGCTTTTTAGCAGGAATGTTTATTTTCCTCAGCCTCAATGAGAGAACAGTGACCCAAAACATCTGCATGCAAACAAGTGTTTTCCTAAACAGCTCTCCTGTGAGCTTTTAAGGTGTGATCAGAGTTATTTGTGTTGTATTTTATAAAACAAACAGCTGTGTGGAACACTTGGTTGCTGTGTTTGGTTGTGCCATGAGGAGAAAAAGAATTGTTTTGCTGTCAAGGACTTATTTCCTGAGCAGATTTTCTGTTAATATGACAATACCAACAAACATTGTCAGCTCCCAGCTGGCTCTTCTTGGCAGCTGTGTTCAAATGGGATATTGGTGAGGATTTGGGTGCTTGTCCCCAGATGTGCTGGGGGAGCTTGTTTTTAATAGAAATGGCACATTTATATGCTTATGTTGTTTATCACTCTGTGTTTTAGGAGACTGTTACCCTGGAGTTGAGCTCTGAGGAATTCCTGCTCACCTGGGCTCCAGGCAGGTGAGAATTCTCCTGTCTCACATTGTCCCCATCAGAAACATCTCCTGGCAGCTTCTCCAGGTGTCTCTTGGTGTGCTTGCATGGAGGTGACAAATGGGCTTTGCAGGAGTGGCCAAAGCCCAGCGTGGACAGGTCCCTCCTGTCCTCTCAGAGCTTTTCTCATCACCAAGTGCAGATGGAAGGAGCCTCCAGAAGGGTTTTTATTCCCCTTTCAGCAGGGCAGTTTGCTCCATGGGATGGTTGGTTGCTGTCAAACAGCAGCAGCAGGGTTTCCTCTCTCTAATTATTAACCTGGCTTCAGGAGATTTGCCTTTATCTCTCCCCAGCCAGGTACTCACACCCCCAGCTCCTCTCTGCCAGGGAAAGGGGTGCAAGGGGGGATGCAGAATAGCCAGACAAGCCTCAGACTGATTAAAATTCCAGGAGAGGCCTTGGTGGAACGAGCATTTGATCAGATACCATCTATTCTCAAACTCAGTCTAATATCCCTGCATGGAAGCTTTTTCTTAAATCTCTCTGGGCTTTTTTTTTTTTTCACTCTTATTTTATCAGGCAGTTTTCTCATAAACTTTCTCCTTTCTCCTTGCAGGACCTTAAACATGGAGAGGTTTTTTTTTTTTAGAGGGCTGTTAAATTGAGATGAGGGGGAATTTTGGGTGCCAGAGGAGGAAATTTTAACCCATCCTGGGGCTCAGCTTGCACAGCTCTGTCCCTGCTGCCTCTCATGACTGGATATTCTGGAAATGCAAAACCTTTTCACTTCCCAGAGGTCCCCAAACCTTTGCTCTGTAGCTGTGCAGCTTCACCACAACCAGTTGAAGTTCACAGACTCAAAAGCAGGAAGCGATTTTGCCCAATATTTGAATTTTATCCAACATCCCTGCCTGGTGGTGTTCCATCGAGCTGCTCCTCCTGCTCCAAAGGTGCTGGAGCATCCAGAGGGACAGGCTGGACAAGGCTGCCATGGAAACAGCCTGAAATTAGGAAATCAATTAAAGCTGGGGAAAAGTGCTATCACTTCAGCAGACTAAATGCTTTCCTGTATCTTTGCAGTCTCTGTAGCTTCTCCATTTTGACTTGCAGGTAATTGAAGTTTTAATTTGTTACCGTGTATCAGGTTAATGAAAGAAGTTCTAAATGAAGCTGAATTCCCTGGTGTCCCCCCCCCAGTGAGTGTGTGCAGCAATGGAGAGCTCCAGCTGCTTTGGGAGGAGCTGTTCCTGCACAATCCCCCTTCCTGAGTGCCTGAATCCCTGGAAAATTTAGCCTTGAGGGTTGACTTTTGAAATGAACCTGGAAAAAATGCTCATTATTAGACAGGGGAAGGGGCATCCAGGACCTGTTCATAGCTCAGTCAGTCTGCAGAACAATCTGGGATTAAGAAAAGAGAATTTTTTTATTTCTGCTGATTTCAGAAAAGGAAGAATGTGCCCAGCAATGACAATAATTGGCTGCAAACAGGCAGTGTTTGCTTTCTGAACCGTCTGGGTGTGGAACACAGGGAGCCCAGGCTGGGATTACTCTGCAGCAGCTCCCTGGTTATCCTTTTCCAGGTTCATAAACCCACTGGCACATTTTTCCTCTTTCAGAGAGCAGGTTTAAATGACTCCAGGAGCTCGAATGCTTTTGAAGGCCCTGCAGGTACTGGAGGGCACACCCAGGGGCAATTGTGGCATTCAGATCTTAGCCAGAAGTTGCTCCTTTATTTGGCATTCAGAATGGGATTTCCACCTGCCCAGGGAGATGAAGTTGCACTGAAAATCAATGGGACTTTGACACTTGTGATGACCCTCAAATCCCATCTTCAGGGCTCTAAATGCCTCTCTCGTTTTCAGGAGGACTCCTTTGCTGTCACTGGGTTTTCCTGCTCCTCACTTTTACCTGGGCCTGACTCTGCTCCCTTCAAGGTGAGGAGGGTTCTGGGGGCTGTGCTTAGGGCACACCTTTAGGGGGGTTAAATGACATTTTTAAAACCCTAGAGCACAGAGATGAAGCTTTGTGTTATTCCCTCATCCCTCTTTGTCAAGGCTTCAGTTCTCTGTTTGATTTTCAGGATCTAAATAAATCAGCATGTTTGCCTGCCTTGCCCAATGTCTAATTAAATATGGAGATTGCAGATATGCTTGAACTGAACAATGAATACTTGATATATTTTGCTTGAGAATCTGGGGTTATAATGAAATTATTTATCACTTCCAAATTAGAAGCATTAAGAAAAGTCCCAGTGTTTGTGCTTGCTACACACTGCTTATATTTGCATCTCATTTTTTTTTGTGCCAACACCTTCCCTCTTTGGTCAGACACTGCTCTGAGAAGATGACGTTGCCCATGTGAGATTTTTCCTTTTTTTGACTAAATCTTTTTCAGAGAGAGCAATGCCTCAGGGAGTGGCTGAGCTTTAATCTCTCACATTTCTGGTTCCAGTAGCTGAACTCAATCTGAGACTTGAAATGCCACACTAAAAATAACATCTGGGGGCTGCTACAGCTCTTCCCTTGCCTGTAGTCTTAACTTTGGCTGAGTTTCAACAAACTTCATTTAACATCAGATATTTTTTTCTGGAATATTTTTCAGTTGTTCCATAGGTTTAGAAAGCCTGTGGAAGTCATAAATGAAGTTCTTGCTGAGGTGTGATTATGGTGACATGATAAACTTGGTCATAAATTCCAATTTATCTTCATGGCAATGAGATCACCGGGCTCTTTAAGGTCCCTTCCATCCCAAGCTTTTCTGTGGTTCTGAGTAGAAAAAAAACCAAACATCTAAACACTGATGGGAAAAGTGTTTAGATAACATTTATATTTGCAATATTTACTGGACAGTTGACAAATGAGATTAAGAAAAATGCCTTTTTAAATTTAATTAAAATCCGTGTAAATGGTGGAGTTGATTAGTGAAAAACAATCCTTGTCATCTTTGCTTTGGGTTTCCCATGATCTGGCATAAAAATAATGTATAATGTAAATGTTTATACCTTGGTGGATCTCGTTAAGCCATTTAAAGTTAAGTAATGTTTGCCTGTTTCCAAACTTCAATTAGCATTTAACAAGAAAGCAACAGTCTAGCCAATTAGAGTTTGAAGCAATAACACACACTCACTTCCATTTTCTAGCAATTAATTGATAAGTAGTTTACTGTGGGCTAATAATTAAAAGAGAAAACATTCTGAGCAAATTGAAAGCATTGATGCAAATGAGTTCTGCATTTCTTCTTTTCAAACTCACTGACCACAGTATCTAATCTGCTGTGAGCAGAGGCTGAATTATCCCAAATTCAGGCTGGGGCTGGTAACCAAACCTTGGGGAGGCATCAGCTCTTTGGGGGAGCTTTAATTCCTTTGAGGGGAGTCCTGGAGTGGAGCTGGCAATGTGGGGTGGAATGGGAATGGGCTCCTCTCCTTGTGTTTGGGATCGGGGCAGGGGGAAGAAATTGTGGTGCTGTTGGGGCTTTGCTCTCACCTGTCTCATTCCCAAGGGGAAATCTCACCTGAATCAAGTGATTCTTGCCTGAATCCAAGTGGTTCCAGAGCTGGAGAGGGAATGGGGCAGTGTGGGATGGAGATGGGCTCTGGGAATGGGCTCCTCTCATGTTTGGGATCAGGGCAGGGCACACACTCTGGTGCTGTTGAGGTTCTGCTCTCACCTGTCTCATTCCCAAAGGGAAATCTCACCTGTGCCTGAATCCAGGTGCTCGTGGTTCCAGTGAGCAGCAGGCCCGGCTCTCACTGCTCTGCCAACACCAAGAGCAATGGAATGTTTAACAGAGAAGGATCTGAGCTGGCAAAATCACTTGGTGCATTCTGGCTGTGGAAATTGGAGGCGTTTTTCTCTGGGAATTGCTCCTTACAGACAGCAAACATCCCTGGCTCCTGCACTCACCGTGCAGCAGTGTCCCTGCATGGAGGGAAAGGTCTCATTTTATCTGGGAGTTCACTCATTTATGAGCTCTTCCTCATCTGGACGGGCAGTGAGGTGAAATTGCCTGAGCTCTATTAAGCTTTAACCACCAGCCATCCATCCCAACAAAACACTCCTCCAAAGGTTGTGCTTCTCAATCCTGCTCCTTTCCTGTTCCATGTGCAGAGAACAAACCCAGACCATTGGCACTGCTTTTCCAGCACGATGGAGCTGTAAAACTGGGAGGGGATAGCAGCAGTTCTGTGCACTCCCCCCATGAGATTCCTGTTTGTTTATCTTCTCTAAATTAAGAGCTGCTGAGTTTCCAATGGGAATTCAAGTATGGGACCTTCTGGCAGTACTTGAAATAATTTGCATAAAGAAAGACCTTTGATTTGAATGAGAATCGCCCAAAATACTCATTTGTGTTTGAATTTTAATGCACTGAGTTTAATATATTATGTTTTTTCCTCTAGACTGGAGGTGATGGAGAAACAAGAATGTCAGCTCTGTGGAATTCCAGGTTTAGGGCTTGAAGCAGCTCCTGGTGCTTTCCCTGGGAGCAGAGCCCTGGGTGTTGACCTGGAGTCTCCTGTGAGTGACCCTCCCCTGGAAATGCAATTTCTCCAAAAGTTGCTGAAGCCACTCCTGGATGAGCTGAGGGATGAGCTGTCCCTTCCCAATTATTTAATAACCAACATTTACTGGGATCCCCAGTAAGGCTCTGGCTCTCCCTGGAATGATTTCTGAGCTGAAAACCAGATAATATTGGGAGTAACTTGGACATTTTGGGATATTTCATGTCAAAGAAATACAGTAGAATTACACAGTAAGTATTGCTTCCCATTTATCACTGCTTCATAATACTTTTTTATTAAACTTTATTTAATCCTTGCTTTCCAACTCATTCCATTGTCTCTGGCTGTGGCAGACTTTGATGATTTATTATGTCCTGTTAATAGATGTACATTTGGAGCTCCAGAGGGGAGAGCCATATTAGTTCCTTCAATCTTTTCAAGTGCCCAGAGAGGATTGCTTTAGGAAATCTTGCCTGAAAACCCTTCCTAAAGCTCATTTCCAGTTGGAAGTAACTCCAGTGATGGGTTCAGAGCAACTTGAGCCCGGGTTTGAAGAAAAGGTTCCTATTTGGGAGTCTGGATAAATGGAAATTTTAGAAAAATTTGGTTTTTCTTCCTCCAGAATGTCAGATCCCATAGGATCTGGGGTTATGGGGTTGTTTTACATGGAAATAAGGGTAAACCAAATCTCATCCTTCCAGTTTTCCCCTCCTTCCCAGCAGCTGTTGGGAACCACAAATATTATCCTGCTGTATATGCACAGCTATAATTTGAAATTATAAATAGTGCCTAATTTTACTGGTATTTACTCCACAGACATAAATAGAGCTCAAACGAACTGGAAAATAAAAATAAAAGAATGCTTCTATCTCGTGGAGATGTCAGTGCTAGCTTGAATTTATTTTGATCTGATTAAGTGTCGTGTATAATTTTTCATCACACTGTGTATTTAACAAAATCAGTCTGTGATTTAATATTTAGAAGAAAAATAGTGACAAATAGAAATGCTATTTATTAAGCAGTAAAGAAGCATGGCCAGTCACCAAAAGGGTTGATTTTTTTATAGTGAGTGTCAAAGTAATATAAATGGTATGGATATATCAGGTAAAAATGTATTTTTTTTTTTTTAATAGGCAGATTGGAAAATCTGAAATTTGGCAAAATAATTATTAGCCATAATGCTCAGGAAACAATTTATTCAAGAAATAGAGCTCCTCATTTGTGGAGTTTTGAGACATTTCTTGCACTTATTCCCATTTTACAACTTATTTATGATTTATTCAGGTGTCCCTTCAGCCCTGTGGAGTGAAAGTGTGTTTTGCCATGGGCAGTGGGGAACCCCTCCAAAAATCACCTGTGTTGGGCTCATTATTGAGGTAACAGCCCCTGAATGCTTTTTTTTCCTCTTTTATTTGAAACTTGCTCGTTTTTCCTGGAGACAAGAGTGGGGTTTGTGGTTGTCATCACCCAGAGTGCAGCGTTTTCAAACCCACAACACGTCCTCCAAATCATTCCAGGGAGCCACTGAGACAATTTGTTAACGAGCTGATGTCTGGAGTGGCTCCTCATATTGAGTAGCACCCTAGAGCATGGAAATTTTCTTTATTCCTGGCTGTTAATAAGTTATTATTCCCCCATTATCATCACTATTATTTATTAATGGCTGTTCCAGTGCTTTGGTCATGCTCATCATCCCCATTTCCAGCAGCAATTCCGGGATGGGGACGCTGCAAAGACACGCAGAGGTTTCTGTGCTGCAAGGCAGGAGAAAATCCTCACTTTGACCCTGGGAATTGTGGAATTTCCTGGGAGGGAAATTGCCGGGAAGTTGGAGCCGCTGCAAGCTGGGAATGAATCCCCAGCCCCGGGTTTGAGCTGCCAGAGCTGTCCCTGGTCCTGCTGGCAGGAAATGGCACCAAGATTTTCAAGGCTCCTGCAGAGAGGAGGATGCTGAAACGTAGAGGGGATGGAGCTTTTCTGTACTTGGGTATCACCTCTTTTCTGTTTTATTATCACCCAGGAAGTGTTTGATCAGCTCTGTGTGTTGGGGGAGGTGTGTCCTGACAGGTTTTAGGGGAATGATTTAGGGAGGCAGCCCTTGAAGCTGGAAGGATGGCAGAGCTTTGCTGCACTGCCATCACTTCCCTGGTGCCTCCAGGATTTCTCCTCTCCTTCCAGCAGAGTGCATTGCAGCAGTGCTGTTCAGCTTTTTTCCCCTCTGCTCTCCTTGTTTTGCTCAGTGCACTGTTGTTGGGTTTATTTATTTATTTTTTTTTTTAAATTTTCAGTGGAAACACTCAACAGGCACACAGAGAGCAGTGGGCCTGTCCTGCCCATGAGATATGCAAAGCTGCAGCTGAGGTGTGATGAGCAGGAGCTGCTGCTGCCCCACACAGGAAGAGTCTCTTCCATTCCAGCTGTGGGAATCGTTTCTCACAGTGCATTTCAGGGATGGGGAAAAGGGGGGCAGGATGTGGGAGCTGCTCCCAGGAACCCTCTGCTTCCAGCTGAGTGCTGATGGACAGCTGGCAAATAAATCCCGTTCCTATTTATGTTTATAAAAATTCCCCACTCTTCTGCCTTCTGCTGGAAATTTGCTCAAATTCAAAGCATTTGGTGAAACTCTTGAGTTTCCACATAAACAGAGCTCTGGGGGAGGTTATCCCCTCCTGCCTGGCCTTGGATGCCATCACTCTGCCTTTCCAAGCAGAAATATTTGTTTAAATAGTTTGATTTGTCTCTGCTGACTCACAGCTTAATGGGATTTTAAATCTGTTGGTCTCAGTGCCTCGTTCCAGTCTCTGGGTGTTCCCTGGGACAAACTCCAGCATCTCCCAGGGCATCCAACCCAAAGGGGCAGGGCAGGAGCCCAGCCTGCAGAGGGGAACAAGGGCATGGATGGGGGAAAAGAGCACGGATGGTTCATGTTCTGCAGGATCCTTTACAAGGCAGGAGATCTTCTCCCAGTTTTTTTTTTTTTTCCACTTGACTGCACTGTTGTTTTTTTTTTTTTTTTATGGAGGGGAAAAAAACCCAAGTACTTTTTAATGTACTGTGTTATTTTTTTAATAGCTCAGCTCTCGCTGGATCTTTGCAGCGTTCAAGACCTCATGAATTTTTAAAAAAACCCAACTGAAATCAGAAGCAGAACATGTTTGTACCCGGGAGGATCTTTCATGGCTTTTCTGGCTGTTCTGGGAGCTCCTTGGGGTCACAGCTCCTCCTGCAAGGCTGGAGTGCTCCCCGCAAATCCTGGGGTTTATCCTCGGTGTTTGGAGCTGTCACAGCCTTGTGGCTTTGACCTTGCTGCTGTGAAAACTCAACGTGGAGGGCTCAGGGTTTGTTGGGGTCACTGAGGGACCCCCCGAGGCTGTGACCCACAGGAACCCAGCTGGGCCAGCACAAACACAGCAAGGAATGTGTCCTGCCATTAACCAGTGCTGGTTCCAGTAACAATGGTGGTGGTTTCCTACCAAGGAATTTGGGTTCAGAGGAGTCACTGATCTGCTCAAAGTGTGAGACCCTGGATCCCTGGCAGTGCCCAAGGCCAGGCTGGACATTGGGATTTGGGACAGTGGGAGGTGTCCCTGCCATGGCAGGGGTGGCACTGGGTGGGATTTGAGCTTCTATTCTAGGATTCAAAGTTTTCCAAGGTTCTATCCACACCAGCAACTCCAAGGCCTTTCCTTTCCCTTAAACAGTTCCCAATATTTCTCCCTTACATTAGCATTCTTCAGTGGAGAACATTTTCTCTTTTCAGCAGTCTTTCTGATATGGTTTTTTTTTTTTCATTCCCTTCTGGTCCATTTTGTGAGAAAATTGAAGCACATTACAGGACAGGTTGTTTTGACAGAAGGGAAATAACCCTTTTCTTCCCTGGTGGAAGCAGCACTGTCCAAATTGGTGAGATTCTTTCCCTCCCAGACATTTCTACTCTCCTGGAAGAGAAGCTGGGCAGTCATTCTCTTGCCACATGGAAAATGAGAGTTCTGGTGTTGGATTTTCAAGTGAGAACAGGCTGCAGATGCCTCCATGTTATGGGAAAACAGTATTGCAAAATCTGCTGCAAACAGCTCATGGGGAAAAACTGCCCATGACAAAGGACAGGCACTTTTGAAATCTCATTTTCAGAATTTATAGGGAATCTGTCTGCCTTAATGGGCTTCTTGGAATACATTGTCTTGTGCTGGGGGAGAGACTGAGTGAGAGGTGCTTTGAAATGAAACATTTCAGCTTCTCTTTGGGGCTCTGCATCTTCAGAGATGATCTGAGCCACATTCCTGAGGTGGAATTCAGAACTGCTCAGGTTCCCCAGGGAATGGGCACAACCTCGAGGCTTGGGACCATTGGGGTTTTTGGGGAGTCTGTGCAGGGCCAGGGGTTGGACTGGATGATCCCCGTGGGTCCCTTCCAGCTCAGGACATTCTGTAATTCCAAACCTTCTCCAGTCCTCCCTCCGTTAGTAATTTTCAACAGAAAAGAGTCGAGCACTGCACTGATTTTAGGTGATTTTTTTTTTCTTTTTCCCTTAAATATCCCCAAATCTCATGCCAGACATGGTGCAAACCCTGTCCCTAGTGCAGCAGCAGGTCCTGCCCCTCAAGGTGTGTGCATGTCCCTTGCTCCTGTCCCTGGGCTGTGCCAGGTGTGACCCAGAGCTGCTCCTGTTCCATGCAGGGAGCCCTGCACACCTCGGGTCCCTCACCCTGTGACTGCCCAGCCCCTGGAGCCACCAGCAGCAGGTAGAGCTGCAGAGTTCTCATTCTTAAACCATTTAATCCTACAGGCCAGAAACTCCTTGGTATAGCAAAATCCGGGGGGGGGAAAAAAAAAAAAATACAGCTTTTATGGCCTTTAAATCAAAGATTCCTGACAAGCTAATAATGGGCTGCTGTGCTCTTGGTGACAAGGATTTTGCAGTGGCAGCTTTAGGGCTCGGCTTTGTCATTGCTGCTGGCTGGACACGGGCTGGGTTGGAGATGGAGCCTTCCCAGGGTGGTGCAGGGCAGCAGGAGCAGGAATTCTGCCCCAATAAATCCAACCTGCACGCTGCAGTGGGGCTGGGGAGCCTTGGGCAGGGTAATTTTGAGACAGAACACGGCAGGAGTGCTGAGCAGCAGCTCATTGCCACGAGGGCTTTGTCTCTGTGCTGGGATGTGGCTGAGGTTTTCCTCCTTGGAATATTTGGATAAACATTTGCTCAGCAGAAGGAGAAGGGTCAGGATGAGCTCTCCAGGGAGATGTTCTATTAAGAGGCTGCTTTAATGGGCTCCCTTGTATTTTTGAGGCTTGATAAGGAAAGGTTGTGGATATTCCAGCTTTGATCTTACAAATGACTTTTTAGTGCTGTTTACAGTGGCATTCTTGGTGTGCTGAAGGGCTCTGCTGGACTGAGGCAATGGGCCCTTGATGGGGAGAAAGTTCCCTTTTCCCAGCACCTTTTTAAGTTGTTTTATCAGCTTTCAAAGAGAACCTTGGTAAAAATCTCTTGACTCTTCCCTGGCTGGGAAACAAACAAACATATTTAGAGTAGAAGATGCTGGAGAGGGTGAAAGGAGGGGATGCACAATTTGCATTTTGGCCCAGGCTCAGTGTGTGGGAAGGGCCATGTGTGGATGGGGAGGAGGGAGAGGAAGTTCCTGAGCCAGGTGTGTTTTCCAGGCCAACTTTGGAAAGTCTCCCAAGCAAACTTGTTTATCCCATCCCCTTGTATTTCTATTTCAATGTGCACTGGAGGTGACGTCAGGTATACATCAAGTAAATGGCTCAGGAGAAGGAACCTGTCAGGCAGCCATAAATTACAGAGAGTTATGGTCGAGTTTATGGGTTCTTCAACTCTTAATACACCTTGCAGCTTTAGCATAGCACTTGAGCTCACAGTGAGACAACAGTTGACAGGATTATATTTTATTTTAAGAAGTTTATATTTTAAGAAGCCCATTTGCTGCTTTCTTCCTCTCCTACTTCAGTTTTTGTCTTGGAAACAAATGATTATGGAGCTTGGGCTTCCTTGTCACTGTCTGAAGTGCCCCTTCAGGTCACTTTTTTTGTCTTTTCCTGCACATTTAGGAGAACCTGGTCCAGAAGATGAAGTGTGGGGTTTTGTGGGATGCTGGGGCTGGGCTTTTCCTCTGCCATGTACCTGCAGGGTCAGGGTGTGGAAGGAAGGCATGGAACAACTCAGAGCTGAGTTAAATGTGTGTCCTATGGCATCTCTATCTGATAAATATAAATATCTGAGTGGCTTCATGATAGATTCAAAGATAGATGTCTATAAATATTTTCATTTTTCATGTCTGCATAGGTTGAGGGGGGTGTTGTGCCCCTCTGCTGCACTCCAGGGATTGCTGCTCCTTCCCATCTGTCCTGGGGAGCAGGACAGAGCCTTGGCCCAGGTGATGCTGGAGCCTGGGGCAGGGATGGCTCCCAGCCCAGCACTGTCTTCTGACAGCAGAGACTTGGCACTCTGCTCCCATGGCAGGCTTCAGCTTCGTTTCCCTGTGCTTTCAGCCACTTCTGACTCACTGGAACATCCTGAACAGCAGCAAAACTGACTGGAAAAAGGACAAAACCCAAGGACTGTGTGTGGTGATTGACCCCAGTTTGTGCTGGGGGCCCTGAAGAAATTCAGCTTTCCTTGTTTTCCTCCAGCCCAGGTGGGAGAGGGCAGCCCTGGGCTGAAGCTGGGCTGAGGGATGTGCTGAGCACTGGGTGACCCCTGGGGACACGATTTAGCAGCTGATGTGAGCAGGTCTGCCCGTGGTAGATGTGCCAGAACCAGCAAAGCCTCTTTGCTGCTGCCTTTCTGTTCTGTGGAGCTCTGCTCCTCACTGCCAAGGAATGCAGATCGTTTTTACAGAAACAGTTTTGAGCCATAACAATATCCTGTAGAACAGCAGGCTCTTGGGGGTAGAGAGAAAACAACATTTAAAATTTAAAAAGAAATTGTATTCAAATAAAACAGTTTATGCTTTTCGCATTCATTTTTTAACAGAGCAAAAGAAAAACCCCATGAATTCACCTTCCTGTGTATTCCTGTAAATTGGAACTCCCTGTACATTGTTTATTTGCAATTCTCCCCACATTTTTGCAGGGTAAATCAGCTTGGATGAAATGAGAACCGACCTCGTTCCTGCCAAACCCTCGGGGGACCTGGGGATGATAAAACCGAGCTGGACCCTGCAGGATGGGCTCAGTTTAGAGGCAGAACTTTGGTCCTGCTGTGCAGCCCAGCCCAGGGTAAGTCAGATGTTGATGTGGTCCAGCTCTGGTTTGGGAACGACCTCGATCTGTCCTCACACACCAGGGCTGGTCCCTTTTCCCTGCCAGGACAGTCCTGGAGTGCTGAGCAGGGTTTGGGAGGGGAGGAGCTGCTGCTGCAGGGCTGGTGGGGGTCAGTCCCTGCTGGGACACCCCCAGAGTGGAGCCAGGTCCTGCCCCAGGCTCTGGGGCTGCTGGAGCTGAGCTGTCCCAGCCAGCAGCAGATAAAAGGTGAGGGCAGTGATATCCTCAAGCACTGCCCCTTGCACGGCTCCTGGTCCCTTCCAGCCCTGCCCTGAGGGTTCTGAGGGTGAGGGGCTGGCCCAGCCATGCTCTCAGTCCCCTTACCCTCATAATCTGGATCCAATTACCCAGAAATATTTGCATGATGTCAAACATAATAATCGTTTTGCAGTGGATTGGTACAGATGCTCATCAGTCTCGTGGTTGGTCTGGTTTCACAGGCTTGGTGCCATGGTTATAGGACAGCATGTGTAGCCCCACTGCTGGAAAACGTGTCAGGAATGGGATGTCCCAAACCACAGATGGTTTGGCCAGCTTTGGCTTCGAAGAAAAAGTTGCCAAGGTGTGTTGGCACCTTGCTGCTGTGGGTTAAAGATGGGAGCTGAGGCTCCCTGCTCCCAGCTCAGGTTTCTGAGCAGTGCTCTGGTGAAAGCAAGGAGCAGAGAATTCCTGATCTTTATTGGCAGGTTGGCTGGTGACCTTTGTCTGCCAAGCCAGGAATGAGGGATGAGCTCCCAAAAGCTCCACAGGTGGATTTGTAGCCAGGAATGTGCAGGGAATGTGCTAGAGGTGGTTTCTGCAGGGAGAGCACTGCCTCATGTGTTCATTACCCCATTTTTATCTCGTGTGGCCAATGCTATTTGAAAAAATCAAACCCCGTGAGGGGGAGAGAGGCTGAGGAGAGCAGTGTGGGACGTGTCCATTTAATGTGTGGCCCAGCAGAGGGAATGTTCCCCTTTGGTAGCTGGCCATGATAATTAATGATGATGACCTGGGTGAGAGAAGCAGGAGCTGCTCCTTTCCCCCGTGCTTGCTGCCAGCCCTGGGTTTGAGGGAGGAGCTGAGCCCTTTCCCAGTGTTGCTTTGCTGTTGGGCACAAATAAAAACGGAATTAATAGCAGAGCCTTCCCCAGCATTTCCCATTTGTGAGGATGCCTTTGGAAACTCCACAGTAAATCAGTAATTGTGTGTTGGGAAAAGGCAGAGACAAGTTCATATTTGTTATGTAGAGAGACCTCTCCAGGTGCTCCTGTGCTCTGCCATTACTGTAATACATGGTTTATTTTACCAGCTTGTGTATCTCACTGAGAAATGGATCTATCAATTTATGTAGGCATTGTAGTCTTCTTTCCATTCCTGTAATAGCTGCTGTATTTCAGCCATTTATGTACTGCACTAAACTCCTTATTTTTGTTCAGAAAATATTTTTGCCTTAAAACACAAGTTGCAGCTGATACAGTTATAGAAATGTCCCATTCTCTGGGAACTTGCTTGGAGTAAAAAGCTCATTTTAGCTTAGGTTTTTGGAGATGTGTCTAAAAGCAATTAAAAAATCAAACCCTAAAATTCTGTGGAGTTCAGAGTGCCCATGGTAGGAGTTCAAGTGATTTTTAGCTGTGTCTGGGGTTTTTCTGATCTAGGGGTATAATTGTCTGATTTTCCTGCCTGCTCAGGTCTGGTACTGGTGGGTCTGAAGTACCCAAAGCCCTTTGGGATGTTCAGCCTTGGTGCCCCTTAGATTGACCACATTTCTCTCCTTGAATTTTTCTATTTAACATTTTTCCAGGCTCATCCCAGCACAACTGCGGGATTTGTCTCGTTCCTGAGGCAGGCACAGGTGTAGAAAAGTCTGCAGAAACTGAGCTAAAGATGTACAAAACTGAGGACAAGAGGATTTTGGTGGAAAAGTGGGATCTTTGAGTCCTTAAAGAGAGCCCTGAGAAAAGATGGGCTGCCCAAACTTTGTTTGTTGTCTGTCTAGACTTGGCAGCCCTCAGGATATTTTTGTTTCTGCAGCTCTGAATTATGAATGGCCTTCACTTTTCCTACCTTACAACTCAACAAAAGAGCAGGAGGAACAAAGCAGAAGGAAGGGTGGTCCCATGGGAATGGGTAGAGTGGTGGCACATGGTGTGTGTGACAATCCACCAGGACATTTCATTGTTTCTGCTGAATGATTTCTAAATCCAGGCTGTCCTGATGCCTCTGGGTGCATCCCTTCCCTCCAGCACCACTCACCTCAGTGTCCTGGGACACCTGGACAGGGTGTCCCAATGCCACTGCCTGTGTCACCATGGAAGGTGTCCCACAGAGCCAGTGTGGACACACATTGACAGAGCCGGGGAATCACAGCTTGGGAATTCTCTCCAGGCCTGGATTTCTCCTGACTCTCAGCTCCATTCCCAGGCTGACAAGCTGACTGCAGCTTCAGTTAGGGAGGAGTCTCCCAGGGTGACAACATGGTGACAAACAGAGTGGAATTCATCACCAACATTAACCCCTGGTGTCTTTCCCGTGGGACACATCCTGAGGTGCTGTCCCAAGGATGTTTTTCCCAATTGTCCCATGAGCTCCTGTGCTGTCCTGGCTGCACTGACACACTTTAAATCCGGGCTGTCTGTACAATAAATTGGCCTTTTTCCCCACAGAGCCCCGTGTGTGTTGCTGTCTTTTCTCTCTCTTTGCAGGGCAGTGACCACAAGCCAGTCCCAGGGAACGTCCCTGCTCTCCCTGCATGGACATGGAGCTCCTGGAGCAGCCAATTCCTTCTCCCTGAGCTGTGCCTCCATCAGATGCCAGTTCTGGAGACAAGGATGGCCCGTGGGCAGCACCAGTGGCTTGCACTAGCCCAGGCAGTGATGCCACCGGCTCCTCCCTCCTCCACCAGCGCTGGGCTCCATCCCAGAACATCCTCCGAGTTCCTCAGGTCTGATCCACCTCCTCTCTCCTTCTTTAATCTCCCCTGGACAGTTTTTGGGATAAAAGATGTGCTTAAGATGAAAGTGGGAGCACCACCACACAAAGGCATTAAAGCCCACAGAGCTCAGCAAGAGGGATGGAATCTTTTATCCCAGCTGGAGCCTTTCTGCGTTTCTCACAGTGAAAACGTCACCAACTTGTGGCACTTCTCCTTGTGCCTCTCTCCAGCAGCATCCCAGAGGAGCTGGCCAGGCTGCCTGGGGCACCACGAGCCAGTCCCTGGGGGCAGTTTGGGTTTGGCCGCCCCATGAGGTGCAGTGGTTATTGCAGGAATGTGAAGAAATTCCCAGGGAATCTCTCCGGAGAGGCTGCAGCTCCTCCCAGGTGAGCAGGGCTGTGCTGGCAGAGCCTTCCCCTCCCTGGGGCACTCCTGCAGTTGCTGCAGCTTCTTCCCCTTTGGACAAACCCAGAGTTTTGGGATGCCCCATTCACCACAGTTGTTGGTTTGGGGTTTTCCCCCTTTGCCATAAATCCCTGCAGTACCAGGGATCATCTTTGTGTCCCTGAGCTGTTCCAAAAAGGAGCTGTGGGTCTTGGGAAATGGGGAATGTGGAATTGTTGGTGTTAGAACTGGGCCTGGAGATGAATCCCAGTGTCCCCCATGAGCCTGGAGCTGTATCCTGACACAGCTGTCAAAAAAAACCCCCAAAAACCTGGACCTGCAGGACAGGGGGAGAGGTTTGGAACAGTCACTGGTACCAGTGTGGGCTCAGGATTTACCTGGAATTCAAGGTGTGCCAAAGGCAGGGAAATGGAGCAATCTCAGATAATATTTAATAGATAATATAGATGGTAGAGAATAGATATTTGCCTGGATTGATAATAGAAATGTTATTTATTATTTATCTAGAGAAATAGATTCCTTCAGGAATGTGTGCAACTCAGAGCTGCCTGACAACATTTCAGAGCTGAGGGTTCCAAAAGCTTCAAAAACCTGATCATAAATAGTGTTGTGGGGTTTTTTTTGTATATTTAACTGATTTTTTTTTTCTTTGAAATTAGGGCATGTTCACAAGGCCATGCACAAAATAAGTATGGAAATTGTGGATATTTCAAATGAAAATACATGGAGCTGTTTTCTCAGTGTGCAAGTGATGCCCTGAACAGTGTTTTGGAAAGTTCCTGCTCGCTCTCCATGGAGGATTTTGGCTGCTGTGCTTAAAAGTGAGTGGAGCTGCTTTGCCAGTTCATTCCAAGTTTTAAAATGGCAATGAAAAAATGTTTTGAGTGATAACATTCTCTGATGGGGTCTTCACTTCATTTGTATTGCTAATCAAAATTAAAATCTGTATTTTTACACCAGCAAAGTCTCCACAGGTAGAACTTTAATGCACAACATATGGAATATATATTTTAATAATTCAGTGTAATTGTGATGGAAAAGAAATCATTGGTGCTGGTATTTGAGCCTTAATGAATATTGTGGTGCCTTTAATCACCTTGATCCCATTGGCATTTCAGCAGAGCTGGGTCTAGGAGAGGTGATTGTGATATTTGAATATGATCATCAAATATTCATGAAGCAACAGCAGTGGTTAGTTCTTCATATTGCAACTTTGATATTGTTTTAGTGCTTACTCCATTGTTGTGGAGATGGTTGGACTCATCATCTTAAAGGTCTTTTCCAGTCCTGATAATTCCATGGTTTGACACCTCCCAGAGCATTGCCCTGGTCCCTTCACTCTCTTCTAACAGTCCCAGTGCCATCTGAGTGAAGTGAATTTATGTTTGAGTGTTGGGTCAAAGAGCAATCAAACAGATCCTAAATGGTGAACAATTACTCAGTACTCATAGTTAAATATAATAAATTATTATCTGCTTGTTTTAATCTTATTCTCAGAAAACAGTCGTTCTTTTTGGCCCATGAAACAAACGTGGCTCAAAAAACCTCAAACACTTGGCATAAAAATAAATTTATTTCACTGATTAAACAAAAATTAAATTATCATTTGATTCTTTGGGAGTTTTTGTGCTGTACACAGGTGTAAAACTAGGAGCTCCTTAGTTTATATTCATACCTCTCACATTCTCTTGGCTTCTGAGATGATTTTGTTATTCAGAAGGGTTCCAATCAGTTCCTGATTTTACTGCCAGCCTGAAAAGAGCATATCTGAACTTTAAAAAAAAAAAAAAAGAGTCGAGGGCAGAGAAAGAAGAAATAGATTCAAAAATAGATTCCTGCAGAGAGGATAATCAGGAGTAATTTTCTTTGTGCAGAAATGCTGCAAAACAAACTCTGCTTGTTCTAAAGCAAGGGAAATATTGGAAGATCACTCTCTAGTGGTAGCAGCCAAATAGGTTTTTGAAAGTGCAGCGAGTCCACAGCAATTTTCCATCTAATTCCGTGTTTTTCTCATAACAACTCACTGTTTGTTTTCAGTCAGCAGGGCTGGGTGCAGATTTCCCTCCCCCAGGAGCAGGGTTGGGGTGGGGGCAGAGGGGAAGGGAAATTCCAGGGCAGGTTGGGATGTGCAGAATGAGCTCAGCTCCTGGCCAGGGGGGGAGAACAGAACATCAAGGGCTGCTCTGAGCCTCTGCTTTGGAGCCATTGCTGAGATTTCGTTTTAGTCATTCATTGTGTTAATTATTAATAACGAGCCCTTCCGTTGGAAGGTGGGAGATGCTCCTGGTGGGGTGATGGATCCTGAGCTGGCTCCTGGGGGAACATTTTGTGTTTGTTGTCATTTTGGGGGATCAACATCCTCTCCAGAGTGACATTCAGGGCTTCCTGATGGAAACCAGTAATCCTCAGCCAAATGGAATTTCAGCCATTTTTGCTGTGCCAGGCTGTCCTTGCTGGGTTTTAATTGCTGGGTTTGCCCTGGGAATTCTGCCTGGGTGGAGAGTGGGAACCACTGATGGTCACTGGGAGTGAGACTGAGAAAAGATCTTTTCTATCCATACCTGACATTGCTCATGGACATTCACAGGAAATCATCAGCAATTCCCAGTGCAAGGACAGATGTGCAGCAAACTCTGGGCCACAATCAGGCTGAGATGCCACAAGAGTTGGAGCTAGAAGAGAAAACCTGTTTTCCTAAGCACAGAAGGATTTTTTTTTTTCCCCAGGTATAAATTCTGAATTTAAATTGTTATATTTAAACCAGGTTAGTCCTGGTGAGGAGCAATTTAGTCTGGGAGGAAATTTAAATTGAACTAAAAGTTATTGCATTCATCAAACCAGCTCCAGCAGACTTGTTCTTAAAGGCACCAAATATAATTTTTAGAAGTGTTTATCTAATCATATCAACAGGATAAATGCTTGGGCACTTCTCAAAATACCACTGGGAACTTCAGGAAGCATTTAAAGTGTCTGGAGCATGGATAGCTCAGTTTTTATGGTCATTAATTCTGGATTTCATACCACAGGAGCTGCTGGCATTGCTAATTTGTCACAATGTCACATTCCTGTTGTACCCAGAATATTTAAGATCGGTGCCAGTGTCATTGTGGGCACGTCAGTTTGCAAACTCATTTCAGATTCCCTTTGTCCAGTGCCTGCCAGTGAAACATCTGCTGCTCCTATGAAATGATTTAGTCACTTCATCACCCCGGAGCATTGATCTGTCCATAACCTTTTTTAGAGTAAAGATTTCATGTCAGTCTTGGAGGCTCTAGCAGATACCTCCAGTCTGCTCTTGCTGCACTTTAGCTAAGCTGTTAACACATTTTTATCTTCTGAGAGGTGTTTTTTTTTTTTTTTTTTTTTTTTTTTTTTTTTTTTTTTTTGAATAAGAAAGGCAAGCAAAGAAATATTTTATCTCGGTTGCCTTAACAAGTGTTTAGCTTGCTGTTGAATATTTCAATAAAAAGGAGTCAAATATTGAGGACACTGGGTCTGCTTTTAAGACCTAAAAACGAGTAAAGCAAGGTGGTCAAACACCCAGAGAACAACATTCCCATTGCCCTCCTTCCCCTGCTGCAGGTTTGGGATCCAGCACTGGAACAAAAGGGTTTTGTGGAAGGTTCCAGTTAATCTCTGGGATTTAGGGCACCCTGCTCAGAGCTCTGCAGCCTGGGAGAATCACCTGCATTCATCTCTGTCTCTGAATAAGGTTTGGATGGCAGAATTGCTCTGCTGCCCTGGAATTGAGTTAAGTTGACAGCCAGAGTTGCATTGTTATTGGCTGAATGCCATTAATTTTGATGTGACATATTTCTTGCTAATGGGAACATTCATATTATCAGTATTTTCAAAAGGCTGCAGGAAGGAAAAAAGCTCTCCCACAAAACACTATCAATATTTCCAGGGCAGGCAGTGCAGGAGGGAGCACTCTGCCTTTATTGATTGCTAGAGGTCTTACACACATTTTCACCTTTTTTTTCTGCACACTTTTTCCCTTCAGAGGCTGCAAAAGCACGTGAAGGGGAAAATTCACATAAACAGGTTCAAAAAAAAATGGAAAAGCAACGTGTTTCTATGAGGAATCCTGAAATCCCAGCTCTGTTTGGGTAAAGGGAGCTCTGGGTGATAGGAACAGCTCAAAAGGGAAATGGAGTTTAAAGCAGACTCAGCAATGACTGATGGACACAGGAGTCATTTGGATTTGTAATGGGTTGGAATCCTGCTTTTCCTGGATCCTTGTGTACTGGGAAGAACTGGGCTGGTTTCTGTGGGTGCCAGGGACTGGTGTAAGGATGAATATAATTGGGAATTTAAACCCTAGAGCTGCACAGGAAATAGGGATCCATAAAAAAAAAACAAAACCCAGCAAACCTTTGCTGGTGCTGCCAGGCAGGGGCTGGAGGGGTCTGGTGTTTATTCAGCTGCCAGGACCATCCCAGCAGGGATTCTCCTTCAGGATATCCTGGCAGCTTTATGAACTGATGCTGTGTCCTTCCCCCCAATAGCTCTTCCATTACCTGGGCAATGGATTTGTTCTTTTCTCCTAAATCAGAGTGGAAACACGAGTGAGTCCCAGCAAGGAAAACGGGAACAGAGCTGGTGTGTGGGGCTGGGAGGTCCAAGGGAACAGCTCAGTGAGGTTACAAGGTGTGCTCTCCATCCTTAAATAGAAAGGAAACTTTAGAAGAAAGCAAATTGACTGGAAAAGGGAAAGAAAAAAAAAATGGGAGCGAGTGTGTGGTGTCCTCTGGTGGTGGGGATGGCAGAGGCTGGGGCTGGTCCCTGGGCTGGGGGCTGGGTTTTAAGGAATTTGTGCAGTTGCCCCCACATCAGCTGGATTTGATTTCCCAGCTCTGGATTAGCTCGGTTTAAAATCAAATAATAACAAAGCAGGAAACTTGGAGTAAGAAGAGCAGTAAAGAAGTGAACAGGTAAAATGAAGGAGCAAGGTGACTCCGGGGCAGTGTGAGGACAGCTCTGTCTCTGCTTCCTTCAGAGGAGGTGCTGTGTTCTGGTGAGAGAAGGTTATGAGAAAAAACAGATTTAAGAGACACCTAGAAATCCTAAGAGCCTAGGAGACTGATTTTTATTGTTTTTCCCTAGTTATAAAATCGGTGGCAGCTGATTTCTGGGTTCATGATGATATTAGAAAATAAACGAACAGACTTTCTTTGCTCGGTGCTTTTTACTTTTGCAAGTGCTGCCAAAGTTCCAAATTTAGGCTGACTTGAGCCCCAGCTTCCCTGAAATAAGCCATGACAAAAAGTTACCTCGACCCAGCCAATCCCATACGAAATGCTTCATCTGGGCTGATTTCACAGAGCTGGAGGAGGGAATAATTCAGACCTGGGGGGTGACTTTGGTCAGAGATCTCGGTGTTATTTCAGCCTGTTATTTCTAGCTCAGCTTTTCAGATTTGCAATTACTTTATGGCAGTGGGAGAGAGGCACATTTATCGCAGTGGGCAGCCCCTGACTCTGTCCCAGTGCCACAGCCAGGGATGCTGAGCCCCAGTTCCAATCTCCCCAGAGCAGCGAGGGAGCTCTGCCTGCCCTGGCAGTGAAAGGCTTTGGCAGGGCCACGGGAATTCAGAGCACTTCATGTCGTGCTGGCAGAGAGGATTTTGGTGCTTTATGAAAGGAAAACCCATTTCTCAGCAGAATTCAAGCTGATGTGTGACACCAGCAAAGCCACGGTGAAGGGCTGCGTTGTCATTTGCTTTAGAATGAGATTTTCTAGTGAACACCAGCAGATGTTTAAGGTGTAGAACTCAAGGCCCTTCAGGTGAGCACCTCCACACGTGTCAGGAATCCTCAGGCAGGTCTAGAAAATGCTGGAGAAGCCCCCAGCCCCCACAGGCCCTGACTGCCTCTGCTCAGGTCCTGCCTTGAGCTCAGCATCTTTAAATGCTTTATCAAATTTAGTCCCACATAGATGAGATTGTGTGGCTTGAAGCTGCTTTATAAGAAAAGAAAATACTGAAATATCCAGGGAGGCCTTCAGCAGTTCAGCCACAAATTTAGTTATTTAAAGTGGGCAGACCCCACTGCAGAAGGGGCAGCACTTTTCCAACCTCATCTGATTATTCCCTCACCTTTGGCAGCCCCTGCATTGCTGTGGTCTGAAAATATTTTATATATTCAGCTTTTCATCCTGCACTGCCTTAGCTGGCCAGGAGAGAACTCTGAGTGGACTCTTACGGAAAACTAAATTCCAAATGCATGTAGGACATGCCAGGTCTGGGAATGGGGTTTGGGATGTGGGACTGCAAGTTCCCCTCCCTGCTCCTGGAAGTTAATTTTTTAAACCTGGCTTTAGGCATTCCAGCACCTCCTCGTGCTGGTCCCACACATGGAATGACAACACTCCTGGGACCTGTTCCCTACAAATCTGGGTGGTGGGAAAACCTTCAGAGGATTATAATTTACCTTTTGATTTTTCATCCAGTGACAGTTTATCTAACTTTGTTTTCATTAAATAACATGGTTCTGTCAAGTGCCTGGGAATATTGTTTTTGAAAGACTGCAGGTTAATTATTGAAACTTTTGAAAAGGCAATATTGAGCTAATTATTAAATTAGAGTTGATTATTAGTCCCGGAGAGATAATTACCAAGGCCTGAGGCAATTTGTCTTCTGTTTGAAATAGATTTTCCCTTGATTAAGTTGTATTTGTCACTTAGTCCCATGGTTGTTACTGCAAAGGACTTTATTATCCTGCAAAGTAGAAAACACTTCTCTGAAGTTGACCCCAAATATTTGGGTGACTTTTGAGCTGAATTCTGTGCAAGGGCACACCAGCATTGGGGAATAATCTGTCCTTGCTCCCCTCAAAGGCAAACTGCTTCTGAGTGAGTAAAATTTCTACCACAGCAAGCAAAAAGAGCAATTTATAGATGTGAAAACGCATAAAATGTGATTTTGTTTCAGGAACCCACAGGTAATACTGAGCATTAAATGCACATCTTGTAGCACAATCAAATGATTGTAGTGAGACTTAAAAACTGCAATAGTAAAGGACAAGATAAGTGATGTTTGCTCTGAGGCAGCATGAAATTCTGTGCTGGAGTAAAGCAAAGGCTGTGAAGATATTTTAACCCTTCACCCCACAAACTGAGCATCTCAGTCCATGGAATGCAATTGACTGCATCATCCTGGATTTTCTGTTGGGTAGACTGTGGCATGCTAAATACAAGGGCTCTGGGAATGTTTGTGCTTAAAACCCGAGTTTAAATCACTTGTGGAACAGCTTTCCTGGATATTGGAGTCGTAAATCTCCATTTAATTGCAGTGGGAATGATGGAGGAGCACTTCAGAGTGCAGTGGTTCCAGGAGGGCAGAGCTGGGGGCACCTGGCAGATTTTCTGAGCTGTGGCAGCCCGTGGCTCTTTGAGCAGGACTGCAGAGGACAGTGAGGGTGTTTTCCCTTTAATATTTCTCTAGCAAGGTGAACATGGACCCATGTTTTCCCCAAAGATGAGTTTTTTCAGTGCATCCAGCACAGAGAGGATGAATGTTCTCTGCTTCCTTTCCTGAAAGAATCAGCTTGACAGAAGAATCCTGATTCTTGTGCTCAGTCACTTTTCATCCTGGAATTCAAAGAGCATTATTCATAACCCCCTTCTGGAAATTCACCCAAAAAATGCTTCATTTTCTCCTCAGCTTAATTTCTTTTGCTGTATGTACAGAAAGAGTGAAGATGCTGAGTGTTCATTGTGTCCTGTCCTCCCCATCCTTCCCCAGTCTGGGAGGGGAAACATTCCCTCTGGGATCTGTAACAAATGCTCTTTGTTAGCTCACATGGAGCCAAATCCAGGTTTCTCTCCGTGGACAGCATTTGTGAGGAAGTGCTGCAGTGGAGAAATGGGGTCCCAAGAAAGCTTGGATGCACAGGTTAGAGAAAAAATGGAAAATTACTAAAGAAAGCTGTTTGTAAGAATTCTGGTCTGACTTTACCTTCCTGAGTTGGCAGGGAGCAGCATTCCTGCCACCAGGAGCAAGAGGAAAAGGCTTCAGACTGTGCCAGGGAAGGGCCAGGGTGGACATCAGCAGGAATTGCCCCATGGAAAGGGTGGTCAGGCCTTGGGACTGCCCAGGGGAGGTTTGGAGTGCCCATCCCTGGAGGTGTCACCTGGATGTGACACTCAGTGCTCTGGTCTGGGGACAAGGTGGGGACTGGACACAGCTGAGATGCCAGGGGCTGGGAGGGCTTTTCCAACCTCCCAAGAGTAATTTCCCATTGCCAGAGTAATTCTGGGATGCTGTGATTTCTAAATTTAAAAAAATCCCAATTCGCTCAAGGAGGTCTGGCACTCAGGGCAATGTGCCCTTGACCCCTTTGTGTGTGTGTTGTTTGTTGTGGTAAATTCACCTTTATTTTCTGTGTGTGTGATGAAAACATGGAACCCCTTTTCCATGATTTGCCAGTCGTGGATTAGGGACCCTCTCAGACCATGTGGAGCAGAGTTTACCTGACCCCTGCATTTACTGCTGTGCTGCTCCTCCACTCCAAGGCAATTCCACACTTGGCATTCCCACAGACAGCGAGCAGGCTTGAGCTCATTAAACCTCCCCCAGCTGTGGGAGGGAGGCAAATATTTATTGTCTCATTTCATGGCTAAGGCAACACGAGCTCAGACAACATAATGATAAATGATGAGCAAACCTGCCGTGGTGCCTGGCCAAAATCCGGCCAAGCCAAGGAACTGGCAAGGCTCCCACTGAGCCTGAACTGTGCAGAACCACAGCTCTGCAAAGAGCTGCTTCTCCTCAACACATTCTCTTTAGGGGTCTTAAGTCCTCCCTGCGTGGGTCCCAAACAAGATTTGTAGAACAAAATAACCTTTTTTTTTTTTTTTTTTTTTGTAATTTACAGGCTTTGAAAACCCGCTGTCGATGTTTTGTTCCTTTGCTACTTCATTCTGCTTTCGTAAGGATTTCATATCTTGGATCTTCCTAGATGTGAGTACACCTGATACGGTCTGAATCAATCCCTAGAGGAGGAATTTTGCTGCCCTGTGGGGCTGGGCACGACAGGAGCTGTTTGTGTGCCAGCAGACACGAGGCACCCAGGGGAGCAGGGGACAGTGCAGGGTGGGAGCTGCAGCTTTTCCCTCTCGAGGATGGCAGCGGTGCTGTTGTTAATAAAGCTGCTCTGGAGGAAGAGCAGAGCTTTGTTCATCAGCAGTTGTCACCCCAGGCAGCTCTGTGTCCCCAGGGACACTTTGTGCTTTCCTGGGGAGAGCACACAGAGCCCAAATTGCTTGGAGCTCCCGTGGGATGGAGCTGCGGGAATGGGCTCCGTGCTCCGGCTGCTCTCAGCTGCCAGCTCCTGAAAAATAACAACACAAGCAGGCAGGCTGGGGAAACAAATAGGATATTATAGAGTTTATTCCTGTGTGCTGCTTCCACCCCATTTGTCAGCATTTCATCCCACCTGCTGCTGGAAAGGATTCTGCTGCTCCGAGATGCCTGCGAGGCGTTGTTGGCATCTCGTACTACACGAGAATATCAATATCTGCTTTGAATAACCTCGATGTATTTTAAACAAGACATTTCCAAATGGTTGCTCTGTAGCTGTGCGTGAGCTCCGTGGAGCTCCAATTAAGAGTCTGTCAGCATTTGCAATGTGATCCATTGTGAAAATTTATTCTGGGTAGAAATTTGGCATGTAATAACCCAGACCTGGAATTCTCTTTTCTCCTTTCTTGCCTGTTTCATTGGTTTTTGGCCTCTTCTGTGTTGGAAAACAATATCTGATGCTGTAAGTGCTAAATAATGGAGATAAAAAATTGCTCTGCATGAGAGGTTGGAGCAAGGTGAAGGAGTGGCTGTTCCAGGGGTGATCACAGCTCTTTGACTCTGTGCAGCGAGGCAGAATGGAAAGGAGGTGTTTGAATAGAGAAAGCTTCTTATGAAGTGACAAATAATGGTGTAAGCTGAAGGAGGGTAGGTTTATGTGTGGGATATTGGGAAGAATTTCTTCCCTGGGAGGGTGGGCAGGGCTGGCACAGGGTGCCCAGAGCAGCTGTGGCTGCCCCTGGATCCCTGGCAGTGCCCAAGGCCAGGCTGGACATTGGGGCTGGGACATTGGGAGGTGTCCCTGCCATGGCAGGGGTGGCACTGGGTGGGCTTCAAGGTCCCTCCCAAGCCAAGGCAGTGTGTGATTTCACATTTCCAAGTCAGCAGGTACCAGCTGGAGCTGTGGAGGCAGCTGCAGCAGAGGTGGTGCAGGATTTCTCCTGCAGTGGTCAGGCTGTGAGGGTGGAAGTGGGACAGACACGATGGGTGAGGCACTCGTGAGGTGCAGCTGGAGTTGGATGCCCAGCCCTGTGCCAGGCTGTGCCAGGCTGTGCTGCTGCCCCTGGGGGAGCTGAGTGCTGGGCTTCACCCCAGCTCTGCACTAAGCCATGAACTGGTGTTAAAAACTCAAAAAACTGGAGCTGGTCTCACTTGAAGTTGTGAACTTTGTCCTTCAAGGTGCCCATGTGATGCTCCCCTGGGCTTGTCTGGCTGCACAGGAGGTTGGATTCCAATGCCAGCATTTTTGGGATGGTTGAATGGCCTCCAATCTGCTTTGTGTGAAGTCTCTGCTCCCTTCCAGCTTGTGCTTTGCCAAGTCCATTATCCACCTTGGATGGCAGTTTGCAAACTGCAGCCACCCGTTTTCCCAAGATGTTGCTGCTGGATTTTTCCAGGTTTTCATCCCTGGTGAGCACTTATGGAACATCTGCAAGCAGCAGGAGGGGCTGGCACAGTGTGTTCCACTGGCACAGGAGAGCTGTGCTGGGCTCCTGAGCAGCATCCAGAGAGGGGAGTTTGGAGAGATCACCTCTAAAAATTCAGCCATGGTGTCACAAGGAGAAAGGAAATCCTGAAGAGAGCTGGCCTGCAGCAAGGTAGGGTCAACATATTTCAAATAAAAGAGGTTTTTCTGCAGCAGCAGTGAAATGGAAGGTGTTGGAGGGGAGGGAGTGCAGGTGCACGTGGAGCTGCTGCACTTGGGTCTCCTCGTGGCCTCCAGTGCCTCTGCAGAAAATGTTTGATCTGTGTGGTTGGAGGAGTGCTGTGAATCTTATTATGCACCTCAGAACCGAGCTCAGCTCTGAAATTTGCAGTGAAGAGTCCCTGATTTCCTCCACATTGAAAAATTAATTTGATTGCATGCTGTGCTTTTAGATGTGGTAGATCTCTGTGGCTGTGGGAATAATTCTGTAACAGAGAACAGAATGGGTGTGAAATGGGAAACTAATTTAGAAAAAAACCCAGTGTACTCCTTTATAGCCCAAATTCCTGTTTGCTGCAGCCATGGGTGCCTGGAGGCCAATGGATGCTGACCTCAGTAAGACCAGGGCTGGTGATGGCTGGTTTGAACTTCTCCTAATTTAAATGAGAATTGGTGTTCTTATCAAAATGATACCAGCTGTGGATGGGTGTCATATGCAGGGCTTTTCAGGTATTCTTTAATATATCTGAAATCTCTCTTCTTGTCACAGCCCCTTCCATTCTGTCCCTGTGTGTGCTCCTTTGGAGAATATCCTGAGCTGTGCAGAGGATGCCCAGCACTGTGTGTGCCTGGCTGGTTTGGAGAGCTGCGATTTCTGGTTGTTGACAGTGAATGCTTTGCCCCCACCAAGGAGCTGTGTTAGGAGGCTGTTCAAGCCAGGCAGCTCCTCTTTCCTGTGGCTCTGAGTCTCAAAATGCTGAGAGAAACAGCTCTGTGCTCTCTGGGCTGCCCAGGGACTGGTGATCCTCCCTGCTGGACTCTGCAGTGCTGCCCTGACCTTCTGGGTGGTCACTGCCCTGCTCTCACATTGGAGCTGTGAAATAATTCCTTTGTGTTTTCCTTCCTGCCATGCTTGGTGTGGTGTTTTATTCTGTGGGGTAAATGGATCAGGAATCTGTGTCTGCCAAGGCTGAAAATCCAGTTTTACTTTTACTCCCTCAAGGTAACATCATAGGTTCTAGAAATGCATTTTATCCAAGGGAGCTCTGAATCTTGTGGCTGTTTTCTCTGAGGTTTGTCACGCTGAAAGCTGCCATGGCACCACATTCACATGGTCCATGTGGGGACAATTCCCCTCCTGTGTTTCTGAGAGGTCTCACCTGAGCAGGGCAGGTACAAGGATGGCACAAGCCAGAGCTAGGCTGATCTTAGGGGGTTATTCCTCCTAGAGCTCTTTTACTCTGCAATTCTACTCTTATGAAACCAAAAAAATCCTCATAAAATAATAACTTCTAGTCATTTCTCTGTGAAGAAAATGTGCAGCAGCAGGTGGTCACGGAGAACTGAGTTAAATATCATGGATTTTGCAGAGAATACAATAAGATTTTAATGTCGTTTCCTGGTTATTATTTTTATGATTTAGATTTCAGATTGAATAAAGGAAAATTGTGGAGGAAGACAAGGATGCAGACCTCCAAGGATGTGGTAAACATCTAGAAGAATTTATTATATCTAATGATTTGAAAATTATTTCATGCACTAAAAAGGCAAAGGAAAAACAAGTTAGAGACAAAGGCAATAGAGCATTCACTACAGAAATCTTTGTGCAATGTAGCTCCAGGCACAAGTTTCAATGACCTTAAGGTAGGAAAAGAATTTACTGGTGTTTTTAATCCTCTGTAACCTTCTGCTTCTGAGCTTGGCACTATTTAAAAAATCCACAATTTCACGTTGTTAGAAAATTTGTGTCTGTCACAAATATTTTTAGCCAAGGCATGCTTGGCTTCCTTTTTCTCTTTTTATCTCTCAGGGCACTGAGGGAAAGTTTTTTTGTCCCTTGCAGTATCTGTTTAGGGCAAAGTTAAATCTGCAGTTTGTTTAAGGCAAAGTTAAATACAGGTTGTGTAAGTAGAAGGAAAATGGAAAAACAAATCAACCTCAGCCTGTCCTCACAGAGAGGATGCTCAGAAAAGAAACAACTCTCAGTTGTTGTGCTCCTCTGGAGCCAGAGATGCTAAATGGTGTCCTTGTCCCTTGGGGAGGGATGGTCTGGCAGAAATATGGCCCAAATAGGCTCCTTGTGAAAAACAAGGTTCACTTTCCTGGTAGATTTTGAAAGGTTTAATAAAAGATAATAGGAGGCAAACAGTAAAGCAAAAGTTTATAGGGCTGGGTGCTTGGCATTCAGCTAAAAGCACCTCTGATGTTTTACCCCTTAAATTCATCAGCCTGTTGCATATTTATGGACCTATCATTCATTTTCAAACTTTTCTACAAATTATTTTCCATATTCCAGGAGCTGTTTTACATGGCCACTCCTTGAGCCTGCCTTTTTTGAGCATGCGTGTTTCTTGGCTGTGGTTTTTATTTATTTTTCTTATCAGTCTTAATTGGGGCTGTGGTTTTAAATTTTTATTGATGGTTGGTGCTGGTAGCTGGTGTATCAGTAGCAGGTGTCTTTATTGGGTGTTACCCAACCAAGCAGGCAGTTCACTTACTACAGCCACAATTTATCAGCCTGTGTTACTCCTACAGAAAACTGTATCTTAAAATCCATTCCAACACCACACATAGAGTACCCACCCTAATATTTGCAAAAAGCCAATACCATCATTGTGAGGTTAAACCTCTGGGTGCTCTCAGGCCCCCAGCTTGTTGGGTTGTTTTCTACCATGAGCCAAGCAGCTCATAGCTGCTGTAAAGTTGTTTATTGCAGAAGCACATCAGTCTCAAAGCAAAAGTCACAGGCACTAAAGTCCATGATAAGTTTTGGCATAAAGTCCCAAATAGAAGCAAAAGCAAATGGCAAAAAGCACCAGCTCTCCCTAATGCACGTTCTTGTATAGAAACTTCCCAACAAGCTAAGACACAAACTCAGACCACCACTCTTAACCCAGTAGAATTCTAGTTTTTTAGCAGGCCAGGCTATGTATAAACTATGTACATGGTCTATCTTGTTCTATCTGAAAAATGTAAGCAATATTCTTACTACAACTTTATGATGTCTAAAGCTGTGTTCTTGGAGCCTCCACGGAACCCCTGGTATCTAAGACTATGCTTTTCAACCTTCACTAGAACTCGAACTTCTACACTGGTATCTAAGACTTTTTACTTACTAAAAGCACTAAAAACCCCATTCTACTTACTTGTTTATGCTAAAACTTAAACTTACACCTCTACTTTATGTGTGAGTGGCTTAACATACTTCAATCTATCCAAAAGTTTGAATTCAATCTTCAGAGGGACTCCTGCCTTGCTGACTCCAATACATTATATGTATTTATAACACTCCTGAATCTCGATTTTGTGTCTCCTGGAGGCTTCACCTCGTGCTGTGAAATCCTTGTGGTCGGAGCGAGGCCGCCTGGGCCCTGCGAGGGAAGAGCAGCCATAAATCTCTGCAGAAACTCCTGAACATAAAAAAATCCCTTCCCTGCAGCCGGGGAGAGGCACGGCAGGATCGTGTAGGAGCAAATGCAAGGTGGCAGTGGAAGTGACAGCGGGAAGCAGAGGGCCTGACCTGCCGTGCCTGGGAATTCATCACGGCCTGACGGCGCCTCCGCTTCCATTCCTCATGGCTGCTGGGCCCGGCCTCGGGGGGAAATGGGAGCTGGAAACGCCGGGATTTGGGGTTGGAAACGCTGGGATTTGGGAGCTGGAAACGCCGGGAGTTTGGGGTTGGAAACGCCGGGAGTTTGGGGGTTGGAAACGCCGGGAGTTTGGGGTTGGAAACGCCGGGAGTTTGGGAGCTGGAAACGCCGGGAGTTTGGGGTTGGAAACGCCGGGAGTTTGGGAGCTGGAAACGCCGGGAGTTTGGGGTTGGAAACGCCGGGAGTTTGGGAGCTGGAAACGCCGGGAGTTTGGGGTTGGAAACGCCGGGAGTTTGGGGTTGGAAACGCCGGGAGTTTGGGGGTTGGAAACGCCGGGAGTTTGGGGGGTGTGGAAACGCCGGGAGTTTGGGGTTGGAAACGCCGGGGTTTGGGGGCTGGAAACGCCGGGGTTTGGGGGCTGGAAACGCCGGGGTTTGGGGGCTGGAAACGCTGGGATTTGCCACCCATTGGGAAGTGAAAGCAGGTCCTGCCTGTTCCAGGTGAGCTGCACCTGAGCACCTCTGGTTAAGGAGTGAAAACAGAGGATGGGACACCCCAATCTGCCTTCATGCCAGCTGGAATGTCCCCAGTGCCATCCTCCGGGGGAAAACACATCCCAGTGCTGCCTTTTGTGTCAATCAGCAGGAGACTGAGGTTTTATTTGCTGTTATTCAGCATCAGCAGCAGTGTCTGTCCCCAGCAGTGCCCAGGTGATGCCTTGAGAGGCTGCCTGGAGCAGAGGCTGGACAGGGTTAAAGGAATAAAGCAGGGATTCATTACAAACCCTTCAAAGGATTCACCTTGGGTAGCACAAGAGCCTGGCCATGGCTACACCCAAGATGGACCCTGGGTCAGGAGTTTTCACACTTTTATCAGTTTGGGTCCATTTCCATCTTGGGTTCATTGTCCAATCCCAGCTCCAGGTTCTGCAGTCCCATCCTCCCAGATTCTCTCCTCCATTCGCTGCTGTTTGCACTTTTTGGGGCTGGAGCTGCAGCGTGTCCTTGGCTGTGGGGCTGGAAAAGGATTGTTCTGTGTGCCTGAGCTGGGAGAACTTGGAACACTTGATATGAAGTTCAGAGTTAATTCCTAATGCAGTGCAGAATCGGGAAAGTATAAAAGCTGAAACTGAAGGCATCGCATGAGCAGAGTCAGGACTGTGTTCATGGAGATGAATCCTGATCCATGTCTTCATCTCTCCTCCTCACCAAAGCTGAGACCCGTGCTGGTCACTGAGAGATGTGTAAAGCCCTTGTCCAGCATCCCAACCCAAACCAGCATCCCTCAGAAGAAATGACAGGAAAGCAGAGGGGTGCTTGGGCAGGTCCAGCTGGGGCTCCTGAGGCTGTGCAGCGCCTTGGCTGTGCTGAGCCTGCCTGAGCCCAGCTCAGCTGCCAACATCTGCAGCACCTGAGTTTTCATCAGCTTCTGTTAAGCACTGTTAGCTTAGACACTTTCTGGGGGAGAAGCCATTTGGACATCAGTAATCTGGAAGCAGAAGTTTGCAGTTCTCATCCTTGGAAGATGCTGCCAGCAATGCCCAAAGCCAGCTCATTACATTTTCTTGTTACTGATGGGCCCTGGGGGCCTGTTCTCTATAAGCAGCTGGTGGTTCCCAAAATCAGCTGGAAGACTTGGCCAAGTTTGGTTGCTTGGCTTTGAGGATGTTTAGATGAGACTGATGTCCTTTTGTTGCAATCCAATGTTTTTGATTTCTCTTGGATTCTTATTTATTTCCTCTTATGAACTTATGTTTCCAAAATGGTAGCCAGCATCCCTGTGTGCCTGTGGCTGACACAGGCTCTGTGTGTGTGACCCCTACACTGATGGCTCAGCACAGCTCCCCACAAATAATCCCAGAAGCCCAGACTGCTTTGGGTGGGAAGGGACATTGAGGAGCTATCCCCTGCCATGGCAGGGACACCTCCCACTGTCCCAAATCCCAATGTCCAGCCTGGCCTTGGGCACTGCCAGGGATCCAGGGGCAGCCACAGCTGCTCTGGGCACCCTGTGCCAGCCCTGCCAGGGAACAATTCATTTATAGAATCCAATCTAAACTTTCTTTCAGTTTAAAGCCATAATACTCTTTTCTTTTTTCTTTTTCTGATGCCGTGTTTCAAAGGATAATCTAAAGCAGCAAAGGTTTTTCATTTGCATTTTGAATATTTGTGGGAGTGCTTGTTTTCCCAGAACACAATGTCCCACTGGAAGCAGCACAGTTTCTGAGAAGAACAGAGAAACCCATGTTGAGTGCAGTTAGTCCAAGGAGAAGAGGAAACTGTTGCTTCTGCATAATTCCATTATTCACCGTGCTGAATTATCCTTCATTATGAGAGGCTGCCCAGCATCCCTGGGGGTGTCATGGTATTATCAGCTTCAAGGAACTATAGGAATAATAGCTTACCTTACATTTATATAATGCTTTTCATTTCCAAATGCTTTGCAAACAGCAGTTCATCTTCTCCCGACATCTGGGATGCAGATAAAGGTTATTGGATCTATAAAGCAGGGGAGGAAGAAAGAGGGAAATGCTGAGCTTTGTTTAATGTTAAATATAACGTGCACAATCTCAAATCCGCGCTTATTTCTCAGAGCTATTCATGTCCAGGATCAGGTTTTATGTCACAGTGGAAGGCTCAGATCAATGATGATACAAGAGCAGAGTTCCAGAAGTGCCCAAGTGTCTGTGGAATCACATGGAATTTCTCCCACCAGTGCACAAATCCCTTTGAAAAAGGAGATGTAACTATTGCAGCAGTTGTTAAAAATCCATGTATAGCTTTTACTTGAGGCACATTCCATTTGGAATTCCAGAGACCAGCTCGGGTTGCACTCAGCAGTGCAGTGCTTGCATGAGTTCCTATAAATTCAGTTTGACCCAGGGTTTGAGTTCCAAACTCTTGGGCCTCCCTCTCTCTCTCTGATGTGCTGAATGATCCCTGGGAAGGAGCAGGTCAGGAACTCCTCAGCAGTGCCTTGGCTGAAGGAATGATTTGGAGAGCCTTACACCCTGTCCTGTAATCCTGTCTGGATTAAAAATTCTTGTCCTGTAATCCTGTCTGGTGCCTTTCCCTGAGCAAACACTCCTGGGAAGGCTGGGAGCTGTGCTGGGTCACAGAGCTCTGGAATTGCAAAGGTCTGAGCAATAAAATGCCTTAAGCACTTCCTGAGGGGAGAGCAGGGCTCAGGGCTGGGGTGTCCGATGAATGTTGTCCAAGGAATGTTTTAATCAAGTTAAATTCCAAGATATTACAAATGAATAATATCCTTATTTTATGAGCTGGCTTCTGGGCACGTGGGCGTTTCTGTATTATAAAGAAGACACTTTAGTGATGAAGATATTTATGTGTATTCTGTGGTGTGCCCTATCACAGAGTCCTGTAGTGACAGGACAGAGGGGAATGGCCTGAAGCTGATGGAGCCATAGATTTAGATTTTGTTGTCTTTTCTGGCTCACTGAGAGTTGGTGACTTTTCCTTGTTCCAGCACAAAAGAGAGGAGGACTGGTTGTTGTGTTTCTTTAGGTTCTGTGTGCACTGAATGGAGTGGTAGCTCTATAAAAACCAGGAATATTTCTGAGCTAGCAGCAGGTGTGTCTTCTATGGACACCATTAAATTCTGTGAGTCTCACTACCCTGCCACTAATTCTCTAATTAGCAGCCAAGATAAATATTCTGTATTATTTCTATGACCCAGCCTTCCATGGTGGCAGGGCTAAGTTTGGAGGAAAGCTGTTCAGCCCCGTGCTCAGGTAGCTGTGGGTGGGGTGAGGACTCAGTGCTGGCCCCATCCTGTCCCCAGCAGCCTCTGGGTGTTTTTTCCCCCCTGACCCCAGCAGGATTTCCCAGCCCAGCTGGAGGATGTTTGGAGCCAGGGTGAGGCCTGGGGGCTGAGCTCAGGTCCAGCTGCAGGGAAGGCAGATTGGTGATGTGGCACAGAGCTCAGGGATGCTCAGCACAGCCACACCCCGTGTTCCGAGTGCCTCTGACTCTCACTCGGTGTTTGTGCAGCTCTGCTGTGCCCTTTAACCCCCTTCGAGTGTCCCACTCCTTTCCTTCAGCTGGCAGCCAAAGTTTCCAGGAATTCCCTTTGCCAGTGCCCCCATCATTTGAATTACCTCAATAATCTGAGTAAGCATTTGGTTTGAAAGCCAGTATTTAGATTCAGGGCTGCTCTTTTGCATTTTTTTTTTCCCCTTAGAACTCGGATGGGTTTGTCTGTCCCAGAATTCAACCCAAACCCTTTGTCCTTGTCCTTTGCTGCTGTTAATCCTCAGCCCTGGGGACCTGCAGCATGCTGGAAGCTGGGAATAAACAAACTCGGCAAGTGCAAGTGGTGTTTGCACTTATTTACCTTCTGCAGGACATGAAATAAATCTGCAATTCTTTGCTGTTAGAAACCTGTGTGATTTAAAGATATGGGACTGTGACTGCCTGGGGAATAGAGGGCTCCAGGGAGAGCTTAAATCCCCTCCCAGGAGTTAAAGAGGGCTTGCAAAAAAGAAGGAAAGCAAATTTTTTCACAGGCAGAGAGTGACAGGAAAGGGGGTTGGTTTTAAGCTAAAAGAGGGTGAAAGGCAATGTCAGTATTTATCCAAAAAAACACTTATAAGAAATAAAGAGTGTCAAGAAGCTGTTGGGGAGCTCCAAGTGAAATCATTATGACTTAAGAGTGAAACTGTTGCTTGTCAGGATTAATTAGTTAATACAATTCCTAAGAAGACTATTACAAATTCCCTTTTCCTAATGTTTTCTCTCTGCTAGTTCTATATTAATTTTAATGACTATAATGAGAGTATAATGCAGAAAAATGGTTTTTCCAGTGTGATCTGCAGATGTGATGAATATTCAAGGTGCTTTTAATTTTTGTCCATTTGAGGTGAAGTTTTCCATGTATGTTTGCTATGAAGGTAGAACTCGTATTTAATTTACACATTATGTTATTAATTTACCAATGTTTAATGCACTTTACCTAAGCTTCAAAACTTTAATTCAATTTATTTTTGGAACCTCATTAAGTAGATAATCTTGGCATGGTGTGTTATTTCTGGAACGTTTTTCCCAGTGCCTAAATGCCTAATTCCAACACTTTTAAAATTCCCATCCAGAAATACATTTAGTTTCTCCAATTTCATAAATAAAACCGTGTATGCAAGACTTTATTTTTCTCAGCACTTTGGAAAATAAACTTTAAATATTTTCTTTAGTTCTTTATGGGTTTGTGGGGTTTTTTTTTGAGTTGCCTGGTGAGAAGATGCAAATGTGGCACGTATAAAAGATCTTCCATTTTAATTTAATTGCTGAACATTTTCTCTCCAGTGCAGCCATTATCTGTTGGGCTTTTATTACTTTCTCCAGCAACTTCCACCAGTGAGTCAGCGAGTCCATAAGAGCAGCAGGAATTATATCCCTGCCTGTCCCCTGGGTGTGCTCCTGGATCTGTGTCTGTGGAGCTGATGGAGAGCTTTAAGCACCATAAAAAGGGAAGTTAGAAAAGAGATTTTTAAATTAAAAAAAAAAAAATTATTTTAAAGAAAGTATAAAATTCTTTTAGGCACTCTGGAAGTGGGAGTGAGGAGTTTGCTGTCTCTACAGAATAAAAATTCTTCCAGAGTTTTGCTGAGGGTTCCTGGCTGGGGGAAGCAGGAGTGAAATGCCTGAATTCTGCACCCAGCTGGGCAATCCAGGGATTTAAATATCCCAGAATATCCTGAGCTGGAAGGGACCCACAAGGATCCTCCAATTCCCACTCCTGGCCCTGCACAGGACACCCCAAACTGCAGCTTCACTCCACTGACACCAGCCATGAACAATTGTCTCCATCAGGTGTTTGCTGGAAAAGAAACGTGTTCAAAAGCAATGAAAAGAAATTTCCTTTTCTTTTGGAGCAACATTTGGGCTTGGTCCTGATGCTCTTTTCCCCTGAAAGCCTGAGCTGTTTCTGCCACTAAGAGAGGTGATTTTGCTGAAACATCACAGCAGCTGACACTGCTCCTCACAAACCAGTGCAGGGAGCCCTCTTGTCTCCTGGTTTTGCTTAATTAATTAATGCAAATATTTCTTATTTTACAGGTACAGAGCAGGACAACTTAAATCAAGAAATCCCTCCCCTTTCTTGGCTTGGAGCTGGCTGTGTCTTCAGTTTTCAAGGGAGGGAAAACCCCAACCCGTGGGTTTTGTGCCTTTCTAAACCATTGCTTGTTGTGGGGATTTCACATGGGAGCAGATCCTGCTTCTCCAGAGGGGTTGGGAGCAGGAATTGCTGCTGCACAGGAGCTCTGAGTGAGCACCAGTTACCCAGAGCCTGCAGGGAGCCTGTGCACCATTTCCTTGGCAAAGCAGTGCATTTTGGGGGAATAAGAGATGTCTGGGGTTATAATATTGTATTTAATGTTAGGCCAGGCTGCATGGGGCTGGGAGCAATCTGATTTAGTGGAACATGTCCCTGCCCATGGCAGAGGTTGGAATTAGATGCTCTTTGAAGTCCCTTCCAGCCCAAACCACTCTATGATTGATTTATCCTAGAATTTTCCTGTTTGCTGTGCCCACCTTCCCTTATTATTCCCTCACTCCCAACATAAACCCCAGTGAATTCCAGTAAGAATTCCGAGTTTTGTGGTGCCTGTCCCTGTGCAGTTGCCACTTGGCACATCAGTGCTGGCCTCCAGGAGGTGCCAAATGAATGCCCAGGAATTCCTGGTAGGAGCAGTGTGGGGTTTTGGTGGCTGCCCAAACCTCAAACACACATCCTTGGATCCCAAAAGAAAACCTCTGGTGAATAAAATGGGGTTTGGGTTTTGCTGTCTGTGCTGTTGGAATCCCCAGCTGGATTTGGGACAGTTTGGGAGGGCTGAGCTCACCCAGAGTTTTTTTTTTGTGTGGCTCCAGCAGTTTATGGGAGCTGTTAAATCAAAGAGACTCTCACAGCCTTGCAAGGGCTCTGTGAATTACAGCAGCACTGGGAGGGAGCTCTGACTCTGGGCTTTTATTCCTGATTTATGGCCCCCCTCAGCACAGCACACTGAGCACAGAGACTTTCAAACAAGAACCAGCCCAAACTTTGAATTGTTTTGCTCTTTGGCTACTCCAGACAACCACAACACATATTTTGGGCCTGTCTGGGGCTCGTGTATCTTATCTGATAGATGTTATCTGGTGAGAAATGATGTTCTGATTGAATAATGAGTGAAAATTCTGGGCTGAGCCCACCCTGAGCCCCTGCTCTGTGTAGGGTCACATTTTGATTTGTTTTATGACAGTTGTGATATCCTTTCCTGGTCCCCAGGTGCTTCCCCTGACCTTCCAAATATTTTATGGAATATAAAATATGTTTCTATAACATAGAGCTGGTTTAGAAGGTTTATTAACATTTTATATAGTGTACAACGTATGAAAGTAATGGTCCAATTATTGATGTGACAAGATGTCCCTGAAAATGTTCATTTCTGTGCTGTTTTAATAAGGCACTAAAAACCACCATAACCCTCTGCTGCTGAAGCTTCTCTGGGTAACAGCCCTCAATTATATCCCTGCTGCAGTTTCCTTTAACATCTGTATTAAATCTGTTTTGTTAAGGTTTTAAGAAATAATCTTAATGCAATTAAATAGTAGCATTAAATCATAGGGGATTTTTGCTCGATGCTCTTTGAGGTTTTTCCCAACCTCAGTGATCCTGGGATGGTATTCAGGCCATTTTCACTAGAAACAATATCAGATGATATCAAAGGTCATCCTGTCACACTACAAAAACATCACTTTTTTTTTTTTTTAAGTCTTTTTTCAAGCATCTTCAGCGGTTTAGAAGTTGTGTTATAAAGAACATTTTTTCTCAGGCAGTAATGGGTATGTTTGTTTATTTTATGCATAGTTGGATAAGTACCTTCCACCTGGCCAGAGGAGATAAATTCAGGTGTTTTTGTCTGAAAGTCTGAACAAATTAACCATGAGAAAAGCCACGTGGAAAACTGAGGAAATAATTTAAAGTTTGTCCTTATAAATGCAGGAAACTGTGAAGGTGCATTTGTTTGACAGTGAGGAGATGAATAAATAAATGAAATGTAGTGGCTGCTGATGGTGGACAACGAAACGATTTTGAAATGCTCTGAGATTCCTTTAAGTTCCAGCTTTAAAAATAAAGCAAGGAATTTTTTTATTTTTTTTTAATGTTGTGGGGGAAAAAATGGAAGAAGCAATAGCTATTAAGTGCTGTCAGCTGGTGGGTTTGTGTTCAGAAATCAATCCGGATATCTGAGACAAAAATGAGCTCTGAAGTTATTCACATTAATGGATATTGGCAAAATCTGCAGCAGTTTTATATCACTGCTAAAGGCAGAGTAAATGAAACACCTCCAGCTCAATTAGCTCTGGAAGGAGCGTGTGCAGTGGCAGGAGCTGAGTGAGCAAAGCCATGGCAGAGTCATTACTGAACTCTGGGTTTTGGCTTTGTCCCCCTGGGCACAGTGACCTGGCACAGCCTCTGCTCTGCCTGGGATCGTCCTGCACCTACAGGGAGGGGAGGAAGAGAGAACTGGGACTGCCTCGGGTGGGAAGGGACATTTAGGATCTCCCAGTGCCACCCCTGCCATGGCAGGGACACCTTCCACTGTCCCTGGGTTGTTCCAAACCCCGATGTCCAACCTGGCCTCGGAGCTGCTGAAATGTGATGGATGCAATTTGACCAAAAAATGAACCAAATCTCTTGTTGCTCCTTCAAATGGAGGCTCAAAAGAGGAATTTGGCCGTTGGAAAAATGATTTAGGTTTGAGTTATGGAAGGGGGAATGGATTGGTAACAACCCCAGCAGCTGCTCCTCGAGGCTTTCCTTGGGTTGGTTTATTTTGTTGTGGGAGCTGCCAGGAAAAGATCCCTGTGGGAACTGAGGGGACATTTCAGGGGGGTCAGGAAAATTCCCAGGCTGCTCCAAACCCCAATGTCCAACCTGGCCTTGGGCACTGCCAGGGATCCAGGGGCATCCCCAGCTGCTCTGGGCACCCTGTGCCAGCCCTGCCCACCCTGCCAGGGAACAATTCCTGCCCAAAATCCCATCCAGCCCTGCCCTCTGGCAGTGGGAAGCAGTTCTGAGGAAATCCGAGGATGGGGCTGACAGATGTGGGAGATGGGAGCAGATTCCCTGCTCCCTGCTGGCCTCCCCGGGCTCTGGACACATCTCACCAGCAGGAGGGCACAGCCCTGCAGGGCTCTGCTCCCACCCCAAGGACATTGCCATTTCCATTTTCATTTATTTTCATCTCACAGGGGTGAGGGATCCCCTCGTGCTCCTCTTCCCTGCCTGCAGCCCTGCAGAAGCTGAAGCAGGAATAAAATTCCTGCTATTCCAGACCTTCCCTGGGCGAGCCGTGCTCCTTTTAATGCAAAAAAAAAAAAAAAATCAGCAAAGAGCACCAAAGAGTTCCTACAAAACCTCATTTAGCACATGGCTAATTACCCTCAGCCTGGATTTGCTCTCCTTTGCTGCTGTGAGCCAGCCTGCCTGCAAAAGAGAAAAATCCAAGTCCATCTCACCATTCTGTGGCTGCACATAAGCAGTGGAATTAACTGCAGACAGGAGTTTCAGTGTCTGATTCAAATCACTTTTAAAATTTGATGAGCTCACAGCTGTGCCACCCATGTGCTTCAGCACTTGTCCCTTCCACAAGTTATTTTTGTCCTCTTAAGTCTGGTCAGGGAACAGCTGCAGGAGTGGAGTTTCTGCTCTGAAATGCCTGAAAGCTGATTTTTTTTTTAGTGATATTTAACTGAGAATTTTGGGGAGACTGACCCACACTTCTGAAGGTTTCACTGTTTAAGAAGGAACTACTAAATTTAGGATTGCACAGTAAATTTTTTTCCCCTCTGGAGGCTGTGGTGTGTGGTTATATCACAATTTATACTGGTTTTTGGGGTACAAATCTGATCCTGAAGGGTAGTTGTTGTAAACAAATACATCATTCTCTTTATGGTGGTTAATGTGAGTAACTGAGGTAAGTCCATAATTCTGGTTATTTTGGAAAAGAAGTGCATGTAGTAGTATCTGGTTGCATAGAAGAATAGAATATTTTGACCCCGGAATTTGTATTAATGTGTCTTGTAAATGATCATCCACCTGGCTGCTTTACATAGCAGTAAATATATTAATTACCGGATTATTGATGATATTCTTCCCTTTATTTCAACCCTGACATTGACCATAAAGAAAAGCCCAAATCAATGATTTGAAATGACTCTGAAATGTGTGTGAGGATGTTGCTGAGACCCTTTTTGTGGGTTTTAATGAGATGTTCCTAACCACTAATGAAGTGTATTTTTCCAGAAGCTATCACGGCAAAAAAAAGCAGCTTGTAGTGGTAAATATCATCTCTGGTGAGACACTGGAAAGCTGAATGTGTTTAAAAGCGTGCAGCAATTAAAAATCAAGCCACAAGTTAATCAAATAACATCAGCTTTGCCTCATTTCAGTCCTGGAACAAGCCCTAAATGGTGGATTTTAAACAAGTGCAAGCACACGTCTGCAGCAGGTAATATCCAACCTGGACTTGTGTTCCTTGGCTCCAGAAAACTTTCACATTTTCCACCTGGATGTTGTTTTCGTTGGAGCTCTCCCAGTTGGAGTTTGCTGGCTCCAGAAGTGGGGGCTGATTGATTTTTATGCTAATCCTAGGTGAAAAGCAGCTGTTGTAGGCACGGCTTGCACTCAGCTAATCCAGCTCATCAGGGCTGTAAACAGCAGATAAAGGCAGGGGATTTCAGCTTGTAAAGTGAATTAATCCCTGCAGGATGGGCATGGGGCTTTCCCTGCTGCTCACCTGAGCCGGGATTTGCTAGGCTGGGCTGGGCTGGGTCGGGCTCAGTGTCCTGCTGCTGATGGAAGGGAGGGAATGGATGATGGATGGATGGATGGGGAGTGCTGGAAAAAATAAGGATTGGACAGGAAGGTCTCACAGAGATATGTATATAGATATATGTATGTATATATATGTGTGTATATATATATGTATGTATATATATATGTGTGTGTATATATATATATGTATATATGTGTATATATGTATAACAGAAAGGTATTTGAATGTAGAATGTAAGGAAAGAATAGAAGTGAGAGCAAGTTTTGATACAGAAGAGAAGAATTATCTGACTGGGTAACTAAGAAGCCAAAGGGTAAGATGAGTTAGAAAGGGTTTTTATGACTCAGAGCAAAAGATAAACCAACCTCAAACAAAAGATGGTTTTACCAAGCAAAAAGATTTTCACAGGCAAACAAAAATGCCATGTGGCAAGTAAAAAAAGAAAGATCTCAAAATTTTCCACTCCAAGAAAACTGAAAAACAACTTCTAGCTTAAACTGTAACGCTCTAACCTTTTGTGACTGGGAAATACTAACATGAATGTGGTAATGTTAGCAGCTATGATGGGCTATAGGTAACAGTAAAAGCATTGATTGGTTGTCATGTTTTAAGATGCTCTGCAATGAAAAGTGTAGAATGAATTGGAACCAGAACTAGAGAGGCTTCAGACAAACCCACAGCTGATGCTGGCCACACACCCATGAATTGCTGTATCCTCTGGGCACAATAAACGGAATTTAAAATAAGAAATAAATTGCTGGATCCAATAAAGAGCATTTTTAAGAGCCAGTCTGAAGCCGTGCATGCCCCATTTGGGCTCTTGCAGGGGATGAAGGGATGGAAGGGCTTTCCCAGCCCAGTTTTCCCGAGGAGGAGAATTCCCGTGGGATGTGAGGGCAGCTTTCTCTTCCTCCTGTTTCTGGGTTCCTCCTTTTCGTGCCTGCCCTTCCTGCCCCTGTCCCCAGGCTGCAGAGGGAGGTACCAACTCCTCTCCATCCAGCCAAAAAAACCACAAACGGCTTCAGTTCAAGACGGGAAATCTGTTTGATCCATTTTTATTTATCAGTTTTAGCAGTCTGGACTTTGCCTCTCCTCCTGTGTTCTCACAGTTCTGGGCTGATTGTTGGACAGGAGTAAAATTTCATTCGTTTTTTTCCTTCCCGAATTTTTTTAGGGAACTTCAATCTGTGTCACTGTGCTTTGTTTTGCAGGCTGTGGTGGCCTTGGCTGTCACAGTGTGGGGGTTTGGTGATAATTCCTGTTCCAAGCCAGAAAAAGCACTCACGTAAGTCAGCTCAGATGGTTCTTCCTTTTCCCTCCTTTTTCACAACTTATTTTTGGGTGCTAAAGTTGTCACTACCAGTTGGATGGGGCAACACGGGCTTTGCATTTCGTGCTGTGGTAGGAGAAGCAATTTCCATAATTTTTGCTGGGATTTGCCTGGAAAATGATTCAGTGACAGCTGGTGAAGGAAAAATTTGGGAGGGAGCTGGGCTGGCTGATGTGTGCCCACCTCTGCCCCTGTGTACAGCAAATAACCGAGCCCTGCTTCTCCCCTGCAGCCCTGGGACTCGTGGATGTCTCTTCACTTCTCGCTGATATTTATTTTTGGCAAACAATCTCAGCACCGAGCTCAGCTTTCCGTGCTCAGGGATGAACTCGAGCAGCTCTGAGGATCAGAAATGTGAGAAAAGGAGTTACAAATGCAACAGTGCTCACCAAACCTCTGCAGGGCACCCAGGGAGCACTGTGACACTGAGACACCACAAAAATAGTGTAAAAATAGTATAGAACTATTATAAAAATAGGCATGTTAATAAGGGGGAGGTTGCCAAGAACTGGGGAGCAGCAGTATCTCAAAGCTGCAGCTGGGAGTTGCACAAAGCTTTTTTCTTGCTCAACAGGCAGAGTGAAATAAATTAATTTTATTAATGGAAATGTGTTTTTCCAATAAGAGAGCTCAGAAGGCAGAGGGCAAGAAAAGGGAATGGGCAACTTCGGTTCTTAATGCATTGCATTTTAAACTCCTTCCTTTTTACAAATGTTTAATTCATCACTAAATATTCCTTCACTTAGTGCTGCTGAAACTGAGACAGAAATAAGAAATCCTCCAAGAGCTTGGTCCTTGCAGTCATAAATGTTCCATGTGATTTGTGTTTGAACCTTCAGTGCTGGACAACTCTGTACATTTAATATTGAACTCTTGATTTTCCAGGTTGTTTCTTAAACTGCACAAGGGGTTTATGTGTCAGTCCAGTTCTCCTACACTGGGTCTAATTTTATCCACTTCATTTGCTCAAATTAAAATGTTTAAAATGTCTAGAGGAGCCTTTTTATTAATTAAATGCCTCCCCTCTATATTGCTGCTCATAAAGTGAATTTAACATCAAAGTAAGGACCACCTTATTTTTGTCTCAGTGGTTTCTAGAGCTTCTTTGCAGTCTCCTGTCACTGTGGAGCCAATTAAAGCACAATTAACCCATTTGTCTCAGGGGTTCAAACACAGAGCTGCTGTGGGACCCAAACGTTGGGGTGGAAGCAGCTGGTGATGTGAATGGAAAAGGGGAGAGGAGGGCTGGGCAAGGGAAAGAAATGCAAATAATATCGTGCAGTAAGATGTTAATAAATTCCAGGTGATGTTTGCCATGGCTGGGGTTGGCTCTGGGATGGGTTTCCATCTTCCAAGCAAAAATCCAGCAATTCTGCTGGCCCATCCTTTGTGGGTGCTTGCTGTAACACTGCTGGCCCACATTTAACACCCCAAAGCTCTTTGCTAAGTGGAGAATTGTTCTCAGGCTGAGGAATTAATAGCAAAGTTTCCCTGACAGAAAGAGCCAGGCATTCATCCCACAGCAATTGTTCCCAGAACTGGCAAATACAAATTAAAGCACTTTGCTGCTACATTTCTTTTTTTTCTGTGATGGTCTTTATTTATAACATTTGCTGTTTAGGTTGGAAATCTCAGCCCTATGTAGAATTATACACAAATTCTACATGAATACAAAATGTGACTGGAGACAAGAATGAACGTTGTCACCAGGAGAAATGATTATTTTCAGAAATACACCCAAACCTACCCCGTTTTCTTGTATTAAAACTGATTTTTGCTCCTCGGGACCTTTGTTAGATGAAGTACAAAGATGTTCTGGCATTAACTCTTTTGTACTGAGTTTTTTTTTCCCTATTCTTCAGGGAAGGAAGAGGCTGCACCCTGAACATCTCCAGAGAGCCAAGGGCCAGCTCTGTGTGTGAAGAACCATCCTCAGTGTCTGAAGAGGCCACAGGGACACTCTCACATTAATAAAGAGCTCTCTGGAGACCTCTCCAGCACAGCTGAAGTGCAGAAATTACTGAAAATGCTCCCAAACTCCTCTTACAGGGCTGAGACCAAGAGCTCCTGGTTTCCCCACAGTGAGTGGGGGTTGTTCGACCCCACCACTTTTAATGACTTCACAGTAAAAGGAAAGTGATTTCAAAGCAAGTGGAACATTTTCACCAGTGACAAACTTCCTCCCAAAGTCTAATTCGTGGTGTGAATGATCTCTCCAGGCCACAGCTCGTTGAGGTGTCTGCAGGGAGAGGGGAGCAGCTTTGAATGGAAATAGCTGAGCTTTGGCTCTAAATCTCTTTTTGCTGTGGCCTGCTGTTTAACTTCAGTGTGTGCTGTTATGTAATGGAAATAGAAAAGTACATCTGAAAGCAGCAAATATGAAAGGTAACAATGCAATAAAATAATACCAGATAAACACTGCAGGAGGAGCAGATCCCTGAGCCAGGGGCTGAGTCACTTCTGACGAGGTTAAAACTCAGCAAGTGACAGGAGATGAACATTTCCATTTTTTATTCTTCGGGGACAGAGGGATTTGTTTCATTTTGGGCCCGAAGTAACAATTAAATAAGCTTCTCCTAGTTTTTGCAGGAGTCAGTTTTCCAGGCCGTTTTAATTAACGTGTATTTGTCTAAAAGTGCCAAAGCTTGGACTAAACCACCTTTTTTTATTTCCCTAACTGGGTGTAGAGGCAGCAGAGAGAGCCTGTCTGCCCTGGTTAGGCTGATGGAACCAGGAGCCTGAATTTATGTGACACACAGATGACTCCCACAGCCAGCCCTTCCCTTCCTCTGTGTTATTCCCATCTGTTCCTCAGGAGAGGAAAAGCAAATCAAAAAGGTGCTGGGTCGGTTTTGTTGCTTTTTTTTTTGTTCAGGGGAGAGCAGGCTCTGCTTCCTCCAGGCACAACACAGATTTCTTTGCTTTTTTTTTAACGTTTGGAATTTGATGTGGGGTTAGAGGGATTTAAATTCTGCTCTGGTGGAGGTGTGGGAGCAGGACATGCCCAGGGGTTTCAGCATCCCCTGCTGGAAATTCTTGATGGATATCCAGGTTTAGGCACACAGGGAGGGGTGGCTTGGCCACATCTGGACCTGTCACCCCCACCTGCTCAAGACTGAGGGGCATCAGTTGGTCATGGATTTAACAAAACCACAAAATAGCCCAAAATGGAGGGAATTCCAGAGGCCAGCTCCCCCTGTCCCCTACGTGGGGACAGCAAATGTCAGGGGGGATTGGGAAAAATCTCACTGCAATTCCTCTCTGCTGATGCCCAAATTTGCAGCACAGGGAAAAATCACAGCCCTGAAGAAAATAAGCAAAACTTTCTATTCCTAAACTGTTAAAGTAAGAGCTGAAAATCCTGGAAATGCTCCATACACTCAGAAAATCCAGGGTTTCGTTTCTATATTTTTCTGATTGTTGCTGCACTTTCAGATGCTCTCATTTCACACGTGGAAATTGGTGCTGAGCAGATGAAGGGATTTCCTACCACCTGTGGAGTTATTAGAAAGAGCAGATGCTGCTAAGGCTGGAAAGAGAATTCTAGCTTGGAATTTAGACTTCTTTTATTTGCACGTTTCTGAGAAATGGAATATATGTGACTCCTAATGATCTAAGTTATTAGGAAAAGAAAGCTTTAAGGGATCTGCCCCCAAGACTGTGTCCTATTAATTCTAAATGTAAAATAATTTCTCTGATGACAATGGAAAACTGCACAGTAATTACAGTGGCCCAAGAGAAGAAATTACTGTGCAGTCTCAAGTTATCAAACAGCTCCAACCTTTTTTTAATCTCACATAAATGCTTAGGCTTCATGCAAGAAAAGCAAAATACCCCAAGGTAGTCTAATTTCATCTCCCAGCAAACAGAAATCTTTTTTTTCTGTGGATGCAAATCACATTTTTATTACAGCAAAGAGTAATGTGTTCTTTATTTTTTTTTTTTTTTCTTTTAGCTCATTGGAAACACAGCTGATGTAATTGGACAATTGATGTAATTGCAAATGCAATTGCAGTAATTGCACATGCAAATAAGGGATTGTTCTCAGGGCTATAAAACTTCTGGGAGCAGGTACAATGTACTCCTGCATTGCCTGGCTCATAATTGTATGGGTATTTTGCACCAAGGCTTTTATGCAGCTCCTACCTCCTTATTTATTTGGGAACAGGTCCGTTGCCTAAATATGAAATATCCTTTACACAGCAGGCAATAAAAATAATGGGTTCCCCATAATACCCAGGGCTGGGAATGCATTATTTCTAAACTGTGGTGCCTTTTACTTTATGGAGAGTGAAATAAACACTTACTGGAGATAAAACCTCATTTAAGCTCCACAGCCACTGGGACCATCCTGAATAATTGCAGGTTCCCAGGGCAGTGGGAAGGGAACGTGGCAGGCAATAGTTCATGATTTATTTTTTTTTTTTTTAAACCTGTTCTTGCTAATGATAACATTTTCAATGTAATAACTTTTCCTCTCACTCCTTATCTTCCCAGTTTCCTTGGCATCAGGAGCTGCTCTGTGGTAAAATCCTCATTTGTGGGTGAGGAAAAGGCAGGAGTTTGAGAGCCCAGGTGTTTCACAGCTCTGTATCCCCGAGTTCAGCATGGAGCTGTGCACTCTCGGCTCATTCCTTGGGAACTGGTAAAAACAACACCTCTTTTCCTTGTTTTCCCCTCCCTTTTTACCCCCTGACTGCAGTGCAGGCACCAGCAGAGTGTTCCAACAGCACCGGGCTTTAGGGAACTGCTGGAGCCAGATCCAGGTAAAATGAGCTGAATGCATTGAATTTGTTACTTTTATTGTCTTCTGTTCCAGAGTAGGACTGCACACAAGCTCCACATCTGCTGGGAAAGGAAAAATTGAATTTATGAGGCAGATAAAGCCTCAGGTTGGGATATCATTGTTGATGGGAATACACCAAAAATCCCAGTGACCTTTGAGAGGGCCAGGCAGGTTTCTGCTGTGGACAGAAACATCCAGGTGTGTGTGTGGCAGGAAGGGAAAAGGACCTGAGGGAGAACAGGGCCATGTTCTCAGCTGTGAGGATCAATAAAGATCAATTCCAGTGTACAGGAAATGCTTTTCCATACAATCACAGAAATATCTCCTCCAATATGAATTTAGAGCTAGAGGGATCCCCAGGAAGAGCTGCAACACTTTATTTCCAACAGTTTGCTGGGCCAAGAAAGGGGCAGGAAAAAAATTCCTTCCTATTCATATAATTGTGGCCCAAGGAATGGATTTTTCAGATGAAGGCATCATTTTTATCCTGGTGTGATGACTCTGCATCCAGAATAGCCCCAGGGGTGATGTGAGCCCCCTTTTCCCTCACTGTGAGGCCAATTCCTGTTTTTGCCCACGCTCCTGCCTCAAACCCCATGCTCCTCATCACTCTCTGAACATTGGAGTGACTCTCTTGGGAGAATGGTACAGAAGAGAATTGGATTCCCAAAGGCTTTGCTTCCTCAATTCCCTCCCTCTATTCCCTCCATGGTGCCTGTATGGAAAAATTGATGGATCCTTGCTTTGCACAAGAATTGCTGGCCTGACCCTGCAGAATTTGGGTCTCTCACACTCTGCCTCAATGCACTCTGGCAATTCTTATTCCAAAGCCAGGATCTGCAAACTCAGAGCTCCCAGGTGTGCCCTGCCCAGCACAGGGCTGTGATCTGCAGGGAAAATGATCCTGGAAATGAATGATCCTGGCAATGAATGATCCTGGCAATGATCCTGGAAATCATGACCTGGCTCAGGTGGCAGCTCCAGCTCTGGGCCTCAGCAATGCTCTGGGCTTGGCTGACAAGGGAAGGGTTGTGGCACTGCCCTGTCTGCAAGCAGAATTAAATTTGAGAGCAGGATTATTTGCAGGTTCTTGCTCTGTTTAAGCTCCCTGGGAAGGCCCTGCCGTGCTTTGTTGAACAAACACTTGTGTGAGATGGGAACTTGATCTTCACATGACATTTATAGCTTGATAGGAAGAACCTCTGGCTTGATCTGTTCCACGGAGAGATGGGGATTTATTTTATTTATCAAATTCAAGTCCTGTTCTGGGGTTAGTTCTTCAGCTGCTGTGCTTCAGTGTGGAGTAGTGTCAGATGTGGTGGAGAAATTCTAATGACACAAAAGGCTTTATGCTTCCCTCCTTTCACCTGCTCTCATTTTCATTCTCTTAATTCTTAATTCCCACAGACAGATGTTGTGTTTTACCTTGGATCACGTTTATTCTCAGAGTCAGAGCTTTCACTGCTCACCCACTGCTCTCCATGGACTGGGAATGCCATTCCTCTGGATCCAGGGTGTCCTCACACTCCTCCTGGGCAGGTGAGCTCATTTTTCCATAGGATAACTGTGGCCCAATGGATTGGGTTGGAAGAGACCTCACAGGTGATCTGGTCCCACCCCTGCCATGGGCAGGTGACAGGATGAGGGAGCAGAGCCAAGGATCCTTCACCTCAGGCAGAACTGGAATGATGCAGCTCCAGATCTGCAGAGCTGTGTGTGCCACGGGTGGATGAAATGTGAGTGAAAACAAGGCAGTGTTCAGCAGTAAATGCAGATTTTTCAAGGGGAAGGAAGGCCCAGCCCTTCGTGGGACAGAGCTGCTGCTGTGCCACAATTCCCAGGCTTGTTCCCCTCCTGGACCTCTCCTTCCCGAGGCTGAGCTGAGGCTCCAGCAAGCTCTACCTGCAAAACCCCAAAGTGAACCTTGTATTAAAACCAATCCCCCATATGGTGGCAGCCTTTTGAAAGAGATGGGGAAAATTTCCCTGCGTGGAGTGTTTGTTTTAATGCAGTCAGAGAGAAAAACAGAGCGTGTGGAATGGTTCTTCTCATGTCCATGGGGAAAAATGGGCATCTCTGAAGCATTTCCACAGAAACCTGGGGGAGGGAGAGGCTTCCCAATTCCTTGCTAACAAGATGATTTTAGTTCTTGACCTTATATCAGGACAGGAGTGGTTTTAATAATTTACATCACTCCTCAAGTGCTTATAATAGTCACAGTCTTAGATAAATGCAATTTTTACCTTTGTATAGTATTCTTCTATATTTTCATAGAGTAAAAGTGCATTTTAGGCTAAAAGAGGTGAAATTCCAACTGGGCAGTGCAAACATGCAGTTTTAATGTACTGAGAGATGTGAGGACACAAACCCATGAACACACAACCAAAATCAACCAGATGTGCCTGCATGCACAGATGTAAAAAATTTCCACCTTCATTAGCAAGGTGAAGACTTTGTGTGATTCCCTCTGGAGGGCTGCCAAACAAAATAAAATATATTTTATTATATAACAAAATATAATCAATATAATAAATCCAGGTCCCAGTTCTGTTATCTGTGTTGTTGTTAATGCCTCAGCAGAGGCTGCACGGTGATTTTGGGGGAGTTTGTTCCTCTTCCCTGAGCTGTTTCTGCTGCTATTCAGCAAATCCCAAAATGAGGTGTTCAGCAGAGTCCCAGCAGCTTTTCAAGAGCAAGGAGCCCTGTGCTGGCAGGGAAAGCAAATCCATGCCCTGAGGGGACAGGGAACATCTCTGTGCTGGAGAGTTCAATGCTGAAAATCAGGGCCATGAGCTGGGGAAGTGGAGTTAATTCCCTTCACTGCTCATTGGGCTTTGCTCCTTCCTCCTCCAAGGTTCCATTGCTGAGGAAAAGTTTCCTGGGAAGTGTTGGGACCTTGGAAAATGAGAATTTGAGATTTTCTGTGCTGACAGGCACTGACCCCCAGGAGAACTCTGCTTCTGACTTGAGGCTGTGGAGAAGCTTCCAAAATTGAGTGATAGAATTGGAATTATGAGTGTGCACTTTGAATAGAAGTGTGTAATACCACACGGTGGAAAATTTAAATTTTAAGGTTTTAGAATACAGTAATATATGTAAAGCAAGATGGAGGTTTTAGAGCAGAGGTTTTGTCTTTCTTTTTCCCCTTCTTCATGGGTTTGGGTGGTATTTTGTAATTGGGTAGAAAAGTCCACATTGCAGGTCATGGGTAATTGGTTATTGGGTTAAAAGTAAAGATAATTTAGGTGTCATTTCTTAATTGATCAGTTTACCCTTAAAAGGCCTTGTAGGGAGAGACAGGGCTCCCTTTTTTAGCTTGTTAGCTTGAGGTGCTGTGGAACTCAGGGTTTGTGAGACTGTAACATAGATAAGAATTAATAAACATCTGAATCTGAACAAGAAATACCATCTTGCTCATTTAATCCTGACCCTGGTAAAAAGAAAATAAAATGTGATCCAGAAGTTCTGCCACCACTGCAGGCTTTGGCAGCGCTGCTCTGATGGAGGAAACGTTTCCATTTGCTTTGAATTGACTCCGTGCAAGAAATACTTTTTTTTTTTTTGTTTCTCTCTTTTCCCTTTGCTCAGTGACTGCTGCCCAGCAGAATCACTCAGCTCAGATGAGCAGAGATGTTGGGAGGCAGGAAAAGTCCCAACACCAGGGCAGAGTGACACTGTTTGCCTCCGAGCTGTGGCAGGGAGGAGCAGCCAGGAAAACACCACGGGAGCTTTTTGGGGGTGGGTCCAGAGCTGGTGTCGACAGTGTTTTGTCTTTGTCACTGCTGCCCTGAAATGACCTGCTCCTGCAAGCTTTTATCCCCCAGTGGAAATAAAAAAGGAGAGAGGAAAGCACCCACAGGTGTGAGGAGCTCTGGGGGCACCTGCAGCACCAGCCTCACCTGCCTGGCCCCCAGCAGGAGCTCTGAAGGCAGGGCAGGATATCAAAAATGATTCAAGAAAGAATGGAGAAACCCAGGGAAGATGGAGAGGGGCTTCTTACAAAAGTGTGGAGGGACAGGAAAGGGGGGATGGTTTAAAGCTGAGAGTGGTAGGTTTAGATTAAATGTTGGGGTGAAATCGTTCCCTGCAGGGCTGGCACAGGGTGCCCAGAGCAGCTGTGGCTGCCCCTGGATCCCTGGCAGTGCCCAAGGCCAGGCTGGACATTGGGATTTGGGACAGTGGGAGGTGTCCCTGCCATGGCAGGGGTGGCACTGGCTGGGAATTAAGGTCCTTCCAACCCAAACCATTCCCTGATTCTGTGACTTTACAGAACAAAACTGAGTTACAGCCACCCCAGGTGACTGACCTGGGGTCACACAGAGCATCTGCAGCAGAGGCAAAACCAGCACCAGCATTTTCCACACCAATTCAGTCTTTAACCACCAGCTCATCCTTCCTCTCCCCATTCCCTGAGCCATTCTTCCACTCTCCCAGGCCAGGAATTCCAATGCAGTTGCTCACCTCATCCCAGAAGCTGTGGCTGCCCCTGGATCCCTGGCAGTGCCCAAGGTTGGACACTGGGGCTTGGAACACCTGGGACAGGGGTGGAACAAATCATCTTTAATGTCCTTCCACCCCAGAGCAGTGTGAGATTCAAGGAATTCCCTGAGTTGGAAGGAACTCCCAGGGATCACCAAGTCCAGCTCCTGGCCCTGCACAGCCCAGCAGTGATGGGTTCCCCACCCAGGGAATGATTCCTGTCCTGCACCCCTCTGCCCCTCTTTGTGCCCAGCCCAAAGTCCCCTCGGTGCCCAGGGGAAGGGATTTGGTTTCTTGGGCTCTCTCATGGAAATGCAGTGTCTGTGCTGACTGGCGGCTCAGGGAGTCCCAGGCTGCTTATTGTTTTAGAAATAAAGATATTAGCATGCAAATGACTCGGGGAGGTGTTCCTTCTCATTAGAGAATGGAGATCATTTGATAAAAGATGCAGCGTGCTGCATCTGTAGAAGGGCTCAGCAGATTTGTCTTGTCTCCACGGCTCTCTCACCACGAGAGCCCGGGGAGTGCAGCAGGGAAAGCTCAGGAGACAAATGGTTTGTGACACTCGGGTTACCTTTACTGTGCGAGGTGGGCGTGAAATGTTTTATGGGGAGACAAAAAAGATGATGGGCAATTAACTACAAACTCATGCAGCAGGTTTATCATATGCTCAGCTCATCCATCTGTGTCTCAGTCTCCAGCAGACTCATGAGTTTCATCAAGAAAACCATTTTCAAACTGGCAGAGCAAAACAGATCGGTTTTGCCTCCGAGCTCCACCGAGGTTTGCAGTGCTTTTATCATATGTTTATGGTTTACAGATGCAAAATACACATGTAGGAGAAAAGAGGGGGGCAGATGTTTCTCCCCTTGCAGGGGGCGTGTTTTGGAATATTTCTCACCCTGGGAGCAGTTGTGCAGATGCCGGTGTGCATGAGAATGGCTGTACTCAGATAAAGGCACTGGAATCCTCTGGGATGAGGAGAGCATTGGAATTCCTGGCCTGGGAGAGTGGAAGAATGGCTCAGGGAATGGGGAGAGGAAGGATGAGCTGGTGGTTAAAGACTGAATTGGTGTGGAAAATGCTGGTGCTGGTTTTGCCTCTGCTGCAGATGCTCTGTGTGACCCCAGGTCAGTCACCTGGGGTGGCTGTAACTCAGTTTTGTTCTGTAAAGTCACAGAATCAGGGAATGGTTTGGGTTGGAGGGACCTTAATTCCCATCCAGTGCCACCCCTGCCATGGCAGGGACACCTCCCACTGTCCCAAACCCCAATGTCCAGCCTGGCCTTGGGCACTGCCAGGGATCCAGGGGCAGCCACAGCTGCTCTGGGCACCCTGTGCCAGCCCTGCCCACCCTCAAAGCCAGGAATTCCTTCCCAATATCCCACTTAACCCTGCCCCTGTCACTGTGAAGCAGTTCCCCCTTGTCCTGTCGCTCCATGCCCTTGTAAAAAGAGTTTCTCCATCTCTTGTTGACTCCCCTCAAGTCAGAATAGTTGTTGTTATTTCGATCTGTTTGTGCTAAATCAGTTAATACTTCACAATTGCCCCCTCCATATTATGCCAATGAATATCTTATTGGAGACATTTAAGTACTAATCTTATATAAATAATTTTTTCCTTAACTAATTAGTTGGACACAGTCTTGCCAGATTGGTTAAAAAAAAAAAAAAGATATTGATTTTCAGAATCAAAGGTAATTATTTTTATCCTCTGAATCTTCAAGGGCCTCTTCTCTTTTCAGCCTCTAAATGGAACTGCTCCACAAAAAGCACACAGCTCTTCCCTGGAGAGCTGGGGAGGGAATCAATGAAGTGGGAGCTCAGGAATAATCAGTGCAAGTGCCACAGAGCCCTGGGATGATTCTCTCTCTCTCACCCTGCATTAGGGGAGGCCTCTGAGCCCAGTCCCATGGGAATGCCCCTAATAAATTGGATCAAGAAGTAAGTGGTGCAGGTCCCTGGGTCTGCCAGGGGGTCACTGGTGCACAAACTCCTCCCCACAGCTCCCAGCTGTACTTTGCCATGCCATGCTCCACTTTCCTTCCAGGAAAATCACTCCAACAAAGCAGTGCCCTAACTTTGTATTAATTTGCCAAACTGATGTACATTTTTATTGCTTTAGAACGCTGCTGGAACACTGTGCAGCCGTGAAATGCTGCCTTTAAATCCCCTCCCTGGCCACTCCACACTGCTGGAGGAAGGGAACTCCTGGAGGAAGATATTGGCCTTGTGCACTTTGCTGACAGTCCATAAATCCACTTGTGTCAGCCCAAAGAGGTGCCATAAAGAGAGCAGATTAAAAGAGATTAGTTCTGCCAAGTGGCCTGAGGAGAGAATTTACAGCTCCCCTCTGCCAGCCCAGAGCTGTGGGATGGGGGCTCAGAGGCTGGGAAATCCTCCTGGGGGCAGGGAAGGATCAGGAGAGCCTGGGGGTTATTTTCACATTTCTGTGCTGCTTTTGGAGCAGGCTCATTTCTGATTTTTGTCCCCACGTTTGCAATCTGTAGAATCAAACGCTGCTGGAATGGCTTGGGTTGGGTGTGGACACACACATTTAGGGAATCACAGCTTGGGAATTCCTTTCAGGCCTGGATTTCTCCTGACTCTCAGCTCCATTCCCAGGCTGACAAGCTGACTGCAGCTTCAGTTAGGGAGGAGTCTCCCAGGGTGACAACATGGTGACAAACAGAGTGGAATTCATCACCAACATTAACCCCTGGTGTCTTTCCCGTGGGACACATCCTGAGGTGCTGTCCCAAGGATGTTTTTCCCAATTGTCCAATGAGCTCCTGTCCTGTCCTGGCTGCACTAACACACTTTAAATCCGGGCTGTCTGTACAATAAATTGGCTTTTCCCCCTCTTTTTTGCTGTCCTTTCTCTCCCTTTGCAGCACAGTGACCACAGCTGGGTTGGGACCTTAAAGCTGATCCCAGTGCAGGGTCACCTGTCCTGGCTGTCCTGGCAGGGACACCTCTCTCCATGTGAAATGTGCCCAGGTGATCCCTCTGGACACTCCTGGCATGCCCAGGACAGGCAGGGCAGGAGGAGAGCTCACCACCCACCACCACTCTGGGTACCAGCCATCAGCAGGGTTTAGCTTCAAACATCCCAAAATCAGTGCTGCAGTTGGTGCCTGGGGTACCCTGGAATCTGGGCACCGAGAAAGTTCTGGAAAACTCAAATTCCCTCTGGGAATGCTAATGAGGTGTCACCTCTGGATTTCTGTTGGCTCATAAAAGCTTCACAAGCCTGGGTTCCATAGCTCAAAGCTGCCCTGGATTCAAACAGCAGCACCTGAGAGGGGTTAAGTGCAGAAAACACCTGGGAAAATGGGATTAAAGAGTCACGGATTGTGTAGGAATGAGGGAAGGAGAGCTTTTACTGGAGACTCCCAGAGGGAGTGAGAACTATCACAAATTTGCTGTCTTGGACATGGTTTTAGATCTGGCACAGCAGAGGAGCTTTAATCCCTTGGCTCAGAGCAGGAGCCATTAACTCATGGAGCCATTCCCAGCTCAGGTGAGACAAAATGGGTTTTTATTCCCTCCCTGCTCCACAGAAAAGCAGGAAAACCTTGTCCTTGGATGGGCCACACTTTAATCACGACTTGTGTGATGCACCAGGAACCTGAGCTGTTGGTCTGCATTCCTAAAGCCTGAAAGAAATGTATCTGCTATAATTTAACCTGAATTTTGCACAGATAAAATGCCTTCCATCCCGCTTCTTCTCCCTCATTTTCAACAGCAATTTCCTATTTTCCAATATAAATGCAGATATTTGATAAGTCCTGATAATGGGATCCTGCAAATCTGTCAGTGTAATGAGTTCTCTGCAGTCTGGAAGGTGCCACTGTGGTTCTTGTTTTGATCACAGGATGCCACAGAGAGAAAACCTGCTGGGAAAAGGAGCTCTGAGCCTGTGGGAGAGCACCTTTCCCATCTTGCTGCTTCCCTCTAATATTTTTTGTAAATTCATTGGAAAATCCTGTTTTGCTTTATTTTAAGAAGGGATACAAGGTGAGGGCGTGGAACTTTAAATGCTTGTTGTTAATAAATAAACATCAAAATCAGAATTTAAATAGAAATATTGTTGTTTATCATTTCAAAAAGCCAGTTTATTTCTGCAGTCACACTGAAGTACTTGGAGATAATTTTCCTTTCGTATTTTCCATTTCTAGTCTATCATATCCACGAGAATTACTTGATAACCTGAATTTCCCTGTGGTTTATTTATCTGTGGAGGAGCTGCTCTGGAGAGCACAAGTTCATCCAGAAGTGTCTGTTTGGCTCGATGGGACATTTGCTCCCTTCCAGAAATGAAATATTCTGTCCCCATTTGATTCACTGAAGAAAATGAAATGCACAATAAGCAGGGCAGGGGAAACTGTGATGATAAAAGATATTTGTTAATGAGCATCATTGCACGTCTTCAGAGCCTCCACATGGGGCCCTAAAATTTCTTTTAATGCTCCAGTCAGAGTTCCCTCCTTCCTAAGGAATGACAGCCCCTGGCAAGCCCAAAATCAGGTGGGAAAGGTTCCCCCTGTCCAGGCAGGGCTGGCTGGGCCAGAAATGGAACATTGGGGTGAAACTCAGAGATGCAGGGCTGGGATTTCCTTCATGCAGCCCTGCCCACAAAATGTATTTTCAAGTGCGTTTTAAAATGTATTTGAAAGTAATTAATTGCTGGTTAATTGCCATGCAGGTTACTATCCTGTATCATAAAATTCCTGGGTATTTTTGTTGCCATAATGTGAATTTTTGTGTCTGGACTGACAATCCTAAGGCAGCTGCAGCTTCTGCCTGATGTACAAATCTCAAAGAGGTGCTCATCAATTTTTTAAAAACATGAGCTGGCACTGGTTCAGTGAAACAACTGAATTGAATGAAAATCATGACATTGGGAAGCTTAATTAAAATAACTGCTGATAGAAGGTGCTAAGGGATAAGTCCTGTACGTGAGAGTAATAAAAACAATTCAAAGTCTGTACAAGAAACTTTCCAACCTGCTGGCCAGTGGCTTTCCCACAGCCTGGGAATGTGTCAGTGGATTTGGGGCTCTCTTAGCCCTGCTGGAATAATTCTGAAAAAAACCTTCTCCAGGATGTGACAAAGCCCCGGGGTTTCAAACTCCTCCTGAATCCAGGAACCGCTTCCCAGGGAAACTCTGCTGACACCTGAGGAGCCTCTGGATGGAGAACACCTGGATGGAGCTCCAGGTGTGAGCCCTGGCTCCAGCACAGGTAAAATCCAGTTTTTCCTCTGGGATGCAGCCTTGGCCATAGGGAGGAGCTGTGCTCTGCCTGGGGAACACCGAGAAAAGAGAGTGCAGACATTTTAAAGCCAATTCTGGTTGTTTTTCCAAACCTGAGCTGTGCTTTTATGTGTACTTGGATATTTGAAAAGCCCAAATTAGCATTCAGAGAGCTGTCGGCAATTCGGGGGCCAGATTTCGCTCTTCTTTCCCTTTGTACAGAGCAGGAATGTGCAAGGAGGAATTGGCAGCGCACCCAGGACAGATTTGAGCTTTTTTAAACGGAGTTTCTAGAGCTGCTTTGCTCTTCTCCAGGCTGTGGGAGCTCCCAGAGTGCTGCTTCCCCCGGGGGAGTGCTCTGAGCACATCCCAGCCCAGCTCCTGGTGCCTGCCAGGGTGAAATCCTCACTGCTCCCTGCATCACTGCCACTGCTCCCCGCTGCCCTGGCGGGGATGATTCCAGCTGTTCCTGGGTATTCCAGCTGTTCTGTGTCCCCTGACGGTTTCCCGAGGTTGCTGGGGTGCAGCAGCATCCCCGTGCTGAGCTGCTGCAGGGCAGTGCAGGCAGTGCCACACTCCTGGGAGCTTTTCCTGGGCTGGTTTTGTTCATTCTGTGTCTGGAAAACAGAGATTTTTAGAAGCAGAATGACAGTGCTGCGGCAAAAGGGGAATGGTGGAAATTTCCAGCACCTCCATCCCTGGCAGTGTCCCAGGCCAGGTTGGACACTGGGGTTTGGGCAGTGAAGGTGTCCCTGCCATGGGTGTGGCACTGGATGGGCTTTAAAATCCTTCCAACCCAAACCATTCGGGGATTCTGGGATTCTCTAAAATCCAAACTTGCAGGTTGTTGAGTTTTTGGCACCTCCTTTGTGTCTTTTCCTTTCCTCTTTTGCTGCCAGGAGGGTGGAGGATTTGCAGCCGTTCCTGGAGGGGTCAGTGTGGACAGGAGGGGCTCAGGTTTGGCTCCAGGGAGGGTGTCACTCACAGGCTGCATTTGGAATTCTTTTGGAAAATGTTTGGGCTCTTGAGACCCAAACTGAAAGCCTGTGGGACGTGGGATGAATTTGGAGCCCTGAGCTGCCATGGGCAGTGCCAGCACCCCTCACTCTCCTGCAGGGAACAGCCAGAAATGCTTTGCTCCTCGGTTTCCCCACCAGGAATTCGAAACATTCCTCATTTATAAGTTGATTTTCATTGCTCACAGGAAAGGGATAATTTTGAAGTTCATTATCACGTGAAGCATTTTTCCCTGAATGCAGACACAGGGCTCAGGTTTGAGGGCTGGGGGGGCTCCTGAAATGAGTCCTAAATGGAGAATTAGTGCAATAAATGGATCATTCTTTGCTTTAACGCTGCCAGGGATTCTGGCTCCTCTGGGTTGTCAGAAGTGCAGTGATTGAGCCACTTTCCCCTTTCCTATCACTGTCATTAATTCTGGGTCAAATGCTGCTGTGCTTGGGTCTCTAGCAGCTCTCACTGGAGGAAGGAGGTTGGGGAAATATTATTGTTAAGCAGTTTAGGATTAAAAAGAAGAATTCCGAATTTGTTATTCCTTGGGTTTCGTGCAGCCTGCTCTGCTTTCCTCCCGGGTTTTGTGGGAGAGGGAGACAAGGACTGCTGCAATATCTGCTGTGATTAATGCCCTGGAGGAGCCTAATGGTTATGGAATTACTGCGTGTTGGAAGGGTCTGACAGGGCAGATAATTCCTCCCTGCTCCCCCTGCCCTGGCAGCACAAGATTTAAACTTGCTGATGCTCCTGAGGAGCTGTCCCAGCCCAGAGATGGTGGGGATAAGGTAAATAACCTCTCTGGCCACGGGCAGCTTATCTAAATGAGAACCAGCTCCAGGCCCCTGGCAATCTCTGCATCGTTCCTGCCAAAGCCTCCATTTAAAAAATAAAATGAAATGTTGGAGTTTTCCACTTCGAGTGGGTGCAAGTATTTCAGTTGCAAAAAAAAAAAAAAAAAAAAAAAAAAGGCAAAAATTAGATGGTGAATTGTTAAGAAAATAAATGCTTCAGTGTCCAAAAATGACAGAGTTTTTGATTTTATTCATTTTATTCAGAGCAAACAAAACCAATCAAGGTCTTTCACAGGATATGAATGGAAGGGACCCACCAGGAGCTCTGAGTCCAACTCAGCCTGCTCAGAGCCAGCTCTGGAGTTCCACCAGTGCCTTTGTGGTAGGGAATGGCAGCAATACCATTCAAGCTGCTAATTCCCAGCTCCCATTTTCCCAGGGATTCTCCCCAATTTCCTTTTTCCCCCCAGCAGTAGCAGCAGGGTGCATCAGGTGCCCATAGCTCCCACCAGGGAAATAATTAAAGAATGGATTTTAAACTTGGATCAAACTTCTGTTATTTCCAGACTTGTCTGGGGCATAAATTGGAAATCAAACACCCAACAAGTTCCTTCCATCCCTGCTGAAAGGCTCCAGGCTTCATTTAGTCAAGGCTCAGAATTAATTTTCCTATTAAATGAATGCTTTCTTAAAACGAAGGGGGAAAATGTTTTCACTGATAAGATTGTTCTGTGAACCATTCCTAATGAGCTGCTGTGTCATTCCCTTCTGCCTCCTATTTATCTTGTTTAGATCCCTTCAGTCTGAACTATTCCAGTCCTTTGCTGCCTGCTACGAGTTTGTTTTCTTTGATTTTAACTGGGAGCTTCAGATACTTTTTAAAAGCTGTTACAAAGTGAAATATTTTGTTTATTTCTTTATATTGGCTTTTTTTTTTTCCAGGGAAGTGGATATAACGTATATATAATATATATAAAAGCTTTTAATCTATTTCTGTAAGCTTTATCATCTAAATTTCCATTTTAATACACGGCCTTGCTTATTTCCCAAGGACATTTTCCTTCTTGCCCTGGGAAAGGGCTTGAACTCCACCCTGGCAGCTGTAGGACCACTTGTGGGGCTGCCTTTAAGGGGATTTTTTTGGGTTTTTTTTGCCCAGCAGAGGCAGATTTTTTACACCTGTTGTGCAGCAGGTGTGGTGAAGGGTCCCCAGCATCACCAACACCCAGCAGTGGGGTCTGGCAGCTCTGCATCCCTCTCACGGTCAAACACTCTTGTGGATAAAACAAATCCTTACAACTTCTCAGAAAACATTTTTTGAGGTGCCTTTAAAACAGGAGAGATGAACACTGAGTGGGGAAAAAAAATCCCTGAGGATCAAATGGAGTCATTTTCAAACACTGCAGGCATAACCAAGATTTCATGGTGTGATGGCTGCTCAAGGTGACTCCCAGGGCCCCGAACACCTCCAGCCATTGCTGGGATTGGGATTTTGAGAGCCTTTGTGGGATTCACCTGGCCAGCTTCTGCCTTATTTCTATTCATCCTTTTTGTCCAGCCCAGTGCCCCCATTTCCCACCCTGTGGGAAGAGCTCAGGGCTGCTGCTGTTTGTTGGAATCTCCCTCTAATTCATCCCAAATTGTGGCTGCAGAATCCCCAGCTCCCACAGGTGCCCAGGTGGGTGCAGGGGGGATGAAGTGAAGCCCAGCCTGGCTGGGGGAGCACCCAGCAGGTTTTACCAAGATGAGACTCCAGAAATTTCAGTTGGAGCTGCTCAGCTTCCCAGAGTATTTTAAGGAATTGAACAAATTAGAAAAACTATTGAAGCAGGAGCTTCCCTCTGCCTCTGTCAGGTAACGCCGCGCTCGGAATTTATCTGAGGAAAGAAGAACTTTCACAGCCCAGTGACTCCACTCTTTATTCTTTCTACACTGTGAAGTATCATAATATTCTTTAATAGTGTCATACTTATATTTCACGGTCTAATCCACTTTTCTCCTGCCTTCCCATTGTATTTCCTGCAGCTGGAAGTCTGCAGCGTGCTCACCATCAGCCGCTCGCGGGGCCGAGCCTTTCATCAGGAATTGTCTCCTTTTCTAAACTCAGACACTGCAAACCTCGTGCTGGAAAGGATGATCATGTCCTGTGCATAATGTACATTTTCTTTACCTTTCCCATTATCTGCCTCGCAGCAGAGCACGTTTGTCACTGGTTTTCTTCCCTCGTGCCTTGATGAGAATCCTGGGTTTGGGAATGTGCTGGTTCTGTCCTTTGTGCCTCATCTGTGCCCTCTATTTCTCTCCCCCTCCTGGAGATAAAAGTGCATTTTGCTGCTGTTGCAGTTCCAGCTGAATTTGATCAAGATAGAGGAACTGACTCATCACCTTTTCCTGAATCTTTAGGAGCCGGGCTGGGGCTGCTCAGGGAGAACGAGAGGCTTTGTTGTTGTTTTCACCCACGTGAAGTCTCCTCCGGATCCTGGCTCTCAACTTTATCTTTTAGAAATACAGAAAGAAGGGAAAAAGCTGAGCTGATGTCTGGGAGAAGGACACCGAGTGTAAAGCTCCCTCCCTCCCTCCTGTGTTTTCTGTGCCAAATGGGCTGGGACAGGGATTGCTCTCTCCAGGGAATTGTGCTGGAGCTGGGCTTAATTCTTCATTCTTCATTCTTAATTCTCCATTCCCCATTCTCCATTTTTAATTCCCCATTCTCCATTCCCCATTCCTCCATTCCCCCATTCCCCCATTCCCCATTCTCCATTTCCATTCCCCATTCCCCATTCTTTCCCCATTTCCCATTCTTTCTCCATTCCCCCATTCCCCATTCCCTGTCCCAGGCAATGCTGGATCCTTCACAGGAGTTGCTGCAGGCACCACTTTTCTCCTGGAATAATCCCAGAGCTCATAACTCTGCTCCATCATTCCCTCAGAGCTCAGCCAGGACCGAGGAGAAGCTTTAGAAACTTCCCAGCCACCCCAGGGCATTGGGAAATGGAGTTTAAATACAAATTTAAATGAAATGTTAACCTGAGGAAGAGCAGGGCCATTTCTTTCCTGCAAAGCCACCTCTGCATGCAGGAATGAAGGACTTTGGAATACTAAATGTATGTAAAGTTGATTTATTATTTTATTATTTTATATTGTTTATATTTTTTTATCTTTAACTTATACATTTTAAAATTATTGTTTACGTGATTATGTATTTTTTTGATTGGTGTTTTTATTTTGCAGGTAAGATGATTGGTTGCAGTTTAGAGCAATAATGCTCTAAAAAACAAAATAATAAGCAATAATGCTTCTTTTTATTTTGGCTTCCTTAATTTTGGTATTTTGGTTTTTAGGGTTTTTTTCCCTTTTAATTGAGCACGATTTATGTTTTAGTAGTTTTGAAGAGTTTTAGAAAGTTCAATAGATTGTAGAAAAACACTTAAAAATTGTTTATTTAGTGTACTTGTTGTAAATAATGGTTTAAACTAAAAAAAAATGTAGAAAAACAGCTAAATACAGTTTGGCTGGTGCACTTGATACAAATTATGGCCTAGACTGTTCAGATACATTGGAAAGGGATTTCAGAGCCCTTTTTCCATTTTTGTTTTGGAGACTGTTCATAGGGACAGGGGGCTGCAAGGAGAGGATTTTAGAGCCCTTTTTCCATTTTTTCCTTTGGGATTGTTCAGGGGCACAGGGGACTCCAAGGACACGATTTTAGAGGATTTTCCATTCTCTCCCATTTCCCTTCCTTTCCCTGAGCTCGGGGTGTGTTGGCTGCCCCAGCTCCACCCCAGGACAACGTCAGGACACGACTGCCCCAAATATCACAGAGCCATCCAACAGTCTGGGTTGGAAGGGAAAGTTTTGATTTGAATTCTTTGGGTTCTGATCTTCCCAAGTTAACTGCTGAGTTTAAATCCATTTAACTGGAATTTACCTTTAGTGGGTCCATAATTAGATTTTTTTATTCCATGACACTGGGTTTGTGTCTTCTTTTTTTTACTTTATTCCTTTAAACCTCATCCTTGTTTCTCTCATTTTATAAATTACTGAAATGATATATATATATATATATTTTTTTTTTTGCCAGTGCTGGGGCTGGAGTTTCTGAGCATGATGACATTTTTTGGATGTGTTTTAATTATTGCTCAAGCCAGGTGAGTTAATCTGGGATTTTTCCAGAAAACATCCTTGGCTCTGCTCCCCACTGTTGCTATGCAGCACCCTCCACCTCAGATGCCTTCTGATTTTATTTTGGGCAAACTCCTTGAAATCCAAAGGTTTTCCTTTCGTTTGTTTTGCTTTGCTGGGTCAGGGGTTATTGCTGCAATCTCTGCTATTGCAGGGAAATTTAAATGGGGTTTTTCCCTCCTACTGCAGAAATCCAGGAAAAGAAAGTGTCAGTGTGAGGGCAACTTGGAAAGGAAAAGCTGTTGTGTTATGCAGAAGAATTTCCTTGTTTCTTTTAACTGCCTCTTGAGATTAGAATTCTCTGCCTTTATTTTTAGCAGCCAGGCCGGTGGCAGGAACAATTCCTTCCCTTGGCTTTGTCAGTAGGTAAATACCACATTTATTTTATTTAAAGCAAAATCTGGAATGCACAGGAAATGCACCAGTCCTCTGAGGAAAGCATGGAGAGCTGGGAATGCAGGCACAGCTTTGCTGCACTCATAATATTGCCATTAACACTGAATTCCTGAACGCTGGCTCTTATTTAATGGTAACTTTGTGTTTGAACAGATGGGGCTGTGGAATGTAAAGACAATCAATTCTCATACAAAAATGATAAATGAAGAAGAGAAAAGCGTGTCATCTTTTGAATAAGTTATTTAACATATTTATCTCTGTTGCAATGAGGGTTCTTCTAAAGAATAATTGCTGATTAAAGCAGGTTTTATCACAGGTGAGCTGTTTGCCTCCCTTTCCTCTCCAATAGGTAGAGAAATGTTGCCTTTTAGTTTTGATTTGTCCTTTTCTAACCCACCAAATCCCACTTGTGATTTGAGCTTTTACTGAAATAGAAAAGGATTAAGTGACATGGTGGAGCTTTAGATGTTGTGCAGCAAACCAACTGTCACAAACTGGAAGAAAAACTCCCAGGAATGTGAATTTACATGGAGTTGGAGAAGAGCTCTTTTGGGTTGCAGGGTTTAAATGTGATTATGCAAGGGGGTGGAGAGAGGCAGAAAGAAAGCAGAGAATCAGAGGAATGCTGGGATTTAAATTTGGGTTATTTTCTATTTAAATCTTCAGGCAGATTCTCCTGAGGGAAAGAGCCCAGGCAGCTCTGGCTGAGCCCAGATGGAAATGCTCCTTTTCTCTCCCCACAGGAATGTGCTCTCCAGCAATTCCCAGCATTTATTGCCAGCACGGAGGGAATTAGTGCAGGTTAAATCAGGCCAGGGCTCCTCAGGCAGCTCCTGGGAGGAGGAGGAGGAAGAGGAGGAGGAAGAGGAGGAGGAGAAGGTCCCAGCCCCAGGGAGAGCACTCTGAGGGGACAGGAGGTGACAATCTGGGGATGGGGGCAGGAAAAGGTTGGGATGCAGGAAAAGCAGGGTCTGTCCTGCTCCAAAGGGAAAGAAAAAAATCTTTGCTTTGCTCCAGCCCTGTGGTCACTGCCCTGCAAAGAGAGAGAAAGGACAGCAACACACATGGAGCTCTTTGGGGGAAAAAGCCAATTTATTGTACAGCCAGCCCGGATTTAAAGTGTGTCAGTGCAGTCAGGACAGGACAGGAGCTCATGGGACAATTGGGAAAAACATCCTTGGGACAGCACCTCAGGATGTGTCCCACGGGAAAGACACCAGGGGTTAATGTTGGTGATGAATTCCACTCTGTTTGTCACCGTGTTGTCACCCTGGGAGACTCCTCCCTAACTGAAGCTGCAGTCAGCTTGTCAGCCTGGGAATGGAGCTGAGAGTCAGGAGAAATCCAGGCCTGGAGAGAATTCCCAAGCTGTGATTCCCCAGCTCTGTGAATGTGTGTGTCCACAGGGCCCTCAGCAGGACAAACGTGGCTGCCTGCCCCTGGACATTGATCCTTTATCCCATTTCCAGAAGGAAATTCCTGCCCAGGTCCCAGCAAACAGGAGCCCTGTGGGTGATGTTTCAGAGCCTCCAGCACAGGGAGCTGCCAATGCAGGGTGTGGAAATTCCGAAATTCCACTGCCATGGTCCCCTGGAGCTGGGGATGTGTTCCCACTGAAACCCTGCACCTGCTGATCCCAAGGGCTCCCATTCACTTTTCCCTCACCTTTGCAGAGATATTTATCACCTGACCTTGCTCTTAGGGTCTGAAATGTGGAGCTCACACCTGGCTGCAGCACAGAGTTGTGAGGAAAGGGATGAGGATGTCAGAACAGGTTCCTCCTCCGTGGCAGGCTCCATCCAAATCAACATCCCAGTGTCTTATCAACCAAACCATTTCAGCTCCCAGCTCTTTCCAGGGGGCTGGGAGGACAGAATTGGGAATCCCCCTAATTCCCCCTGTTTTGGGAGGTAAAGCAGCAGGTGCTGTGGATGTGAGGCTGTGTCACAGCCCAGGTCTTTGATGTCCTTCCAGATTGTTCCTCTCCCACAGCTTTGTCTGGGAGGGGAATTCCTGCCTGACAGCCGCTCACACTCCCACATAGCCACGCTGTCAAAATATTACATTCTGCCCTAAATTATTTGGTAGCAATGGGAAAAAACACCTGCTTGCAGAGAACACTTCTTCCTTTTCATTATCTGCAGGAGTTTGGGGGGAGATGGATTATTTCAAATGGTAATGACAGCTCCGAGCAGGAGCAGGGAGTTTTGGATTCCTCTTGTCCCACTCCTTGACATTCTGGTGCGTGGTTCTGATTCCCTTTTCATGGTGTGGGAGCAGCTCCCCCAGGTGAAGGAGATTGATGCTGGTATTTATCCATTACATCCTGCAGCATATGATCCACAGAACCTCTACGGGCTAACGGTGCAGCAAAGGCTGCTTTTTAATTATAAATACACATCAAATCTGCAGGCAGGCAAAATTGACAGGAGCAAAAGGAGAGCAGGAACAGGAGGGGATGGCTTGGAACCACTGTGCTGTGGGAAGTTTGGAAAATTAGTGTTATCATATTCAGAGGTGTGTTTTAATTTGATTGAAAAAAACGTGACATTTGGATTGACAGGCAGTGCCATTCTGAAAAGGCATTTTTCTGTCTGACTGTCTAAACAGTTGCTATGTAATATTTATGTTTGTCATGTGTTTTTCTAGATAGAGCAGTTCTTTGGATACTTAAATTTATCACATGCAAACTCTCTTAAAATTCTTATATGTAGGTTTTAATAGCATTTGGTGATTTATAGGGTCGGTTGGGGGTTTTTTTTTAATGGTTTTTTACAATATTATGCTGTCTATAAATCGAAATACACAAACGGGCACTTTTTTGCTTTCCTTGCAGATCTAATCCAAGGGGAGGAGCTGAACTGGCCATGGGGATTTTTCCAGGGTTGTGCTGGATGTCAGGCAGAGTTCCTGCCAGGATGAGGGTCCTGGCAGGGTGGGAATGGGGGAAATTTGGGATGCTCAGGATGGAGCTGGGTCCTGTCACCCCACGGAGCATCCCCTGGTGTAGAGCCTGCACTGAGGGGTGGCAGCAGCTCCTGCTGGCCAGTGGAGATGTTTTTATGACATCTCAACTCCTTCAAGGGTAAAATGGCAGCTCAAAGCCTGTGGAAATAATAATTCCTTGTAAGACACACATAAAAGAAATGTATATATGGATATATGCAGCTTGCATTGACACACATCTATTTATTGTATTTATTATATAATATTTATATATGTATTTATATATATTTATAGTATTTATTATATGGCACTTTAATGTTCTCCCCATTATTGCTTCAAGTTTTTTTGCATATTTATTATCCACAGGTAAAGATGAGCATATTAGTAAAAAAAAAAATAATAAATTTGTAAAATATTGATGATGAGGAGGGGGCAAGGAATATTTATTTAGCCAGGAGATTAATTCAATGCTAATGTGAAATATGTCAGCACAAAGATGTTGTTATTTGGCCCCTGTTCAACAACCCTTGAGGTTACAGCCCCAATTTTCAGCATTCAGCTGCTCCTGTGCCTTTGGAGTTGTGATTTTTAGGAGTTTCACACCAGGATTTGGATGCTGCAGGCCCTGGGAGGGGATGTGGCAGGGCTGGGTTGGTTTGCTCCTGGCCCCAGGAAATGCAGATTTGCTGTGCTTGATCTGAGCCCATGTAACAGCACTTTGGATATGTGGTAATTAAAAATGTTTCTAAGGCTTCATCAAGCTGAAATAGCTGGAGATATTGGGCTAAAAATTGACCTGAGCTGGACTGGGCCCATTGTTCATTGTTTGTGGTTTTTACAAAACATTCACTCCAAACCTGAAAGCCTTGTCGTGCTCATCACAGGGGGATTGTAGGCAAATGATCTTGTTGGTTCTTACCTGACCTAAATTATTCTGATAGCAAGAAAAGCAAAAACCCAAGTTAAATTACTCTTTAGCAGAAATTTCAGGCAATGGACACTTTTCCATGAATATTTCATGGCAGGCTATAAATAATTCTGTTGGATTTGGAAGAGCAGAAAGTGACTACTGGGATGATGTAGGGCATTTATGTAAGGCTGATCGCTGCAGGAGCCACATCCATTCATGGAATTCGAGTCATGTGCAGGCAAATGGGACATTTTCCCCTGAATTTCTCTGCAATTGCTCTTTGTTTCAGCTCTCAAGGCTGGAGCAGACAAACACAGCCCTGTCATTCACCTCTGGTGGTACCTGAGAGCAAAAGGGAGATGTTTGCACAAAGCTTTTCCTTTTAGGAATCTTTTATTTAATATTCTAATGGTAGTTCTGAATATATTGTGCTGCTAAAATACAAGTTTGGTCAGTCCTGGGGTGTAGGTGCCTCTGGACCTTCACTCATGTGTAAAAATCAGCTCCACGTGGTGGAATGATCTTCCCTAGGAACTGACTTGGGTGAGATTTTTCTCTGTCATCTCTTCATATCAACCAGGGGGGGAAAAAAGAGAAGAATCAGAATAGTTTCTTCTTTATGTCCATCTAGGATGGATCCTATGCAAACAAACACAGAAATCAAGACATCCTGCACCTCAGGACCATTCAGATTGGACAAGGCCTCTGGGATCACTGAGTCCAGCTGTTCTCCCACCACTGCCCCATGTCCCCAAGTGCCACATCCAAATCTTTAAACCCCTCCAGGGTTGGAGACTCCACCACAAGCCTGGACGAGCCTTCCAGTGAAGAAACACCATTTAATCCTTCTGTTCTCCTTCTGCTTTGCATGATTTGCTCCAATCACATCCTGCTTAATTTTCCAGGAATCACAACGCTCATTCACTTTGCCTAAAACTTCACTTCTTTTTTTTTTTTTTTTTTTTTTTTTTTTCCTGGTAAAACAAGGCTCCTTTCTCCAATTTCCAAGCTGTATTTCAGTCCCTATTTTTCACCATCTATATGATCCTTTCTGTAATGCCAGCAGTGCTGCTCATCCCTGAGAAAAGTGGAGAGCAGCAAAGAACTCTCCTGTCTCACCTGGGGAGCATCAGGCCTGGCATGCAGAGCCCGTGGGTACAGGAGAGGAGCTGGGGAGTAAAGAGGAGATTTGGTAGCAAACAGAAATGGAAGCAGCTGGGAGAGCACAGGGGGTGCAATGGAACCTTGCAGGAGGTGTTTGCTGGAGCCCTGAGCTCAGGGGACAAGGAGCCATCACCCCCTGGCAGCTCCTGCCCAGGTGACAAGAGCAGAGCAGGAGCTGATGTGGGATCCCCGTGCCCGGCAGGAAATTCTTCCCCGTTCTTTGCTGCTGCCATTCAGGCTCCCCCCCCCCTGCTCCTTCTGCAGCTCCCTTGCACTGGAGTTTGCCCGAATTCCGGTTTTTCCAGAGTTTTCCTGTTTTATTTAGAACTTTTCCAAGTGGTTCCTTGTCCATGTGGAATTCTTAAATGCTTGTAATCCTCTTTATCCTCCTGGGAGATGTGAATATTCCTGTCACTGAAACACCAGGCTGAAAGGCAGGAGTAAATCTAAGAGCAAACCACAGTGGATGTGTTCTGGATCTTCTTTAGGGAGCACAGAAGGAGTTAAATAAACCAGAGCTGGAAGGACATTCCCAAATCCATAATGCACAAGATTGGCATTTTGTCTGCATACAAATAACTTGGATTAGCAGGATGTGCCATTGCTTTCACCATAAAAATATCCACTCTCACATTATTTTAAGACACTTTCAAAATAGAGTGGAGTTACAATATTTGTTTTAAACTATCCAGGGATCCTTGCACAATCTTTTTGATTGCTTTTTATAGCCCTTCTCCACCCTGAGTCATTTAGCAGTTCCCTTTCCTGAAATACCAGTGGTAACTCTCTCTCCATCTCTGTGATGGATGTTGGTGTGAATTCATTTCGCTGCTCACAGTGAAGCTTTTCAGCACTGCCTCTCCAGTTTGGGATAAATGCAGCCTAAATGGGGGTTTTAGGCAAAATATTGGGGAAATAAAGTTACCCAGAGCAGCTGTGGGTGTCCCTGGATCCCTGGCAGTGTCCCAGGCCAGGTTGGACATTGGGGTTTGGGACAGTGGGAGGTGTCCCTGCCATGGCAGGGGTGGCACTGGGTGATTTTTAAGGTCCCTCCCAACCCAAACCATTCAGGGATTCCCTGCTCAGTCGCTGTGGGAGGTTTTCAATTTGCCACATTTCCTATTCCACACCCTTTCTTTCAGACTTTGACATTCCCCTGCTGATGCAGGAGGCTTTGGATGGCAGGAGGGATTTCCTGGAGCTGCTCCTCTGGACCTGGCCCTGTTTTCATTCCTGTCTCTCATAGCCAAAAGTAACATCACGATGTGTTCTTGTCTTGCTTTTATAAATTGAATATCCAGCTTTCTCCCGGCTTCCCTCAGGAGCATTTGAGTGAAATTGTTTTCCTGTCCTGCAAAAACGCTTCAGAAACTTTCCCTCCCCAGATTGAGGTGAGTGGTTTTGCTTCTTTATTGCTGCTTTTCCTGCAAGCAAGAGGTTCCAGTTGCTGGGCATTTCAAGGCACTTTGATCCGTATCAAGTTTGAATTTTAACTTTCTTTCTTTATATTTTGGAACGAAAAGAATTTTTCAGCTTTGTGTTCTGCCAGTTCAGGACGTTTTTACATCAGCACTCTCCCAAACAACATTTGTTTCACAAACACCATTTGTGCCTGTTGGATTTTTAAATGGAAATATTGGGTTGAAGTTGTCACAGGTGCTTTTTGTACTTTACTCCTCCCTGACAGGTGAGGGCCAGAGTATCTCCAGCTGTGGGGAATCTTTTCCTTGGATTCTCAAGGATTTCCAGCTAATTTTGATATCTAAAATAGTTTCACACTCTTCTTTTTTTTTTCCTTTTATCTGTTCCAGTTCTCCTGAATGCCACTTCAGTGCATTTTCTCCATTTCCCTCTTGTCCTGGCTTGTTTTCCATCTCTTTCTGACACACAGAGCTCAGTAAGAGGTTGGTAAACTCTTTAAACAGCTCCAAGAAATTACCACTTTTCCCTGCTTTCCATCATCTCTTAATTCTTTCCCTTTTGAGCAGTGTAGAATTTTCTCCTCCAGTTGTCAGGCTGTGTGTAATTAATGTTGTCTTCCCTTTCTCCCAGCTCCCACATCCCTTCCTTCCCATCTCCCCCTGCCTCTGCTTCCTTTGCCACTTTGAAGGGATTATTGCACCTAAGAGGCAAAAAAAAAAAAAAAAGTTCAAACTTTTGTTCATGTGACAGCAACATCAGCCAGAGTTTTGTTGGAAAAGTGCTGCAGAATTGCCTGGGAATGGATGGATGGAAACTTTTCCATTCCAGTCCCCTCAGGGGGAAATGAGATGGGCTTTGAGGGCCCTTCCAACCCCAACCATTCTGGGATTTTGGGATTTTGGACCCTGCTCCTCCTTTCCAACCCAAATAATTCTGTGATTCTGGGATTTTGGACCCTGCTCTTGCCTTCCAACCCCAACCATTCTGGGATTTTGGGATTTTAGACCCTGCCTTCTAACCCCAACGATTTTGGGATTTTAGACCCTGCTCCTCCCTTTCAACCCAAATAATTTTGGGATTCTGGGATTTTAGACCCTGCCTTCCAACCCCAACCATTCTGGGATTTTGGGATTTTGGTTCCTGTTCCTGCCTTCCAACCCAAATAATTCTGGGATTTTAGACCCTGCTCTTCCCTTCCAACCCCAACCATTCTGGGATTCTGGGATTTTGGACCCTGCTCCAGGAGGGGAGGCAGCCCCAGCCTGGCCCCTGGAGCTGGGGACAGTGCCCTGCTGCTCTCCTGCAGGGCCCAGCTCCCATTCCAATGTATTTTGGGATCGGGAATCAACTTGCAGATGCTGAGGGGTAGTAACAAATCTTCTTTTGCAATATTTATATCAAATTATTGCAGTCCAAGGGGCAGGGAGATGAAGCTGGGAGTTGGTTTCAGCAACCGAAAGAGTTTTTGTTTTATTTTTTATTTTTAACAAGTCTATAAAAAATGAATCTTTGTGTTTTATTTTTAATCAGATGTTAAAGATTTAAAGCAGGGAACATGTTTCTTTCTGAATCCCAGAGCCAGGAGCTGCTGTGGCACTCGGGCTGTGCAAAACCCAAAGTTCCTCTCTCATCTGCTGAGGGTGGGGATGTGGCTCTGCAGTGGGATGGAGAAGGGAAATCTCTTGGCAAGAGCAGCATTTTCCTCATGTTTGCTGGTTTTCCAATATGTTCTCTGAGTGTTTCCAAGTACAACACTTCCTGACACATCCTCCAGCAAGCAGCAGGAAGGAAAAGCGATTTCAGTGTCCCTGGGGATCTCGGGGGGAGAGAGAACCCCACGAACAAAGGCAGGGCTGGTCCCTGGGGTGATAAATTCCCATTGCTGGAGAGGAGGGGGGTGACAGCCCCAAAGCTGCCAGAGCTCCAGGAGTGTTTGGGGACAGCCTCAGGGACAGGGTGGGCTTGTTGGGGGGTTGGATTGTGATCCCTGTGGCTCCCTGCCCACTCAGGACCTTCCCTAATTGCACAAAAGGCTGCCTGCAGAACTCGCTCCTCACCCTTGTGCCTGACTCAGCTGGGAGCAGCTCTGGGGTCTCCACTGTCCTGGTTGTCCTGAACGAATTGGGAACTTCATCTGTTCTATTAATAAACAGAAATTTTGCCTATGAGAGCAAAAATCAGAATAAAAGCCCAAGCAAGAGCTGCCTTATTGCTGCTCCCTTGGCTGGGCTCCACAGGGATCAGCTGGGGGGTGCAGCCAGATCCTGCCCCACGTCAGCACCCAGAGCTTTGGGAAGGGCTGGGAATTCTCTTCCCTGCACACTCTGATGCTGTTGAATGAGGTTTGTGGTTCGTGAGGTGTCTGGGGGTGTTTGGGGATGGGCCTCAAAGTCCCTTCCACCCCAAACCATCCTGGGATTCTGTTATAAAACCATATTTTGCACCAAAAAAAAAAAAAAAAAGTTACTACTTCCCCTGCTGGGAAGAGGAGAGCAGAGAAATCTGCCAAATAATTTTTTGATCAATTGTTTTGCACGGGTTCTGTTTTCCTGGACAGCATTATTCCAGTCCTGAGGCAGGTGCCAGGACCTGCTGTTCCCAGTGCAGGTAATGGAGTGGGCAGGAGCTGCAGGGGGGCACAGGCACTGACACTGCTCAGGGGACAGCAGAGTATGCAGGGAAATTCTGGAAGGGCACTGGGGAATTTTATTTTCTGCAGGGATAGAAGAACAAAGGCCTTGAACAGTAAATCCTGGTGACAGGAGCTCGAGGCCAGGATGTGCTGTGTCCCTGAGCAGCCTTTGAGGGACACTGGTGACCACCACCCTGGGGCTGTGCCCACTCCCAACTCAATGCCAAGCAGAAATAATTAAAGCAGAAACAACCTGGTCGGAGTTTAACAAGGAGGAAAAACCTAATTATACAAAGAGCTTTAATTGGTAAGTGCAACATCGAGGTAGCAGAAGCTCTGCCTCTACCAACGCAGAGTTTGGTGTCAGCTCTTCTCTCTGCCCTTTATGTGCTGGGTTTTGCACCAGTTATGCTTGAATTTAACACGGAAAGAAATGATTATCTGGCTTTTTGAGCTTCTTGTCCTCTTGAAAAGCAGCAGAGAGCAAAGACCCATCCAGAAGGAGTAAGCCCTGAGTAAGCCCTGAGTAAGCCAAGTGCTGTGTTGTCCAGGAGCCTGGCATCGACTGGGAGCAGGTGACCTATTCAACAATGCTCTGCTCAGGAGCTGAGATTCAAAAGAGCTGCAGTAAATCAGATTATCAGAACCAGCTTGCTGCTGCCCAGGAACACTGTCCTACAGATTCCCAGGATGGGCTTCACCCTGGAAATAAAGGAATAAATCATCAGGAAAGCACAGACAGGAATTTCCAGAGCAGTGCCACTTTCAAATCCTTCACTGATGGGAGGTTCCCAACCCCACCAGCAGCTGATCCCACATGGTTCTACATTTAAAGAGCTGCCACAGACTTTTCCTGAAAGTTCAGTGTATTCCAAATGCTCTTTTGTTTTCTTCATCTGTTGCTCAGTTTGCCTTTAGCCAACTTCTGCCCACCTAAACATTCCTAAACCCACCAGGTATAAAATCAAAAGAAAAGAAAAGGTTTTGGCATGACAAAGGGGGAATTATCCTTGGCAATGCCCAAGGCCAGGTTGGACTTTGGGGTTTGGAGCTGCCTGGGACAGTGGGAGGTGTCCCTGGGGTGGCACTGGGTGGGATTTTTGGTCCCTTCCCAATCCAAACCATTCTGGGATTATATTCTGTGAAGAGAAGGACAAAATGGGAGGTTCATGGTGTGTTGTGATGTATTTCCAGCATCTGAGAGATGAACATACCAGGACAGATTTTTATTCTGGTTAATCTGAATGAAACAGAGACCTTGTGCTGTTCCCATGCTTTAGTTGTTAATATAACTCCACTTGGCAAGAAAAGGCACTTAGAACTCTCTTAATTTTTAATTTTATGTAACTTGCTCTCATTTCCCTGTGTTTTACACCTATTTCCTTCATTCTGCCAGATCTCAGCACCTGTCCTGTTTGTGGCCTCTGCAGTGATGTGCACAGATCACCAGGCAGCAAATGACGTTCACAAAAAAAAGGGGAAAAACTCTGGTTGTCCTGAGTGGAGTTGGGCAGGCAGGGAACACCCAGACACACCTGGGCACACCCAGACACACCTGGGCACACCCTGACACACCTGGGCACACCCAGATACACCTGGGCACAACCAGGATGGGATGAGATGGGGATTTGGATTGTGGTGGGAAGGCATGGGATTGGAATGGGATTGGTATAGGGATGGGATTGGGATGGGGATGGAATTGGAATTGGAATGGGATTGGGATAGGATCTGGATGAGGAAGGGATTAGGATGGGATGGGGATTAGGTTGGGGATGGGATTGGAATGGGGATTGGGATGGGGATGGGACTGGGATGGGAATGGGGACTGGGATGGGATGGGAGGGAATGGGGATTGGGATGGGAATGGGAATGGGACTGGAATTGGGATTGGGATCCTCCAGCTCTGTGTGCCCATGGCCAGCACAGGGGTTAAACTGCCCAGGGTAACATCCATCATGCATGAGCAGGGAAGTTGCTGGGCCAGCTCTCAGGCTCACTCAGGCGAGGCTTTTAGGCTCAGTTCTGAAGCTCCTGAAGCAGGGAAAGGATCCCTTGTTGTAGCAAAGCCTCTCATGCTGTGATTGCCTCTCATTCCCCTCCGCTCCAGCCCTGCCAAGAGGCACCAAATGACACCAGCCCCAAGGCTTGTGACAGTGCTTCACCTTCAAATTGCAGCTTTGCTCCCCCTTGGAGGTGTTTGTCTATTCCTATCAGTCTGGGAGAGATGCAGGCTCCAGGGAGGGGTGTACAGCTGGCACAGCGAGGAGCTGCTGTGATGGGCAATCACACATCAGGCATTTCCTGAGCGGATCCTGCTGCTGGGATTTGATTCCCTGACACATTCGTGTTTTATCTGTTTGTTTGGGAAAGGTGCCAGACAAAAGAGACACAGAAATCTAAATAAATGCAGGTTATCTAGAAGACATGATTTCATATTCACTTCAGGCATATCGAGATGTTCCAGAGCTGAAAAGAGTACAAAGAATGATGTGAGCGTTAGGAGCACTGATAAATTAATTGTGCACAGCGCTGAGCCCAGCTCTTCAGCTGATCTTTTGCTGTAATTCATGTTCTACAAGCACAGGGAGAGGCACGAGCAGTGCTGCTGCAGCCTGAGCCAGCAGTGAACTCTCTGCAGCAGCAGGTTTGGATGGATGGAGCCTCCTCAGAGCAGGGATCATCTGTTACTGTGCTTCACCCCAGAGGAGCTGCGAGCCAAGGCTGAGACTCCCCCTGCAGAGGCTGCTGAGGACTGGAGGGGCACGCTGTGATTTAGGGGCTGTGCTGTGCTGGCCAGGGCACACACAGAGCTGGAGTGCTTTGGGCACAGTAATCACCTCCTTCGTGCTGGAGCTGCAGAGGGTTTGGTGTGGCTGGAGTTCATCAATCATTCCCAGGGAGTCTGGAGCTCTGCTCCCATCAGTGACAGCCTCACCTGAGCCTGCAGCAGCCCTGGCTGCATGCACAGCCTTCATTAAAAGCTTTCCAATGGCTCCAAACTGTTGAGGTTGTCACTCCAAGGATTGCATCCTGGAAGGTGAATTTGAACTCTATAAACGAGAAGCCTTCAGGGGGAATCACAGAGTCCTGGATCCCGAGGCAGTAATGAGGGATCTGCTTGGATATCCCCAGAATTTTGTATTTCCGAGTGTGATTTTAAACCCCAGTTCAGCCCGTCTGGGGAGAAGAGGAAAAAATATGAATGGAGCTCCACATTGAGGCCTTGATGTCACAGAATCATGGAATGGTTGGGAGGGACCTCAAATCCCACCCAGTGCCACGCCTGCCATGGCAGGGACACCTCCCACTGTCCCAAATCCCAATGTCCAACCTGGCCTTGGGCACTGCCAGGGATCCAGGGGCAGCCACAGCTGCTCTGGGAATTCCCAGCCCCTCCCCACCTTCCCAGGGAACAATTCCTTCCCAAAATCCCATCTAACCCTGTCCTCCAGCAGTGGGAACCCATTGAAATGATATTGCAGAATATTGCTGTCTTCCATAGAAAAATTCTATTTAAATGCTTGTTAGTTGGGCACAGCAAAAACAGGGTTTATGTGTTAAATTCATCCAGGGCTCTCTGCTATGGATGAGTGAATTTTTAAGCAAAAATCTCTCTCTTGTGTTTTCCTGCCCTGTGCCTCCGTGTCCCTGCTCTCCCACTGTAATTATCCAGTTACTGACTCTGCACATCAGGTGTTTAATGTGGGGGAGGAGGGGGCTGAACAGTTCAATTAATTAAGCCAAGTTGTAGCAGATCATCATCATTTTTCAAGGTGTCAATTGAGAGATCTCTGGGAGTGATGCAGATGAGCCAGGACCACCTGGGAATTCAGGCTCAGTTCCCATCACAGCATTTCCCAGCCTCTGGAAATACTTGTCAGAGCTTCAGGTTAACCCCCCCAGTAGCTATAAAGGATATTTGCAGGTTTGCCCTGAAAGTTTTCATTTCCATCTCTATAATACAGAAAAAAAAAATCCCAGTGAACCCCAGATTTGTTCTGCCCTTGTGCAGAGAGGAATTTTTGTGGGGCTTTGAAAAAGTCAGTTGCAAATTAAAAATTTTAGCTGTAATTAACCCATGGAATGCTGCAGTTGGAGCAGGAAAGGCAGTGAAGCAAATCTCCTATGAAGCACAGAGAGAAATGTGAATTCTGTGGGGTTTTTTTATGTTTCCAGGTAAGAAAACTCTCTGGGTTTATGCCCAGCTTGATTAATATGAAGCCACACCGATTTCTGGTTTGCATCTCTGCTTTAGCACACCTGGAGCTCAGGCAGTATCTGGTGGCTTTTAAAAAGCAGCAGCAGAGGCATTTCCTGGAGAGGTTTTAGGGGTGCTCACACCTTGGGGTGCCCCGAGAGCTGAGGGACATCTGTGCCCTGCCTGGAATTTCCAGCTCCTGCCTGGAAACTTCTCTGCTAAGGGCTGGGAAGATCCTTAATTCACCCCAGAATCACATGGGAAGGTTTATAATTTTTAAGGTTCAGCTTTGCTCCTTTTATGAATTTTTTTTTTTTCTGCACAGCCGTTTTTTTGGGGGGGATATTTTGTAAATAAAATACGATTCTGTTTGTGTCTTTAAACACCAGGAGCTCCTGCAGCCCTTTCTCTGTGATTTTTACATCTCTGTGATACGGTGCTAACTGGGTTTATTGCTTTATCACCACTCACCCTGCAGCTGTTCGTGGCTTTATCTCCATTTATTCTGCAGCTGTTGGGTGGCAAATCAGGGGTTGGGAGATGGGGTCGGGGTCTGCTCACCTGGGAGGAGGTGGGGCAGGACAGCCCAGGGATGCTCAGCTGGATTTTGGGATCCTTCTGTGGGGAGGAGGGCTCTGACCAACACCCTGAAGTCACAAAAAAAAAAACTTTTCTGGCTGCTGGAATGAGCAGAATGAAGATAAGGTAGGTTTATTGATATGTTTTAAATCTATTTTATCTTAGCAGAATGTGTTTTTTTTTCTCTTTGGAGAGCTCTTGTGGTGGTTTGCTGGTTTAACAGAAGAGGCAGCAATGGCTTTGATGTCTTCCTATAAAGTTTTATCTCTGTGCCCTGGCTGTCACAGAGAGTTTTATTTTAATTAACCCAGTGTAGAAAGATTGGTTTGGAGGAGAGCAGGGGCTGCTGGAGCAGGGTCAGAATTTGTTAAATTTTGTACCCACAGGGTCCCAGCACTGCCTGCTCCAGGCTGGGGCTCTTTGTGTGATCCCCCCAGATGTTCCTGATTCTAGGGCTGGCTTTTCCCACACATGACACACTTTATCAAATTGTTAATTAGGAGGATGTTCTGTGATTTTTGGCATTTCACCTGCCTGGGCTGGGCTGTGTTTTTGAGTCTGCACAGAACTCCAGGAGCAAACAAGGAATTCAAGGGGTGGCATTAAAAGGAATTTCTTCACTCTCTCCTCCCTGGAATTTGAAGTTTACTCCAGAACTTAGTTTTTGTCATTGTTAGAAAACCTTGATTTTTCAGCTTTGGTTCTCAGGCAGTTCACTTTTTCTTCTGTGCAACTTTGTCTTACAGTAGAACCCTTCCTTCCCTTTTCCTTATTTATTTACTGGCATAAAATTCAGCTAATTTCCCAGGCTAAATAAGCAATTTTGTTTTAATCTCATCCTCTGTTCCCACTCCTTGAATTATCCATGCAGTCCTTGGATACACTGAAATTCATCTGTCTCGAGCAAAGATGCACAAAATTATACATGAGATTGAAAATGGACTTCCACGTGTTCCTGCCTATTGGAAAAATGATGTGCAACAGGATTGAATTTTTTAAATTGCAATTTCCCAAATCTACGTCAAGCACGCTTGGTTTCCTCCTCTTTTACTCCTGAGTTCCTGGTATTGAGCAGAAATTCTGGTTGAAAATCATCTTTCACTGAACTCCAGCCAGGCTTTTGTGTCTCCAGGCAGGGCAGGAAAACGGAGTCACTCTGTGGCTCGGCGTGGTGGGGCTGGAATTGGATTATTTGGGTTTGGAGAGGAATATTCGAATCGGATTTGGGGGAAATCTCGTTTATCTCATTGCTGCTGCTGACCTGGGCTCTGTGCTGCCTGGGGAAGGCTTTGCTGCATTTAGGGTGGGTCCCTGCAGGAGCTCCAGGGCTTGGTGGAGTTGGAAAAGAGAAATTCAACTTATTTTCCAGAAGAGAAGAGGAGACAGAGAAAGGACAGCAACACACACGGAGCTCTTTGGGGAAAAAAGCCAATTTATTGTACAGACAGCCCGGATTTAAAGTGTGTCAGTGCAGCCAGGACAGGACAGGAGTGTAATCAATGGGGTAACCAAATAGAGATTGTGTGCCTGAGCAGTAAAACAAAAAAAAAAATTAATATATATATTTTAATATACATATTATATAGATATTAATATATTATATTAATATATAAATATATTAATAGTACTATATTATGTATAATATATATTTTAATATATATTTTATATATTTTATATGTATTTTATATATTATATATATGTTTTAATATATATTTATATATTCTAGTTTTATTGCGTTGGCACATCACCTCTATTGGGTTTCCCCATTATTTATACGTATTTATTAATATATATATATATTTTGGTTTTATATATAGTAAATAATTACTATATATATAAAAATATAAAATATATTATGTAAAAATATATATACAAATATATATAAATATATATATAATATAAATATAAAAAATATATAAAAATATAAATGGTGAAACCCAATAGAGATGATGTGCCAAAGCAATAAGACTAAAATATATTTTACCCATAACAGGAGCTCATGGGACAATTGGGAAAAACATCCTTGGGACAGCACCTCAGGATGTGTCCCACGGGAAAGACACCAGGGGTTAATGTTGGTGATGAATTCCACTCTGTTTGTCACCGTGTTGTCACCCTGGGAGACTCCTCCCTAACTGAAGCTGCAGTCAGCTTGTCAGCCTGGGAATGGAGCTGAGAGTCAGGAGAAATCCAGGCCTGGAGAGAATTCCCAAGCTGTGATTCCCCAGCTCTGTGAATGTGTGTGTCCACACTGGCTCTGAGGATTTTAAGATTTAAATTTGTAAATGTAGACCAAGGGCTGGAAAAGCAAATGTCAATAAAATTCCTGTGGGGAAGGCAGGAGGAGCTGAGGTCACTTGGTTTGTTCAGCCTGGAGAAGAGGAGGCTGAGGGCAGAGTTACAGAAATAAAAACTCTTCCACTGTGCCCAACAGCTTTGGAAAAGGAATAACCCAGCACCTCCACCAAAGCATTTAAAACCAAATTTATTTCCTCTTGGCACCTGGGCCAGCCCCTGCTCCTGCCCAAGGATCAGCTAAGCCTGGCTCAGGCTCCAGGACTGTGCCCAGAACATTTTCTGCCTCTTCCTTGCCAGCCCAGGGACAGGAGCTCTCCTGCTTAAAAAAAATCTTGAATTTCTCTTTTGATTTGCTCAGGCACTGCCTGGGGGCTCAGTGCCACCAGAGGGGTGGAAATTGTGCCTCCAGAGGGGTTTGCTCAGGTTATTCTCCATCCCAGGCTTTTGAAGGAGTCCCTTTGTGACTCAGGAGCATCAGCTCTGCTGTACCCATCTATTTATTTCCTACATGTCAATTTTTCTCCTTTAATATTCTAATGTTTAATTGTCTTAATTGTGCCCTTTACCTCAAATCATGCTCAGCCAGCCGTTCTGTCACTGCCAAAAAGATGGGGTTTTTTTTGTTTGTTTGTTGTTTTTTTTAATTTTTTTTTTGGTGTTTTTTTTTAGTTTTTTGGTGGGGGTTTTTTTTTGTTTTGTTTTTTTGTTTTGTTTTTTTTTTTCTCCCTGCAGTTGACTGTCAGTGTCTCAATAATGAAGATTTATTGGCTCAGGCCACACAGGACTGTGGGGAAGCACCACACTGGGTTATAAAAAAAAGGGAGAGAAAAGTCAAGGCCTGTAAAACACTTCAGTGATGGGGGTGGCAGCCAGGAGAAATTTAAATCTCTGCCTAAACCAGGGGGACTGAAGGTAAATGAAAGCCATGAAGAGTGTTTGGCACCTCCCACAGGAGTCAAATCTGAGATTTCCATCCCAAATGAATTTTTATTTTTATTTTATTTTTATTTTATTTTTATTTTATTTTTTATTTTATTTTTTATTTTATTTTTTATTTTATTTTTATTTTATTTTTATTTTATTTTTATTTTATTTTTATTTTATTTTTATTTTATTTTTATTTTATTTTTATTTTTATTTTTATTTTTATTTTTATTTTTATTTTTATTTTTATTTTATTTTTATTTTATTTTTATTTTATTTTTATTTTATTTTTATTTTATTTTATTTTTTTAAATTTTTATTTTTATTTTATTTTTATTTTTATTTTATTTTTATGTTTTCATTTCCAATCTAGGCCCATCACCACATTTATTCATGTGTTTCTTTGGTCCAAAGGGGTCCCAGCCCTGGTTTAAATGAGTGAATTTGTGCTGGTCCAGCCCAGGGCTCCTGCAGGGTTTTGAATTTGGGCAGTCCCTGCTCAGGTTTTTGTTCCTGTGGTGGCACAGGTGGCTCTTGGGGTTCAGGAAATTCCCATGAAATTGGAAATATTTGTGTTTGGAGCAGATACTGACCTGGCACACCCTGAAAATGCAGATTTGCAGCTTAGCCTTGGGAAGGAGAGGAGAAATAATTGAGAGGTCGCTGAAAACAGAGTCAGGCTGTGATGGGATGAGTGAACAGCAGTGGGACTTGTGAGGAGATGACTAAAATCTCTTTTTGATGGTTCCAAAGGAGTGCCTAACTGCTGGGGTTGGAATTCCTGTCACTCACACTCCTGACTGGAGCACAAATCCCAGCTGTCTTTTACAGATTGGAGAAACACTTCAGTTTTTCTCCAAGAATTAACATTTTCTGTCCTGTTTTATGGGGATTTCAGCTCCTTTGGATACAAGCCACGTCCACTCTGAACTTTCCCTTTGTGCTCAATGGATCTGTTTGCTTTTCCTTGTTCCCACACGCCCCAATTTGTGCACCCAGATTTGTTTTTCTGGCTGCTGGCTCGCTCTGGGCAGATGTTCCTGCTCGTGGATGAGCAGGGATGTGGGAATTTCCCAGTGCTGGACAAGGGCACTGACATTTGGGGTAATTTACCTTCAGGACCTTTGATCATTCCTGCCTCAATCCCATGGAAAATGTGATTTTTTTAAATTTTTTTTTTTTTTTTTTTTTAATTTTTTTTTTTTTTTTACCCAGGGTTTTCCTTCAAACCACTCAGAAGATTTGGGGAACTCTGAATTCCTCAGGATTTAAAAGCTTTTTTTTTTCCCCCCTCTTCATTTATTTATTTCTCCAACACTTTAATCTATGGATGAAATCTATTCTGAGGGGAACTGTCTCTGTGTTCATTGTTTTATCATCCAACTGGAAAGATGCTCAAAACTTTCAATCCTCAGAAATCCTTAAGTCTTGAGGAATTTCCAGGTCAGTTCTATCTCTTTTCACTTGGCTGCAGAACTTCTGAAGGAAACGTGGTGTTAAAAGAACACCTAAATATTTACAAGAATAGGAAAAGGTGTTGGAAGGAGCACAGGGATCATGGAGGGGCTGCCTTGACTTGCTGGAGGGCAGAATATGGCATTGAAATTATATTAAAAAAAAAAAAGAAATCTTATTTAAGTGCAGCTTAGACAAGGCTTGGTTTGCTCCTAAAACTGAGAAGAACGAGTTGAGCCCAGAGCAAATGTGGAGGGTGAAACTGAGTCAGGAGACTTCCCCAAAGAAAAAGGAGCTTTTATTTTTGGAAGTATCTTGAATTCTTATTGAAGATGGGTGTGACTCGCTTGGGATTCAATAGAATTTGTGTTAGTTTTAAACCAATAATCAAATATTTGAGCAAGAACTTCAGTGCTGTCGAGGCTGAATATTGGCTGTGGCTTTTGGGAATTGCTGAATTCCCTGGAAATCTCAGCAGCCAGTGCTGCCCTTTGGATCTTCCACACTTCTGCACATTTATTCACCTCGTGCTTCTGCTTTATTAACACTTTGTCAATAACTTTTTTTTGACTGTGTGCAAAATAAATCTCCTGAATGACAGGGCTCTGGTGGAGTTTTCAATTAGACATGACACAAAAGCTAACAGCTCACTCTTGTGTTCCTCTGCGTCCTCTCTGCCAATAAATCCTGGGGTCTGACACGTCCTTGTGCAGACACTCTGCTGCTTCTGAGCAGGAATGATGTCATGGGGTTACTAAAAAGGGCAATAATATGGATTTTCTTTAGCCATTGTGTCATCAGAAGGGTGTAAATCTGACCAGTTGGAAAAATCCGAATCAATTTATTGTGCATTATGAAAATTCCTTGATATATTTTCTGGGCTGCAGAACACTTCCAAGTGCCCTGCTTTGAAAAACAGAGCTGTTACTTGTAAAGAGATTTTTTTAAAAATCAAAGCACGGCCATAAAGCACTGAAGGTGGCAAAGGATATAATTCCCCCCTGATTTTTGGATCAGACATTTTGTATTTGAAGAAAAGGAGACAGTGGAGAAACCCATAAATTTTCCATGGGTGATGTGATGCTTGACTAAAATTATCACTTTGGATGAGCAAAAAAATCATTCTGGCAAATCTCAGTCCATATTGTGTTCTGTGGCCACAACTCTTGTGTAGCCTTGAGAAAATGTCATTTCCCAATTTCCAGGGAGGATTTGGGGTGAGATGCCCCCATGGCAGGGGGGGATTTGGGATAAAATTTCCCCTGTGAGAAGGGTGTGGCTCTGCAGGGGTGACATGGGGACATTCCTGCAGCCCCACATGAGCCCTCAATAACCCAAATGTGCATTTTCCCTTTGTCCTGAGATGTTCTGGGACATCTCAGCTGGGTCCTGCCTCTCCTCCCCCTCAGCCTGGCTGGGTGAGCAGGGCAGGCACTGGGGGTTACCCAAAATTTGGGTATTTTGGCATTCTGGTCTGAGAAAGGAACTTGAGGTGCAGTCAGGAGTCTGGGCCATGGATTTTTCCTGGCTTTTTGATGTTGGAATGTCTTGTCTTTCTTTTTTTAAGTAGTACTTTTAAATTAAATAATTTTTTTTTTTTTTAAAGTTGTAAATGTTTGCATTTCCCCTCCCATGACTTTGCAGCTGCTGTTGCAGTTTTCTGGGATGCTCATTGGGAATTGAGCTGAGGCACAAAGGAGGATTTTCTTGGCATCCTCAGAAGGCTGGAGAGGAGAATCAAAGCCATGGGCTGGCTGGAAGTGTCTGCCACAGGAGCTGAAGAGCCCAGGAATGGCCATGATTTTGTAGATCTTAGGCTTCAAATGAGCAAATTGCACTGAAAAAAGCCAAGTGATTGAGCCAGCTCAATCCCAGATGTGTTCAGGCTGGTCACAAACTCCTGTTCCCTGCTCCAGGTTCCAAATCCTTTGGATTTCTTTTGGTACCAAGTTGAAGTTCCAGTGCAGCAAACTCTCAGGTGTGGCAGGAGACTCCCAACACCCCAACGTGACATTTTCCTTCACCCAGGGCAGAGGTTTTATTCTAGAGTTAAGACAGGAATTTCAAAACAGGCACAGCTATGAATGCTATTTATAATTTTCCAGTATCAAAACGTGGTTTTGATACTTGGGAAATGCTGGCAGTAATTTACAGCATCCCCATTGTGGCACTGGTGTTATTGCAGTGACATTGAGGGGGCTGAGAGCCCTGGCCACAGCACTTAGGATCAAAATGAGCAAAAACCTGGATATTTACCCATAAATTCCATCCCAGCATTTCCAGCATTGCTCGTCTCTGGGATCCCTGAATGGATTTTGGTTTTTAGCAGGCAGAGAGGTGCTGGTTGTGCAGCTGGGGCTCCTCTCCCACTCTGTTCCTGGTGTTCTCCTGGGATGGATTTGGAGATGCCCCAGGGGGCTCTAGGCAGGGTCTGGCACCTGGAGGCTCTGTAAGAATCCTAAAAATCATCTTCTGGAGGGTGCACTGAGCCTTGGGCTGCTGGAGGCAGCTCTGATGATCCTCCCTGTGGTTATTGGTGATTGAGAGACGTGGGGACTACTGATCCATGATCAGAATCCCAATTTACTGAGAGCCACAGATGCTTACACACCATTTTTAGGAAGGCTGGTAATTTTTACCACATTCATTGGGTTAAACACCACACAGACAAACTTTACATTTCTTCTGCTTATTTAGTTCAATCTTCTTTCCTGTTGCCAGTCTTGATCCAATCTTCTTGGACTCTTCAAAGCTCTGTTTGCTCTTGCTAAGGCATCTTGGTTATCAAACTGCAAATGCTAATTAAATTCATTGTATTCTCTGTCTCAACTTCCACAAATGTTGGTCTGGAGTTCAGGGATCTCCCTGCTCCAAGGGCAGGAGCTGAGATCCTCAGGGGAATGGGGTAAAACCATCAGGGGAATGGGGTAAAACCATTTCTGGGTGGAAATCCTGATGTCCTGGGGAGCTGTTCCTGCACAAAGTCCCCATTCCTGGTGGGATTTGGAAGCTGGGTGGAGGTGGCCTTGGCAGCATTGCATTAATTAATTATTCCATCTTCATGGAATCATGGAATCATGATTCTCCGGGAGCAGGGATTTCCTGAAGTTTTGTTTCCAGTGAAAATCCTTTAGGAATGAGATTTGTGAATCCCTGTGTGTGTGTGAGGGGGGGTTACTGCACGCTGGGAAACCGAAGGTTTTGAGGAATAATTGGATTTCACTCCTGGTTTCCCATCTCAGAAGCAAAAGCATCCAAGGGTAGAGTGGTGGTTTCTGGTTGGATGAGTGCCCATCTCACAGCTCCATCTCTGCACTTCAGGGTATTTGCTTCCTCTTCTGCTATGTCCTGTGCACTGGAAAAAAATGGGATAGAGGGAAAGAAGTCTCCAAGCTGTCTTCTGAAGTGAACTCCCTTTTATTTTTAGATTAGCAAAATAGGTTCATCCTAAGAGTTGCTAATTGCTCAGAAGCTTTTATTGATATTTTTTTTAAATTCCTCAGCTGTTTTGACTACCAGGCTTTTCCATTCCTCTGCTGTTTAAAATGATTTTATAAGATATCTGCTTAGGTGATTATTGTGAGCTAATAGTTATTATGAACTAATCACAATTCAGATTTCAAGGCTTGCAGATGAAATTTGAATTAAATGATGAAGGATTTCTACCATGTAAGGATAATTTCAAGGGGGGAGGGGGGAAGAAAAAAAAACCAAAACCCATCAAATGAGATATTAATTGCAAATTATTAACTCAGATTTAATCAGAAAGGATTTTTAAATATAGGAAGTAGAAAGTATATTAATCTAGTTTTTAAAACTGTCTTATGGAAATGAATACAGAAATATGTTCTCAATGGGAAATTGCAATGTTTCAAGAATACTGTGTTGAGAGAGTAATGAATACATTAGGAAAGAGTAATTGCATATTTTAAAGGAATTATCCAAGTAATCATAAAATTCCTGTTGGAAAGAGTGATTAGGGAATGTTTGGGTTTATTTAAGCACAGAAATTGCAAATTGACAGCCAAGGTCAGAACCCCCTGTAATGAGGAATATTTGACTGGTGGGTGACCCTTAGAGTTCCACAAATAACTTTTTAGGAGTTGTTGTGTTTAAAGATGGAAACTGAAGAATCCATTTCCTTCTGTGTGGCACAGCCTGGGAGCTGAACTGGAAATTCCTTGGGAAAAATGTCAGTGCCCAGCCCAGGCTGAGCCTGCCTGGATGTGCTCTGCCCAATTTCCAGTTAAAATCCGGATTTTTGTTCCAATGACCTCCTCGGAGATGGAGATAATTGCAGCCCCTGATTGCAGTGGAGGGGCTGGCACAGAGTTCTGCTCCCCTGGCACTGACCCAGGGCTCTCAGTGCAGGTGCTCCAAAACCTTCCATGGAGCTGTGCTGGAATTCGGGGAAATTATCTGTGATTTTTCTGCCCTAATGGCTTAATTGCCTGCTGGTGGTGCTGTGATGGGCAGGTAAATAACCTGTAATTTCTGCTTAAAAAGCTGTTTTTCGACCGGGTTCTGCGTGTGTTATGTGTGTATTTCCCTCGTGCATGGTTCGTTCCTTGTGCTCCCTAAATAATTTCTGTCCTTCCCTCTGCCCATGCTGTGGGAGTGGAAATGAGGGGTGAAACGCTGGCCTCAGGCCATCTGAAAGAAAAAGAAATGTGGGGGAGAAAAGGGGGTCACAAGCCGTTGAGTAAAAGAGTCTTGATTTTTTAATTTAATTTTTTTTTTGGCGAACTTTGGCTACTTCTCCCTGAGTGGATCACTCAGGAGAGGATCAGAAGGTGGAATTCAGGAGTATCCATCTACAGTGCTCATCAAATAGATTTTTCTGCACAGTTTGGCCCCAGGACCAAGCTCCAGGTGTAGTTCAGAGCTGCCAGGAATTGGTTGGATTCACATTCACCTGGCTCTCACCTATGGCTTGAATACAATCTGAATTAACCCATTTTTTTTTTTAGCACTTTTGGAATGAAAATTCTAATTTAATTTCCTCTTCAAGAAGTCGAGCTGGTGTTCACCAAAACTGCTCTGTGCCTTGCATTAATGCCTGGTAATTGGGATTGATGAGAGGATTTGTTTCCAATCCACTCTGGCTCCTGATCACAGCCCTGGTGCACGATGACAGAAATAAAAAACAAAGCAGTGGCTGGGGGACAATGAAACCACCAGATTTGGAGGTGGCAGCATGAAAGGGATTGAGCTGTGCAGTGATGGTGGAGAGCACTGTGCTCACCTGGCTCAGGTAGGGACGCCCCTTCCCACCCAAAATTGGCTGCTCAGAACCTCCCCTGGCTGGGCACAGAGCTCCTGAGGGCATTTCCAGGCACAGGGAAATGAGGGAATGAGGTCCTGGAAGGGAATCTTGTCTCCAGCTGTCACTTAGCCACCGTGTGTGCCCTAAGAGGGTTTTTATGGTTGTATTTTATTGTCCTGTGCCCTGCAGACCTGCCCCAGGCTGCTCTGTCACCCCTGGGACTGGGGGTGGCTCTGGGCCATCAGCACAGGGACTGTCCTGGTCACTGTCCCCACCTGGGTTGTTGGATGGGACATCCAAGTTCATGTGACTTTTTTTTTTTTAAAAAAGCTTTGTATTTACACCAGGTTTTGGGAAGCATCACTTTTCACCTTTCCCTGGTGTGGTTGGAATTTTAGCTTGGATGGAGCTCTGGGCACGCTGGGACACTGGGAGGTGTCCCTGCCATGGCAGGGATGGGATGAGATTTCAGCTCCTTCCAACCCAGCCCATCCCATGAACTCTCTCTACACTGGGCCTTGCTAAGCCCAGAATTAATTCAGTTCTGTGCTAGGCCTGAGTTTGCCCACGTAGCATCACGTCATGGCTCTCATTTCATTGCAGGCTGCCATTTGCTCTCTCTCTTCCTAAAGTGAATTATTCAGCACAGTCTCCTGGAGCTCAGTGCTCTCATCTGAGAAATGCTGTGCCATTGTGGAATAGGCAAGTCAGGGAGAAATCCTTTGATCAGACAGCTTTGTTGCTGAGAAAAGAGAGCAGAGTTTCTCTTTTCCCTAAAAATTGGCTATCTTTCCAGATAAATTTAAATAATTCATGGCAGTTTAGTGCAGATTTTTATTTAGAAGTAATTAGAAGCACTGCTTCATCACATGTGCTCTACCTTGGAACAGTTTCACCTTCTTTATGAGATATTTTTATACGGGTATTTTTGGCCTGTAATTAATGTGGGTTTAAAAAAATACTTGTTCTGATATTCTCTGGGTAAAGCTAAAAAACAAGGGGTGGTTTTTCTCCCCAGGGACTGAGTGCTGTGATCAGAAGCAGCATTCTCTGGTGAAAGGTTGAAGCCTTTAAAGCTGTTCTGGGAACCTCTGGGATACCTCAGGACTCCTCCAAGTGTTCATTTCTGTCCTGGCCTCTTGTGACAGGAATGAGCCCAGGCTGAGCTGATAACCTCAGAGCAGCCTGCTTTGCTGAGCAGCACATCCTGGCACCTTTTTATTGGCAAAAGCAACACCTGAGCCTCGTTTGTTTGCATCTCTTTGTCCTGTTTCAGACACAAGCCCCGTGCCTCGCTGGGCTGAGTTAATTCCTGCAGCTCCTGGAATTCCTGATTGTGGGAATGGGGCTGGGAGGAGCACGAGGGGCTGCTCTGTGTGCCCAGGGCTGTGTCCAAAGGATGCTGACCCCAGCCCTGGGACCCCAGCCCTGGGACACAAGGGAACGGCCTCCAACTGGGCCAGGAAGTTTAAGTTGGACATCAGGAAACATTGAAACATTTCTTCATGGGAAATGTTGGCAAACACTGGCATGGGTGCCCAGAGCAATGTGGAATTCACATCTGGATGTGGCACTTGGGGACAGGGGGGCAGTCCCCAAAATTCGATGGGGACAGGGGGGCAGTCCCCATTTAGCAATGCAATTGGACTCGATGAGCTCAGAGGGTTTTTCCAGCCTCAGTTTCTGGGATTCCAAGACTCTCTGGGGTTTGGTGTTCGTGGTTTTATTGCTAGGTTCTGTCTGGGAGTCCAGCTTAAATTCTTAACTTGAACTTCTCCTGAATTCTGATGAAGCCATGTAATGTATTTGTTCATTTAATGTGTTTATTTAGCTCGGTCTTCTTGGTAGCACGGGCTGAGCTCTAGTCTCTAAGTCTTTATTGTCCTTAGAAAAATCATGTTCACTCAGTAAAAAAAAAAAAAAAAGAGAATTGTTTTGGATGGAATTTGCATCTCAAATCAAAGAGCAAGTGATAAAAAAGGAGCCTGTTCTATCACCCTTTTCACTGCTGTCCCTGTGCACTAGGAGATATTTCCCCACTCTGCTCCCTTTCTAACAAGAATTGGAGTGTAAAACTCGGGCTCTGTGCTGGATGTGCTGTCTGGGTGCAGGAGCCTTTGGATTGTTGGATAAAAGCAGAATTCCATCAGTGTGCATTTCCCCCTGTGTGAGGCTGGTGCCACTGAACAACAATAATCCACTTTCATGGCCAGCAGTAGAACAATGAAATTGTTCTATTAAGTTTATTCAGGCGTAGGAACTCCTGCTAATAAATTAGAAAAGGAAAAAGAAAAGGCTCCTGTGGAGGATGTCCAGTGGAACCAAGGCCAGATGTGCCTGAGATTGTTATGGTCTGGGAACTGAGGGGTTTTCAGGGTGAACTCTTGAGTTAAACTGCTGAAGTCTGGACTGAAAATGAGAAAGATTTAAAGATTTTTATGAAGAGATGGGCAGAAAGCTCCCCTGAGCACTAATCACAGGATGGCACTTGATGTACTTGGTGGATTAATCCATTTATCCAACATTCCCTGGATAAGGAAACATTTCCAACCTGGAACTTCAAACAGCAGAGTTAAAGGCCCGAGGTGTTCTGTAGTGTTTATGGGTTTAGCAAGCTCACACTTGGGGAGATTTTCCTTGGCTCACCCAGTGTAATCTTGGTTTGCATCATTTACACCTTAAGGACCAACTCAGCTGTGCAGCTCTAACCTTTGGTGGTGTCCTGAGCAGTCTGAGGTAATAGCTGCTATGATATATTTCCTTTTTTTCTGGTTATCACACACTAATTCAGGCACCTCTTAATGTATAGATTCTGCACCAGGAAACTACAGAAATGTCAGGAGGAAATGATTTTTGGTAGAAAGAAAAGCAAAAAGCAGGGAAATTGCAGGGGACACCTGTGCTCTCCCTCCTCTTGGTGGCTAAGGTGGAAAATTTTTCATCTAATTATGAAATAAAGCAGCCATCTCCAAAGGGGAGAACACTTAATGGATTTGAGGGGGGTTATAATTTCCCCCCCTTATTTCCTGTCCTCTTATCTGTACTTGATTGGGAAAAGTGCCTTGAAAAAGTCGAGCTCCATAACTTAGATTGGCTTGCTCGTCCTCTAGCAAAGACTGTGCTCTGCAGCTCCCCAGGGTGTTAAACAAATAAATAGAGAAGGATTAACACCAGCTTGTGTGGCTACCAAGAAGTTAAAGCATTACTTAAAGCAGTAAAAAGGATGTGAAGATTTAGTGCTGCTGTGCAGTGCCCTAAATAACAGCAAATTAACTCATAAAGCATGTCAGGACTGGCTCCTGCAGCCACTCCATCCGTGTGCAGCTGCCCCTGGAGCTGGCCCTGGGAACGTGGCTGGAGGCTGCTCAGAGGTGCAGGGTGTGTGTAGGAGACCTGTGTAAGGCAGAGATGGAGTAACTTCAGAGAATTTATTCCTTTTTTTTTTTTTTTTTTACTTTTAAAATGATTTTCATGGCCTCACTGTAAGTGGAAGTGTCTGTTCTCACAGAGAAAGATTCTTAAATGGGGACTGGGAGGAGGAAAAAGCAGGGAAACACTTGCTGGTGTCAGCTTGAGGTTTGTTACAGAAATCCAGCTCTGGGGGGCTTGGCAAACACCACGGTGATGGTGTGGCTACTGCTCCAAGAGCTCTTTGGGGTGTTGGGAAACTTCCAGTGCAGTTTTTCTGTAGCATTTTGGGCTCTGTGGCTGCTCCCTCCCTGTCCTGCCTGCCCTGCTGCTCTCAGAGGCTGCAGGAACCACAGCAGGGCTGGCACGGCTGAATTCCTGCTGTGTTTTCAGTGTTTTAGTGGCTCTCTGTGGGGCAGTACAGAAGGGATGCTGTTGGCTTGATCCTCTTTTCTGACCCACCACGATCCCTCTCCTTTTGCTGCAGTCCTGGTGCCCGGTGAGCTCAGGAGCCTCTGGTGCACGGAGGATCCTCCCCCTCATTCCAGCAAGGGCTTTCCTTCCACCTGGAACACGGACTGGGATGTTTGTGGCTGCCCCTGGATCCCTGAAGTGTCCCAGACATTGGGGTTGGAGCAGCCTGGGACAGTGGAGGTGCCCCTGCCATGGTTCTGCAGGGGTTTCAAGGTCCCTCCATCCCAAACCATTCTGGGATTCTTTGATTTTTTTTCACATTAGTGCTGAGAAATGCTTTTATTTCTCTTGTGCTGAGCAATTGGACCCATAGGAAGAGACCCACAAAGAGCTTGGCTTGTCCCTGGCCATGGCAGGCTGGAGGTGGCTCTGCAAGGACAGGGCAGGCACTGAGCCTGTGTGGCACAGCTATCCATGAAACTGCTCCAGGTGTGGAGAACAGGGTGGGAATTGTTTGGGTGTAATTTCTAAGTTGTGAGTTCATTTTGATGTCCACCTCAGGGACAGAGCAGGGAGGGTGTTTGTGCTTCACCTCAGAGGAGTGATTCACCCGAGAAATGAGATTATTAATTTCCTACCAACTGGAGGTTATTTTGTTCAGCCAACTGTGGCCACTTGTGTGAACTCATTCTCTTGTCTGGGAATGTAAACACTCTCCTGTCGTTAAATAATCCTAAAATGGTTTTTTGTGGTGATAAATTTTATTTAGGGCCAAAGGAAAACTTCACAGACACTTTGAGTCCATGATTTTCAGTGTTGTGAGTTGATTTGTGGCTGGGTAGAGAAGCTGTGGAGGGTCTGTGTTGCATTTTTGAGGTGGTTTATTTGCTGTTGGAGCACAGAGGACATGGGCTGGGTGACTCCTGGTAGACTTTTCATGTCCTGCATGGGGACAAGTCTGTCCCAGACCATCTCAGCTCAGAGTCCTGAAGATCAAGGCAGTCAGGCTTTCATGGGAGTCTCGAGTTTGCTCAAAGCTTCGTGGCTCCCTTTTTAAAATTCTGGAGCTTTGCTGTTTTTCTCCATGGGATGTCAGATCCTATTAATGTTGTATCTGAGCATCTTATTAAAGAAGTAATTCCCTAAAGTGTGTGTGGCACCACAGCTGTCCTCACAGCACCCTGGGCAGCTGGCAGAGCTGCACTAGGAAGGGTTGATGACAAAAGGATTTGGGGGACATTGATGTGTTTTTATAAAAACCCCTCTCCGGAGGTTTGTGAACTCCTTCCTCCTCGGAGGTTCTCGTGCATCTCCAGCTCTGTGTTCTCCCTGCCCTGAGCACTTCAGGGGGACCCTGGGAGCTGAGCAGTGGGGCTGAGATACCCCAGTGCCTGCTGATTTTATCTTCTAACCCAGCCCAAAGGTGTGAGCAGGCTCCTGGTGATGCTGCTGGGAGCATCCCTGCTCCTGCCTGCCCTGGCCCCCTCCCTGCCCCTGCTCTGGAGGATCTGGAGGGGTTTCTCCACTCCCACAGGCAATTCCATTCCAGAAAGGAATGTGCTTCCAGTCCCCATCCCTTCTATCCCCTGGGGCTTCAACCGAAGGGAAAGAGGGATAAATTATTTAAAAGTGGAAGAAGTTTATCTATGACATTTAATTAGTGTAAAGGGATTTCTCCTGATCCATGAAATTCCCAGTGCAGCACAAACATATCCAGCCCTCATCGATGATGGGGTGATCCATCAGTTCTTTCCTATTACCAGAAGTTTATCCTCAGATCTGGCAAAGGCCATTCATAAATTCATTGGAGAGGAGTGTTGTTTGGAGCTGCTATTATCCAGTGTAATTCCACAGCTCCAAATCAAGCTGTGATAACAGCTCCCTATCTGACAGGCCAAGCTTTTCAATCACACTTTATCACCAGTGCAGGTGTCTGCAAAGGAACAGGTTTTTCTCAGAAACAATAGAGATAAGCAAAGGTGGCTGAGGAGTAATTTAGAGGGGGAAGAGCCTGGGAAATGTTTCCATTTCAGTATCCAGAGGAAGGAAAAGCACATAAACCCCTCATATTAGCAGTGCCTCTGAATAATTCCATGAGATGATTTTCAATCCTTTGGTTTGCTCCAAAGTAGGAATCAAGGAATTAATTCTCTGTCAGTCACCCAGGGCCTTGCAGAGGGACCTGCTGCAAGGCTGAGGAAGGGGAAATATTTATTTTTTTTTTTCATTCTGGAGAAAGAGATGCTCCAAGGGAAAGCAAAATGTGGAGAAGAAAAGCACAGAAGGGTTTATTAACCTGGGCTGACCCCCATGGGCTGCACTCCCCTGTCATTAACCTGCTCTGCCCCTGCTGTCACTTGGCACTCACTGGTTTTGCTTCCCATTTTCTCCACGTCCATGGAAGTTTGTGGGTGCTGAAGTTGGCAAGGGAAATAAATCCCCCCCCTTGTTTTGTTCTGGTAGAAAAGCAACTTCGTTCAAAGTTAGATCTTCAAACAGACATGAACCAATTTCTGAGCCTTTTTTTAAAAAAAAAAATCTTGAATTCGAGTTTGAAATAATGCAGAATTATTATTCTAATTCATGGTGCTGGTAGGTTGAGCCCTGTGTTTTCAGAGTAATTCCAATTCTTCTGATGTGCCTGTTTGAGTTAAGCTGGAGCTGCATCCTGGGGTTCTCCTCGTGGCCCTGGGGCTCCTCACTTTGGGTGTGCTGGGCTTTTGTGATGGGTCACTGCAGGAAGAACCTGAACCAGATTTAAATCTGCTGGATTTAAATGTGGCCTTGTGGGACCCCTGGGTTGTACCTGGAGTCCAAAGAACCACTCAGGGAATTGTCTCTATTGCTGAAAAGTGAACCCAGCCCTGTTTTTGGGTTGTTTATTGGACCAGTTTAGCTCCAGCTACAGAATCTGAGAGTTCCAGTGTGGTAGGATTTTTTTTTTTTTTTCAGAGGAAGGAAAAGATGTGACAATTGGAAATGCAGGGATCTGTTGGGAGAGGAAGCCCTGGATTTTCTCTAACAGAGCACAGAAATTCCCATGCCTGGGTCAGAAAATGAGGCAGCAGGATTTTGTCCAGGGCTGCACGGTGGGAGCTGTTCCTGGAGCCATGGGCTTCCCCAGGAATCTGAACTCAGGCCTGGCTGTCAAGGAAGGAGTGGGGAAACTGCCAAATTTTGGACAATTGAATGTGCATTGCTCAATACTCCAACATTCTTGGGTCACTAGAGCTCCTGGCATGAGAAATGAAGAGTGAAGCAGCCCCTGGAAGTGAGAGAAATGGGATTTATGCCTCAGGAGGGGGAGCCAATAGGGCTGAGATGTGAACACATCCCATTAGTGCCCATCACTGCAGACCTGGGGCTGCTCCTGGGCAACGACCTGCCAAGGCACTGCCAGGCCTTGGGATTTATTAATAAGAAAAGTAAAAATTATAAATCACATCCTGGGGAGAATAAAAGCAGAATTGGTTCCAGAGCCTGAATCAGAGCAGCATTGCCAGGTTACCTGTTAAAAAAAAAAAAAAAAAAAAAAAAAAAAAAGAGGTGGTTTCGTGGCAAATGTGTATTTGCACAGAATCACTTCAAAGTGCTTTTCAGGGGAAATTTAACTTCTGTATAATTTAAACAGGCAGCTTTCCTTGGATTTAAATGGGAATTGAATACTGCCACGGGCACTTCTGTATTCATACATGATTTAAGAATTATTAAGATGGATTAACACCTTTACAAACATTGGTAAGAGGTGCCCAAGTCACGAGAGCAATCATCACTGGCACACAGAGCTCTGTAATTGATTTCTAATTATTGATCAGAGCAGAGCTCCTTTTATACGGTAGCAACAAATGTTGGAGGATAATTTCTATTTAGCAGATAATTATTGCAAACCAGGTGCTTGTCTGTATACAGATATAATCTGTTTAAACCCCTTTTGTGCTTTAAAGAGTCGAGAATATTTTTGAAGTGCCTGAATGTGGTTTTGTCTTGATCAGAACCAGCAGCTGTTGCTTTGCCAGCGTTTCAGAAAAATACAGGAAAAGGCTCAGCAAAGCAGAGCTGAGCTTTGGTAGGAATTCAGTGTCCAGGCCCTCGTTGTGTGCGTGCTGAACCCCCCGATGCTTTAGCGTGGTGGAACAATCACGTTGGCAATGCCAGCGTTTCTCACCGGTTGGTTTTGGGGGTAGATGTTGTTGTGTTTTCACCTGAGGGCTGCAGTCTCAGCTGCTGATCAGGCTGCTCTGGGGTTGTTTTTCTGCTGGTTTGGTGCAGGAATTTCAGCCCCAGGAGGGCAGGGTCTCTCCTCTCAGCCTTCCCCGGGCTGTGCTGTTTGTCTGGGGAGCAGCTTGGGCTCTCCCAGCAGAGCCAGCTCCATCTCCTGGTGCTCTCCCCCTGGCCAGGGAGACCTGGCAGAGCACAGGGATCATCCTGGAACATTTCTTCTCCCGGTTTTGTGCTCGCTGTCTGAGAAATGAGATCTCCTTGCTGTAGAGGTGTTGTGATGCTGAGGAATTGCAGAAGTGTTTGGTGCTTTCCGTGAAGGACAGAGCTGGGTGGGAAGGGAAGAGGGAAAGGGGGGAATTCCCATTGCCTGGGGATGGGATGGGATGATGGAATAGGATGGGATGATGGGATGGGGTGGGAATGGGGATGGGATGGGATGATGGGATGGGATGGGATGATGGGATGGGAATGGAATGGGATGGGATGATGGGATGGGGTGGGAATAGGATGGGATGATGGGATGGGGTGGGAATGGGATGGGATGGGATGATGGGATGGGGTGGGAATGGAGATAGTGATGGAGGGGGAGCAGAGGGAAAAGGGGCTGTGTCTGGGAGCTGCTGGAGCTCGGAGTGAGCTATGGAAGCAGCGCTGGAGGGGCAGGAGCCCCTCTGGAAGGAGCTCGGCGGGGCCGGGGGCATCCCCGCGGGGGCTCCCGCACCTCCCACCCGCTCCGGCTCCTTCTCCACCCCATTCCGGGGGAGGAATTCTCCCGGAGCGTGGCTCCCAGCTGGCTGTGGGAGGTGGTGCTGCATCGCCATCTGCTCAGGAGGTGGGAGAAAACAGAAAGGGCTTTTTCCCTGTGCTATTTCCAGAAAGGGTGGGGGGGGGGGGGGGGAAAGGAATTCGTGTGTTTCTGTGTCAGAGTTTGCAGCTTTCGGTAATCACAGCAAAAACCTCATGGAACAGCTGAAGAAGTTCTCGTGTAATGGGAAATAATTATTACAGTCAATTCTTTTGAAGGTTATTGTTGCAGCGTTTTCTTTTCTTCCAGAGCAATGCTCTGTTATGGATAAAGAGTTAAAAGTCGATTCCGGGCTCCCATACTGAAAATTTATTATTATTATTACTACTTTGAATTGGAATAGTTGAGCCACAACAGAAAGGAAATGGGAAACAATCATTCAGTGGTGCTCAAGGCAAAGGCAGCAAGTCCTGCAGGGAATGAGGGGATGGTTCATCCTTCCAGGGCTGGGAAGGGGAAGCAGAGAGGGAATCCTCACCAGGAACAGCAGAGACAGGACAGGGGGTAATGGGTTCCAACTGAAAGAAGGGAAGTTTAGCTTGGATATTAGGGATCAATCCTTCCCTGGCAGGGTGGGCAGGGCTGGCACAGGGTGCCCAGAGCAGCTGTGGCTGCCCCTGGATCCCTGGCAGTGCCCAAGGCCAGGCTGGACATTGGGATTTGGGACAGTGGGAGGTGGCCCTGTCATGGCAGGGGTGGCACTGGGTGGGATTTAAGGTCCCTTCTGATCCAAACACATTCACAGAAGTTGTGTCTTTCCTTCCATGGCCACCAGAGCCAGTGGTGACCAATATATTCCATTAACAGATCACACATCCTGTTACCTGCTCCTAAATGGTCTCTGAAAATCAGGTCATTGAGGGTCCCCAAAACCTCATTTGGGTTTGTTTCTGTGTAGATGGTTTGACACACAAAAATTATTTCTGCCTCAGCAAAACTGGTAATATTTGGAATTATTTGTCATGCTTTTATTAAGTCCTTGGTCAGCAAAACTTTTCTGGAGTAGGGACTAGCACCAACAGAGGTTTTGTGTAAGCACAGACTGGTGATGATGATGTTAATGCACTTCACTGTTTATTTTCTAATCCCAGCATCATTTTGAGTACGCAGACAATGGCTGGATGTGCTTTTCCTGACAGCACATTTACTAATGCTCCACTGTTGTGTTCCCATTCCAAGATGAGCATTTCCCTGAAATGCATCACTCGGGGATGCTGACCTGCCTTGGCTCGGCTCTGTGCAGAGGGTGGAGCTGAGGGACACCCCGCAGGTGTGACTCGGGGACACCCCGCAGGTGTGACTCGGGGACACGGGCACTGGGTGCTGCACGGCTCAGTCCCTGTTCCGTCATTAGAAAACTCAGCCAGGGCGATGCAGCTGGGAGTGATGCAGCTTGGAGCGGTGCAGCTGCAGTGATGCAGCCGCAGGTTCTGGATGCCCGGGCCGGGCTGCAGCAGGCTCTGTGCAGGGCCGTGTGTCAGTAGGTGTCACCACGCTGTCACTGCAGCGCTGCTGGCACCGCCGAGCTCCTGCCCAGCCCGCTCCGGGATGGGATTAACCGGATTAACCCGCCAGAAGCTTCTCGACAGGCAGAGATAAAAGATGCTCAGAGCTTCGCTCGCTGTCCGGGCTGATGCTCTGTGAGCGCCCGGCTGCGTTTGGGTTTGCTCGGGTGCCTCCCGATGTCCCGGTCTGGCTCTGCTCTGCAGGAATCAGCTCCTGCCCTCTCTATCCCCTCTCTCAGCTCTCTCCCAGCCGAGCTTCTCTGATAAATTCTCTGCCGAGCTCCCCTGGCTGAGCCTCCCTCCGTAACCACGCTCCAAACCCGGGCTGGTAAACCTGGTTTAACATCGGCGTGCTGGGCTGGGATTAACGAGGGTGGGAGCTGGATCCGCCTTGCCTGGGGATGCTGCAGTCCCGTTAGGGCACTGAAGAAACTTCCAGAAGGGGGTTGGGGGTGTTTCTGGGAGGATTATCGCTGTCCTTGCTGCTCTGCCCATCATCTGCAGTAAATCCGAGGAAGAGGAGCCCCGAGGAAGAGACTCTGCACCCCAGAGTTCCTCAGTTTGGGCTCCTCTGAGCAAGGGAAGCCCATAATGGTCCCAAAATGATGCTGGAAATGACACAGGTCAGGCTGAGCCCTGCTGGAAACAGGAGTGACACAGAGAAGCTCTTGTGTATAAATGTGCAGGGTGTTAATGCCATTAAATCCCCCCCTTTTGCTGTGTCTGTGACTCTGCCAACCAGGCCTTGGTTAAAATCCAGCTGTGGCCCAGGATCCTCACCTGGGTGGCAATTTGGTGGAACTGATGAATTTTCTCTGTGTAAATGGCTTTGTGAGGAGCAGAGGAGCCTCCAAACTCATCTCCAGGGCAGCCACTTTCACATCCACCCTAATCCTGCTTCCTCCAGTAGAAGAGGAGATTTAAACTAAATCAGGAAGGCTCAGATATGCTTATACTTCCTATCCCTTCCCTCCTCTCTGTTCCCATTCCCTGTAACTGCTGACATTAGTTGGAACAGCAGGTAAAACTTTTTCCACAGCCCCGGTGTGTAAATGACACGGGGTTTATAAACCTGAAGAAGGTTTAGTGGCATTCCCAGGCTTGCCAACTCAGTAAAAATCCACCTCAGCTGCAAGAGGGATGTGTTGTGTGCAGAGGATGGTGCAGTGCCCGGGCAGTGGTGGCTGCTCCTGGCAGTGCCAGGATCTCGTGCTGGGCAGCAGAGCCCAAAGCAAAGTCCCTCAGGCTCTAAGGTTTATGGTCCAGTTCACTCAATGAGGAATATTTTTGTATCTTGTCTTAGGAAAAAAATCCTTGACTGGGAATCCCTTTTATGCCCCTTTTATTCCCAGTGATAATGTCGAGAATTTCCAGCCTTGAGGGATTATCCCAATTCCATTCTTTGCCCCTGCCCTGTTGGTGATGCAGCCCCACCCCATTAACCCCAGTCCTACAAAGAATTTGATTGCCATGCAGGTAAAAATGTGAGGGCAAAAAGTGCTGTTAATTGTGCAGCAGAGTGCAGGGATTCTCATTATCATTTCTCGTTTACAAGATTGGTGAAGAACAAAATAATTACCAAACCATCCTGCTGCAAGAATGGAGCTGGTGCTGGCAACTAATCTGCTTGTAGGCTTTTGTGAAAAATGCAGGATTATCTCCTTCATTTCACCCATTCAGCTCCTTTCTAGCTCGTTTTGCTTTGCTGTTTCTCTAAGGAATGCCAATTGTGGTTCATGGCTCCATAGTCTGTTCCTCAGTAGCTCAATATTACATTTTACCTTCAGTCTGATGATTTCATTTAAAATAAAGACTTTCTCCTGCTGCATATCTGAAATTTGTGGCACTTGGCTGTGGTGCAGCTCTGCCCTGGTTGGGTTGGGAATGTTTGCAGGATGAAGTTGGAATGGAATCAGTATTTTTAGGAGGGAACACCATAGTGGTGTATCCTGCTGCATCTGGACTTTGCTGTTGAATTCCCTTTCTTGGATACTCTCAGAGGAGGAGAAGTGCCCTGTGATGAGCACAGACATGGGGAGGGGTGTTTGCTAAATTTAAGAGGCTTTGTGTCCCACTGTGCTCCAGGGAGGGTGAAAGCACCCTGGGCAAAGCCAGCCTCAGGAGCAGAGATCTGTGCCAGGACGTGCCTGGGGATGACACTGTGCTTTGATAAAAACCCAGCAGTTTTGGCAAACACTTTGTGATCAGGTTGTCTGTCTCACAATGAAACCAAAATAATGTTCAACTGAACATACAACAGTGGAAGCTTTGAAAGGAAGTGTGAGTTAGGATTTGGATTCTCCACTTCTTTCAGTCTCAAGTTGATTTATTCATGAACTTGTTTGGGAATTACAGCTGAACCAAACAAGTGCTCTGGTTGTGGGGTTTTTTTTTTCCTCCTTTCTTATTTTCACACAGTGAGAAGTGGGAGCTGTGCTGGGTTTTTGCCTTGCTGGGGATGGATTTCACCTTTGAGGAGGACGATCCCTGACCTTCAGACCTGTAATAAAAGGAAATAAACCTTGGTTATAACCAACCTCACAGGACTGGAGAGGAGTTGCTGATGTGTTTCCTCCTGCAGAACCCCAGAGTCCCTCGAGGTTCCTCAGCAGCTCTTCTCTCCTCCCTGAACACATCACTTCTGTGATGTGCTGGCAAAATCAAAAGAAAACTGAACAAGGAGCCTGCCTTAGAGCCAGAGCTCTTGTGATATTTCCTCTTTTGCTCCCTCCTTCAGCGCTTTGGTTGTTGATGCCTTTTGTGCTTTCCTAGCCTTGCACAGATGCTGCCGGTGCCTGGGGTCGGTGTTTCTGCACTGTGATTTCAGCCTCTGCTCCTCCTCTCCACAGCAATTGGCTGGCACGTGATGATTTGCTTTTCCTGGCACCCCACTTCCATCTCACTTCTCTTATCAGCTGATTTACTGCCTCTAGACAGAAGATGAACAGTTTGCACTTTGTACTCTTAAATCAAAGCGGGATGGGAAAGACTGCTTTAATCATATTTTATTCCAACCCCACTTATCTGAATCACCTATTGCTCAGCCCTGTCAGGAGTGATATGTCTGCAATTTCCTCTCTTTGCTGTGGCTCAGCACAGGACCAAGCTTTGCTTATTCATGACTCCAGCACTGTTTTTTATCCCAAAGCTGGGAGAGGCTCTGAGCAGCTCCACACCACCCCCATGGCTCAAAGAGTGAGGCAGAGCTCAGCTGGGCAAAAGCAGCCCAATAATGGTTTATTTTACCATTGAAACCACTTTTGGAACAGGGCCTGTGAGCTGGGGCTTAGCTCAGCCTGGCATTTCCAGCTAGGCTTCACATTAGATTTATTGCAGGTTTTCCAGCTGTTTTCCAAAGAGCAGGAGCAGCCAGTGTAGCTGAAGGAGTGAAGTGCAGGGAGCCTAAAGGCCATTGGCCCAGTGGCCATGTCACCGTGGCCTTATGGAGCTTGTGGCATCTGGGGCTGTGTGCATGAAGTGCTTTTGATTTCTGCTTTGATACTTATTTATTACAAAAGTTAAAAATTAAAGCAGCTTGGTTAAATATTTTATATATCTATATATTGCATATATTTAATGCACTTTTTTTTTGGTGGTGTAGTGTTTTGATCTTAGAAAAAAATGTTTGGACTGTTTTTTTCAACGAACTTTTGAATTTCATGGTTCAAGCTTCATGGCTACACCTCCCTAATGCTTGGATAATGCATGTGGAAACAATCCATCCATGGTCAAAAAGAAATCATTAAAACGATTCGGGGTAGCCTGGAAATGCAGAATGGCTTCAATCTCAAAATATTACAGGGTGAAAAAATGAGATTTGCACATTCAGTAATGGTGTAGGTTTCTCTCCCCTAGCTGCTGTTTATGTTTTATGTGGAGCATTGCAGTGGAGTCATCCAGAGGGAATTGCTGGGGGCAGGATGGGATTTTTTCTCTCCAGCTGGATGGGAGCTGAGGGGGGTGTGAGGAGCTGCTGACCTTTCCAGGAGCTGCTTTTCCACCTGAAGCACCTGGGGGTTTCTGCTGGGCTGTGCCACAGAGCAATTCAAGATATCCTTCAGTTGATAACTGTAATTTTTATTTTCCTTCTTGCCCGTTGCCAGAATCTGGAATGATTTATGTGGCTGGAGCAGAAGTGCTGTGAGCAGTTGATTCTCAATCCCCATTGCTTCCCCCAGAGTGGCTGCACCAATGATATTTGCTGCTTTATGGGATGGAAATCAAACAATGGAACAGCTTTTGCCTCCAACTTTCAGGGCTTGGGCTCAGGACCAGGGTCTGGGTCATCACTTGAGGCTGTGCCCCTTTGAGGGGACTAAGCTCAATTGAATTATATCTTGTACCAGCCTAAAGCCCCAACCTGGGCTGAAAAGGCTTCTCCAAGTTATGCAGTTCACTGGTTTATTTTTTTTTTTTTTAATAATTTAATAGTATTTTTACAGCTTTTCCCACAATCCAGCTAAAAATCCCATTTCTACTTCATGTTATTATGCACAAATTCCTTTTCAGCTGCCGAAGGAAATCATTGTAGCCTGGTGATTATAAATGATTACGGTGCATTATTGAGATAAAATCCAACTTCCAGCTCAGGGGGCCACGGAGACCCTGGGACAGGAGGGGAAGGGGCTGTTTGTGCCAGCCCCAGAGGGGGCAGGAGCACAGGACAGAACTCGGGACAGGGACAGGTGATGCTGTGCCCTTCACTCTCACCGTGCAGCTGAGCTCCTGCTCCTCCCTGGTGGTTTTTTTTTTTCTTGCCGGATTTGTTATTTTGAAGATTGATGTGGCACCACGACTTGCTTGGTTGTATCACTGAGATCTTCACGATTAAAAATGGGGCTCAGGCTTTTGAGTGGAGCTTTGCTGCGGCTCCCTCGGCTGATAAATGAGGGAAATGTGCTCTGGTGGGGCTTTTCTTTCTCTGGACTATCAGCCTGATGATGCTCCAGCAGCTGCGATTGAGGTGGGAAAAATGTTCTCCCTGCCCAAAGGCCACCCTGGGAACTGGGAGCTGTGAAATCACAGCTGGCCCTGGGAGTTATTCAGCCCAGGCAAGAAATCTCCCTCATTTGCATCAATTCAGTCCCTCGGGCTTTCTTCTTTATCAGGAAAGCAACAGTAGCTGCAGGATCCATGGCTGGTGTGTGCTTGCTGCCTCTGGAAATAATAGAGGACTTATGGAAATCTCAGGAAAGTGGCAGTTTTGAAGTGAATCCCCTCGGTTCAGTTTCTTGCAGAACACATTTAAAGAACTCTCAGTAATCATTTTCATGCTAAAGCTCAAATTGTCTTGTTAGATTGTTGCTTTTGAGTGGAGAAATGGATTGACATTGATTTTTTTCCCCCCCTTTTTACACTGATATTCAAGTTTTTTGTGTCAGTCTGATGTGACAGAAACTGAGATCTGTCTTTATTATTTTTAGGCTGCTGACAGCTCAGTGTTTTTGACAGAAGGATATTTTACACCCTTCTGATGGGGATTACCCTGCTTAACATTCTCTCTGCAATGCATTCAAGAGGAATGTGAGGAAGAGTTGCCCAGCTGGATCCTGGTTCAGACATGCATGTAAGACATTTATTTATTTCTTATCCCCCTGTGGTTTCTGGGGTTCAGGCACCACACCCCGACCTTCTCCAGCAGAGGCCAAGGCACCATCACCACCATCATCATCACCACAACCAGCACCAGTACCAGCACTGGTACCAGTAGCAGCTGTCACAATGTGCTGTTAATACAGGCAGGAGTTTGTTTTGATCTCAGGGGTGCAAAAGACAACAACAGGGGACAAATCAGTTTGCTCCAAGCAGAAATGCACTTTTATTGTGTGCCAACAACTCAGTTTGGTGATGGAGGGAGAGTTAAAGGAAACAAAGAGAGAGAGAGAAAAGGAGGGGAATGGGGAATAGCTACCAACAGAGGAGATGGATGTCCTCGTGGTCTGGCCCAAGAGATTGTGGTGTCCTCGTGGTCCCAGCCAACAGACACATCTTCTGTGGGGAGATCTCCAAGGCTTCTCCACAGGGTCACTCTTTTATAGCTCTCTTCCAAAGTGAGTGGAGTCTGGCCAAGAGCTGGGAGATTTATGGGCCATTGTGAGGTGCTCCAGACAGAACAGGCAGTGGGGCTCTGAGAAGCAGCTGCAGGTGCAGTGTAGCCGTGGAAAGGGGTTTTAACCCTTTAAGTGAGGCAGAAATAAGATGCACAGCTCCATGGGCGTCTGTCGTGACAGGAAGAAAGAGCCAAGTTTATTCACAAACACACTTGGTTTTATAGCAGGACTGCAACTCCCAGAGTAGAGAAAAGGAGATTGGTTCAGAGAGAAGACACCCCATGGCCAGGGCCTGGGCACACACCACAACAGGGCTTCTAGCTTGGGATTAATTCCTTTTTATTGTGACCAAATTCTCACCCTGGGAGAAATTCTCCCTGGCCTTGAGCTGGAGCAGCTCATGGGCTGGGAACAGAGCTGAGAAGCTCCAGCCTGGAATATTTTCCAGGCTGTAATTTTCTTCCTTTCTCAATCTGTGTCCCACAGTGCAGTACCTGTTTGATGGCATTGTACCAGCACACAGTCCCTGGGCCAGCATCCACCCCAGCCAGGCCAGAACTCCTGTCCAGACTCGGGTGGGGATCCTTGGGATCATCTCTATCCTCATGAGGCAAACGAGGAAAACTCTGGATTGACTCTTAGACCAGCAGCAGTACCTGCACTGGTACCAGCACCAGGACCAGCACATCCCTGAAGCCTCGGTGCTGTCACGACCATGGACAGCAGAATTCCTCCTGCTGCCTGCAGCTGTTTCTTTTTTGGACATCAAAAAGTCAAGGCAAGGATCCCAAGCCCTCAGCACAGATGCATCTCTTGCAGTAAACGTGTCCCAAATGGGGTGAGAGCTTTGCTGGAAGGTTTGAATTTTCTCTGCAGGTAAAAGTCATTTCTGTGCTGCTTTGGAATGAAACCAAAAAGAAATCGTGCCTGAATAAGCTTTGTGTGTCAGAGCACAGCTCTGGCTGACAGAAACCTGAGGGACTGGAGGGAGCTGAAGCTACACAGATTTTTTATTTTTATTTTTTTTAAATTCTTTTTCTTCAGAGAAATTAACTTGTGAGCTTGCTGTGGTCTGTCAGACTGAGCCAGCCCTGCCTCTGTTCCAGTTTTATTCCTGTTCTGTAACTCAGCAGAGGGTGAGGCAGCCACAGCTGTGCCCTGGCTTTGGCAGGGTTGGGATGTCACCTGTCCCACATCTGAGGACAAAGCCAGGTGGCCCCAGAGCACTGGGCTGGGAACCAGTTTGTCCCAGTTTGTGCATGGGAAATGACTTCCAAGCAGCCTTGATGAATGTGGCTGTTTTGCAGTGTGAAAATGTGATTACCCCAGCACTGTGTGCTCCCTCTGAATGAATATTTATAGTTAAATGGAGATGTACATTTAGTGTGTTACAACACTCACTACAGTTCCCTTTGAATTCAAATATCTGCTCTCACTGGCCTTGCTGCATCTCCAGTGGGGTTTCTCTGGAAAGCTCAGGTGATTTACTGGCATCACTTTTGCCATCTGTATCACTCTTTTTTCACCACTATTAAGGCTCTGTTGCCTCTAATATTTAAGTTTGCCATGGCCTGTCTCCCTCTCTTGAAGGTGAAGTTACTACAGACTATTTCAGATTGCTCAGTGTGGGTTTGGAAGTACAGGGGAAGTGTAAATGTGATTTAAACTGCACTCCTGTGATGTTCACTGGAAACTGGGATGTCGATTTTTCACTTATCCCAAAAACAAGCAAACAAAAGCTTTCTATTGAATCTCATTCCTGTGACATTTTGATTTCAATTCTCACTTTGTTTGGTGTTGACCAGGCACTGCAGTGTCCATGGATAGCACCAGGCTTCCCAACCCTTCCTGCACCCTGGTTTATGTGTGGGTTTAGTTAGAGAGGCTTAGATATTGGGGATCAATCCTTCCCTGGCAGGGTGGGCAGGGCTGGCACAGGGTGCCCTGGATCCCTGGCAGTGTCCCAGGCCAGGTTGGACACTGGGGTTTGGGACACTGGGAGGTGTCCCTGGGTGGCACTAGGTGGGATTTAAGGTCCTTCCAACCCAAACCATTCTGGGATTCTTTATTTGCTTTTTGTAGGAGCATTTTGAATCACTCAGCCCTTGTGTCCATCCAGTGCCCCCGCTCCTCATGGACAGGTTTGCCACAGAAAATGGCCAATGTCCTCTTTGACCAAATTTTTGATGCTTTTCCGTGGCTGTTGTGCCATGGCTGAAGGTCTGGCTTGCAGCAGGAGCTGAGTCTGTGTGCAGGGAGGTGCAGACCAGGTTTGGGGCATTCATTAGCAGAAGGCTGTGGCTGCAGAGTCTGGGCTGTTCCTGCTCCAGCCCTGGCATTTCCCAGCCCTTTATCCTCTCTTGTGGTTCTCCACTCAGCCCAGAACAGCTGGGCTCATTGCTCCTGCACCTTCATCCTGACCCAGAAAGACAATTTCTGAAAATTCCAGGGATCCTTAACCTGTGGCAGGAGCTGGGGCTGAGCCATCTGTCGTGCAGGAAAAGCCCAGGGATCAGGAGGGCACTGCTGGATGGGGAGCCAGCAATGATTCTTGCAGCAATTTCTGCTCCTGAGGGCTCCTTGCAGCAGGGCAGTGCCTTGGGAAACACATCTGGGAATTTGGGTGCTGTTCCTCCCAGCCCTGGTCATGGAATACCTCAGCTATAAATCCAGTCCAGCCTTTAGGGACAGGTTTGACATCTGGGATTGGTGTTAATCCATGGCATCAAATGTTTGTGCAAGGAGCTGTTCCCTTGTCTGATCTGAGTTACCACCAACTCCTCTTCTTTTATGGAAAAGTGCACTGTTACCTTTTTACCTTTTCCTTTCTCTCTTTTTTTTTTTTTTTTCTTTCCTGCTTTCTAGACCAGACTGAAAGATGTGTTGGATCACCAGAAGTTAATTATTCAAGAAGGAAGGGAAGATTCATTCCAAAAGTGGATGGTTCTTAATGCTCCTGGCAAACTGGCAATGAGGGAGTTTTTTCCTCAGCCTCACTGAACCTTTATCCATGTCAGGATAAATAACAAATGAAAGAAAAAATAATCAAGGTAATTTTCTTCTCATTCTATCTTCTGAGGTGCTAATATGGTCCTGCCTTGCCATCCACTTCAGGAACTTTTTGGGCTCCTTTCTGGGATCCAAATTTCCAAGCCTTGTTGCATCTGTTCATCAAATTCAAGCCATTTCCACAGGGAATAATGTCAATTAGTAAAACAAAGAGCAAAATTTACCAAACCCAGGGTTTTAGTGCAAGACAACAATGTATTTAAGTTAGGAAACACAGGTGAAATATCCCTTGAAAAAATAAGAGTGATCCAATAGCTCTTTGCTTATGGAAACTGCATTTTGTGCAGGGGGAAATAAATAATCTGAGCTAAATGTGCCACTTACTGTGCCTGTGCTGGGAGCCTTTGATAGGCTTTGGATAAAACTCCCAATTCACTGCACTCCAGATGAGTTTTGAGTGTTCCAGGGCTTTTGCTTAAAAGATTCATTAAGAAATATCCATTCCAGGCAGAGCTCCAACCAGCTGGAATGTTGGCTACCAACCCCTCCAGAAATGGGATTTACAGGCCTTTCATGTGTGTGCAAACCAGCAGCTCCAGATCTGTGGACTTTCCTTCCCTCTTCCTCCCATCCCACCTTGGGTAGAAAAATACCAGGTATTTAATCCTAAAAAATATTGCTGCACTTTGAATTCTTGCTTCAAACCCCCTTTTCCTGGGCAGGGATGAATGCCCCCCATTTCTGGTGGGTGGCACCTGCAGAAATTCAGAATTCAGTCCAGCTTGGGCTGAATTCCAACCAGGCACTGCACTTTAGGAATAAATACAATTAGCACCTTGTTAAACACCCATCTTGAGGGAACCTCGTGTTTATAGACATATAGGACGTTTAAAATGTTAAGTGGAATTAATGAAAATCTCCACGTGTTTCTGTCAGAGGCAGAGAGATAATAAATGAGTGATGGGGTCTGCTATCAATACTGTAATTACCTGACTTCATTTTAGATTTTTGGGGAGTGTCCCAAAGGAAAACAGTGTCAAAGCCATGGCAGTTCTGCACAACCAAATATTTCCACCTGATGGTAACGTGGAATTTGGGATATGGGATAGAGATGTGATTAATGTAGGGCTTTCCTCGTGTGTGAACTTGAAGCCAGGCTCTGTGTGGGGATTAAAATCGTGTTTGTTTTCTGAGGCAGCAGAGGCTGCACAGAGGATTTTTGTCTCCCCCCCTCCCTGAGGAGTGTCCCCGTTTGTCACTGGGGTTTGCCTCTGAACATCTGGAGAACAGCTGTTGAGGAGGTGTGATCCCAAAAGCTCCATCCCAGCCACAGAAAGGTTTAATTCATATTTCCCAGCGTGGAGACAGAGCTGATGCTCGCTCACACAATTCAAGAGGCTGCAAACTCTGCCAGCTCCAGTCCTGGAAATGCTTCCCTGTGCCAGCTCTGCTCTGTGCTCCAGAAGGAAGAGGGGAAATCTCCTCCCGATTGTTTTTCCTGCCTTTTGGACCACAGAGGGGGTTTTTGTTCCATTTCTGTCAGGTTTTGTTCATTTCTGACAAGTGTTCTTCCCTTCAGAAGTGCTGGGAATATCTGTGCACCTTTCCCTTCCCTGGTATTTTGCTTTAAGGTTTTTTTTTTTATTTTATTTTATTTATTTTATTGGGGTCCTGTGGACACGGGTTGAGGTGTGGGTGTTGAGTAGAACATTCCTCAGGGCAGGACTCCCTGGCAATCCCAAGGAATTTCCCTGGAAATCTCCTCCTCTCCAGCTTGTGAGGGCTGTGTGGAGCCCCTGCCCTCTGTGAGCTCCTCTGCCAGGTCACTCTGCCCCATGGGCCCCTCTCACCCAGAATTTCCTGCTTCAAAGGCTCTGCTGCACCTTTACAAGTGGGGGTTTGAATTAATTTGCGAGAAATATTTGAACTCTCTCCTGCGAGTTCATTTTCGTAAGCCAAAAATTGGGGAAGTGTGCTGAGAGTTATTGATAAATTGTTCCTGATTGATCACACGGAGATGCTCCCAAGCAGTGCCTGTGTGAGAGGGTGGCTGGGTTTGGGGTGATTTATTCTGCTCAATAAAAGCTTTACAAGTCGCTTTAAGGATCAAGCAGCTTTAAAGATCATGTTAGCTGATAACTGTTGTGTTATTGTGTCAGAATTAGGACATAAAATCATTTAATTGCCCTATTCTGGGTGTTCAGTGCCTCTGGATGTTTTCCTTCTCCACCTCAGGAAATGAGCACGTCCCCAGGCAGACTGGGAGGTATAAAATATAGAAAATATAAAATATCCCTGTCAGAGGTGAGGGGCCTCAGGGGCAGGAGAGGATTTTGGGTGGGAGAGGTGGGGGGGAAAAGGAAAATCCGAAGTGGAATTTGTTTTTTCCTCTTTCTTTGAATTTGTTTCCTTCAGAGCTAATTAATTTATCAGGCAGAACCTTTGTGGAGACAGGTAATGAAGAATATTCATGGAAAGTGCATTATATATTCGACCATGAATATAAATTCATGCTGAATAAATGAGTGGTTGGTGTTTGGGGGTTTTTTTGTTATTTTGGGGATTTTTGCTAACTAAGATACAGCAACCCTTGTACTGCAGCTTAATGATGACTGTGCAGTAAAACCAAACCCAACTGTGAGATGGGATAACAAATATTTGCATTTTAACTGCTCATAAACCATGGCTGCCATTTGGTAATGGTAGTTAAATCCACAGACTGCCTAGTAAATCATACTTTTAATCATTTTTACATGAGGCAGGGAACTCGAGGAAGGAAAAGGATTGCTCATACACTACTGGTAATCAAATTCATTATTATTGTTTTTATTTCACTCAAATAAGAACTAGTTTTTTCTGTCCCACACAACTTCTGTGGCTGTCCATATTTATTCCAGCTGTCTGTGCTAACAAAAATAACTGGTTTAATCCAGTGCAAATAGATTTAGGGCTTATTTGGTAGCTTTTAAAAATTTTTACAAATAGAATCACACAGTTCCAGGCTGGTTTGGGTGGGAAGGGACATTTAGGATCTCCCAGTGCCACCCCTGCCATGGCAGGGACACCTTCCACTGTCCCTGGGTTGTTCCAAACCCCGATGTCCAACCTGGCCTTGGAGCTGCTGAAATGTGATGGATGCAATTTGACCAAAAAATGAACCAAATCTCTTGTTGCTCCTTCAAATGGAGCCTCAGAAGAGGAATTTGGGGAATGGATTGGTAACAACCCCAGCAGCTGCTCCTCGAGGCTTTCCTTGGGTTGGTTTATTTGGTTGTGGGACATTTCAGGGGGGTCAGAAAAATTCCAATTTTCCCTTTGTGCTGCCAAGAAGAGCCTGAGCCCTGCTGGCAGCTCGGGGGGTTTTGTGTGTCTGGATTTTTGGCACAGGCAGGATCCGTGTTCCCCCAGCCCTGCTCGTGGCTCAGAGCCTTCTCCAGGCACTGCTCTGCCATCCAGAAAGCTGCAGGATTTATTTTTATGGATAAGTTACCAAAACTTTAAGCAGTATTTTCCCTTGAGCAAAAAAAACAAAACCAAAAAACCTGGCTCAGTCTGCTGCTCTGGGGAGGGTTGGGATTGCAGAGCTCCTCGTGGATCATCCAATGTTTTCAGGAGTTCTTGGGGAATTGGGAGGTCCCTGGGAATTTTGAACATCTCCAGAAGGATTTCCTCACGTTTCCTCACCCGATCTCCAGCTGTGCTCCTGCAGGAATTCCCAGGAAATTCCGTGAATGATGGGAATTCCCACCCCACGTGAGTTATGGGGATAAAGCCCCAATTTAACACCAAGCTGTTTGCACCAAGTGCTTTGGGAATATTAAAAATCCCAACCATCCCAGCCCAGGCTGGGTGCAAGGAGAACGATCCTTGCAACGTTTCTTGCTTCGAATATCTCGGGGGATACACAGAAATATTGAGGTGCCCAGGAGTCCAGGTGAGCCTCAGGTGTGTGCCCTGCATTTCACCTCTGCACACCTGAGATGCCTGGGATGGATCCAGGCTGGCTCCTGGACACTCCCTGGCAATTTTGAAGGTGGTTTGACCTCCTGTGCCACACACAGCCCATGCTCAGGTGTATTTTTAGTGTATTTTTACCTAAAAAAACGCATTTTCCTTTGTTCTGTGGGGTTGGCAATTGTGCTTCACCAGAGAGCCAAAAAGAAAACTCTCAGCAGCAGCAGCAAAGTGATTTTTCTAGCACAGATTGGCTTGCTGGGACTGAGAGAGCATTTGGATTGTGATTTTCTCAGTGGAATAGATTGATGTGACACCTGAAATGACAGTCAGGAATGGATTCTGAACTGCCACCTTCATCTTTAATTAGTGCAAGTAATTCTTTTGAACAAAATATGGTTATCATCACGTTCATCCTGTCCCACTGAGATTAAAGAGTGCTTGAAATTCGCTTTTTTTTTTTTTTTTTTTTTTTGTCCCAGGGGTGGGATAATCCCTGTAATTACCTCATATTATCCACTGATATTCATGTATCATCTCTAGTGATACTGGGATCTTCTGCAGATCACTCTGAATATTCAAGCAAGTCTTGCTGAGCCACTTCTCATTCAACAGCTGGAGATTCCTCTGGTGGAAATGGGAACTTTGATTTAAAACTCTCCTCATTGCTTGTTAAATACATGAAAAGGTTGTTAAACATTGAGTTTTAAACTCATTGAAAGACTTAAAATAGTTTAAATACAGCGTGTTCTAAAATTTTACCTATTTGTTGCTCCCATTTTGAATTTAATGGTGCACACTAGGAAGTCTTTTCACAGTGGGCTTTAATCAGAGGAAAAAGAGAAGAGAATAAAGAGATTTTCATGATTTCAGGAAGAGCAGGGAAAGGCTGCTTTGTTTCATGTATGGCCAGGAGATTTTCACCTTTGTAGAGAGAGAGAAAACAGAAAATGTCATATATGCTACGAATTTCAACAAATATTCCTCTCTGAAATCGTGTTCTTCTCAGGGCTGGTGTCTCGAGAATTCCTCAGGAGGGGCTGGGAGTGCTGAGCCCATTCCTTGCTGCTGAAATGTCAACGTGTTCAGATGGAGAAATCCAATATTTCCCGTGCAGACGTGGCAGCTGTGGTGGATGCAGAGCTCGAGCTGCTTCCCGAGGATTTCAAGGTGTGTTTTATCTTGCAAGAGCTCTCTTTTTTTTATTTTTTTTTTTAATTTTTTTTCCCCTCCAAGTTCTATTTCCAACCTGCCGGTGCCTCCTGTTTGTGCCCCATCCCAGCAGGGTTTGGCAGGAATTTGATCTCCCCAAGGGCAAGGAGGGAGGGGATGGGCTTGGATGTGAGTAAAACAGGCTGGGAATCTGACAGTGGATGTGCCACCCTGGAATGAGGAAAAGGAATTTATTGAAATAAAATGGGATTTAAGGCACTCGAGGATGCCCCCAGCCCTTCCCCACCGCCCAGTTTTTTCCAGCACTGTCTTTTCTTGCCCCTCTGTGAGTGCCAGGGGTTCCAGGCAGTTCCACCCCTGCCCTGGCACCGAGGCAGCAGCAAGGAATTTCATCCAAAGGCTCCAGCTCTGCTGTGCCCCTTGAATTCCCAAATGCTCAGAGGGGTCCCTGGAGCTGGGGGATACCCATGGATATCACAGAACCACTGGGTTGGAAGAGATCTCCAAGATCATCAAGTCCAACCCATCTCAACACCTCACCTAAACCATGGCACCCAGTGCCACACCCAGTCTTTATTTTAAACATCTCACCTACACCATGGCACCCAGTGCCACACCCAGTTGTTTTTTTTTTAAACACATCCAGGGATGGTGACTCCACCACCTCCTCAGGCAAACCATCCCAATATTTTATTATTCTTTCAGTGAAAAACTTCTTCCTAACATCCAACCTCAGTCTCCCTTGGCCCAGCCAAGGTCTGGGGGCTCCTGGGGCATTCTGGGGCACAGGTGCAGGTTCAGGTGTGTGCAGGAGTGTCCCCGAGCTGGGCTCAGGAGGAACTCGCCCTGCTGGCCCAAATCCTGCAGGGAGGGAGCTCTGGGGTGTGTGCACTGCACAGGACAGCAGCTGCAGGTGTCACAGGTTAGTGCCATGGTGAAAATGCTAAAAGAACTCCTCAGCCCTCCTGGAATTAGCCTGGCAGCCTCTGGAGGATGCTTAGGTAAGAGTTGCAAGTCACAGACACTCTTCATAGCCAGCAAAGCCGCAGAGTTCAAAGAGCTCTGTCAAAAACGGGATGCCCAAAATTCTGACCTACCTTTCCTTCTGTTTCACATTTCCAGGGAGTTGTTAAAAATTAAAGATGCCTTTAAGGAGCTTCCCAGAAAACTGGGGAAATGTAGGACATGGTGTACCAGCAGGTTACAAAATGAAGCAACTTTTCTGCAATGTATTGTGCTGCAAAGCAATTTGCTTCCAAGTGGCTCAAGTATTTCAATTAAGAAAAATAACGATCAAGGACAGCCAACGTTTTAGTGGGAGGGGATTGGATTATTTCTATGGTTACAGTGCTGGAGATGCAACTGGAATCAAAGTTTCGAGATCAAGGTTACATTAATGTTTGTTAAAATATTGATGTTAATGGCTATTTTTTTACATACATAAAAAACTTCGGGGTTTTTTGTTTATTGTGGTTTTTTTAAGGGCAGGATAGTGGCCAGCTGGAGCTATGAATTAACTTTATTAGGTTAAAGTTTGTGTCACTGCTTTAGCATCAAACAACGTGAAGAATTTTGATTATTCCACTGAACACATTTCAATTATGATCATACACCATTGTTTTTTTTCTTTTTTTTTTTTTTTCCCATTGAAGTGAAACCCCCCAGAGCAAAGAGGGATAAAATAAATACATTTATTTATCCTCCTGCTGAACCCTTGCACGAGGGCTCTGAGGATTGTTTTTGGGGAAGGATTTTGCTCTTTTTCCATCACTCCCTCTCCAAGCATCACAGCAGGGTCAGGAATTTGCTCTCAGGGATTTACCAGCTCCAGGTAAACCAAATCTGTTCTTTGGCCTTCTCGCAGCAGGGAACTCAGAATTGCTGTGCCAGTGGATCCTGCAAGACCTTGAGGAAGATTTATCTGCTGGAACAGAACGACGAGAAGCCAAGTGGGGTGGGTATAAAACTCTTGTGGGTTTGTGCAGTCGCCCAGGCTGCCAGGAAATGGCTTTAAAAAGCCACGGGCTCCTCTTCCCACGTGTTTTCCTGGAGCTGTGGTGCAGGAACCAGGATTAATAGAGGGGCACTGCCAGGAAATGGGTGTTGCTTTTTAGGGGTTGGGGGTGGGCATGGCTGCAACAGCTGTGCTGGAAAATATTTGTAAAGGGTTGTTTTTTTTGTTTGTTTTTTAAATATGGAAGAAGAAGAGAAAGCAGGTGAAATCCTTGCAGAGTGTAAGGAAAGAACTTTAGCAAATCTTTGCTTGTAGGATTTATGGCAAGAAGTGTCCTGGTGTGATAACCAGAGCTCTGATGTGCTTTTTGAGCAGAGGCAATGTCTGGAATGGGGGTGGTCCATGAGGAGGGTGCAGAGGGGCCAGGGGACCTTTCTGTGGGTGCCCCCTCCCTCCCCAGCTCCTGGCCATGGGCTGAGCCCCTCTTGGGGTGCTCAGGGCTCCACCTCAACCAGCAGGAGCAGCCTTTGCCTGGCACAAAGGCAGGAGAGATACAGAACAAAAATTAAAAAAAAAAAAAAGAATATATATAGAAGAAAGAAAAAGGAAGGATAAAAGAAGAGGGAAGAACAGAGGAGCCCAGATCTTTCCCTCAGCTCTCAGCATGGTGGTGACACAAGGACAGCAAAGTCCACTTTCTTCTCCTGCTCCATTAAAACTTTGAGGGACAACATTTGCTTTGTTAGGAGAGGCATTGAAGGTTGGTGTTGGTGGTACCAGCACTGCCTTGAGGTTTAGATGACTCTGCTTGGGTTTGGTAATGATTTGCTGATTTTTTTTTTCTTTCTCCTCAAACCTAAAAGGTGTCAGCATTTCATTGTCCTTGCCCCACTGTAGCCCAGCCTTAGCAGGAAAGAGCCAGGAGTCGTTTCTGTCCTGATGGAATTTCATATTCAAATTAACTTTGTTTTCATTAATGTGCTGGAAATCCTCTTTTTTTTTTTTTTTTTTTTTTTTTCCTACCCCTCTTCCACAGTTTAAAATTAAAATCATTTTCTTGCAATTGATTTGCAGCTGAATGTGCAGCTTTGGGTGTCCAAGGCAGGCTGAGCTTCCCTGAGCTGGGATCCCAGCCTTTGGCTGAGTTAGAAACTGGAATTAATTTTGTATTTACCCAAACACAAACCACGAGGGGCCAAAAGGGAAATGGGAATGGAGCTGGAGGCCAGCCTGGGCTGGCAGGTGGGGACAGCTGTGTCCCCTGCAGGGCTCAGGGACCCTGATGGAGTGTGGGACCCTTGGCTCTGCAGGTGACCATGACCTGATGGAGAATTGTTGCTACCCGGGCTGTGGGACTTGCTCTGCAGAGTTTTCCATTGGAATTTTTCCCCAAAAGGGACTGGAAGAGCCTGATTCCCTCCAAACTTCTGAGCTCTGCTGGTATTTGGACAGTTTGTTTATTGTGGATGCTCAGACTTGTCAGAGAGCCTCAGGAAATATTTCTTCTCTCTTGTCGGGCTATGAAAATTATCCTGGTAGGATATTTGGAAGTTTGGGGGGTTGTTTTGGGTTTTTTTTAGTGTTCTAGTAAAACTAAAATAAATTTAAGAATTGAAATTATTACAAACGAGGGGAATTATGGAATGTTTTTGGAAGATTTAGATAAGAAGTGGCAATTTCTGCCTTGCTGCAGTAGCTGCACTTTCCCTACCCTGGGAAAACAAGAAATGGTGTCATCATCCCTGCACAATTCTATTACTAAATCGTCAGAGCAGAGTCAGGTTTCTGGCAGCAATGATCCAACTCCATTTTCACTTCCCCAGCAGCGACCTTGACATTCCCAGGGAGGGCTCTGGGTGGGCACTGGTGCCAGGCTGGGGACAGAATTCCCTGCCCATGGCTGGAGCTGGGTGTGGAATTGGCCCTGGCTGAGCCCTGAGAGCTTTGAATGAGCAGCAAACCCTGGGCCCTGTGTGTGCAGAGCTGTGCTGGACACAGCTGGGGCTGTTCTTGGGCTGTTCCTCTCAGGAATGCTTTAATCCAGACCCATTATCTCATTTTTCAAATGGACTCTTCAACAAAGAAGGGTTTTAATTAGTGGCAAAGGTGGGATCATTATCATGCAAGGGAGCATTAAAAGGCAGAATTGCCTGAGCAGGGTCCAGCAGTGCAATCTGTAACCACGGGAGGAGTGGGGAGCTCTGGGGGTGCAGGATGGATGGGTGCAGAATGGGTGCAGGGATGAGTGGGTGCAAAGATGGGTGCAGGGATGGATGGGTGCAGGATGGATGGGTGCAGGATGGATGGGTGCAGGGATGGATGGGTGCAGGATGGATGGGTGCAGGGATGAGTGGGTGCAGGGATGAGTGGGTGCAGGGCTGGGTGGGTGCAGGATGGATGGGTGCAGGGCTGGATGGGTGCAGGATGGGTGCAGGGCTGGATGGGTGCAGGATGGATGGGTGCAGGATGGGTGCAGGGATGGGTGGGTGCAGGATGGATGGGTGCAGGGATGGGTGGGTGCAGGGATGGGTGGGTGCAGGATGGGTGGGTGCAGGATGGATGGGTGCAGGGATGGATGGGTGCAGGGATGGATGGGTGCAGGGATGGATGGGTGCAGGGATGGATGGGTGCAGGGATGGGTGGGTGCAGGGATGGATGGGTGCAGGGATGGATGGGTGCAGGATGGATGGGTGCAGGGATGGATGGGTGCAGGATGGATGGGTGCAGGGATGGAGGTTACAATCTCCCCCTTCCTTGCCCTTGCTGTTGTCTCCATTCGTGCCTGGGCTGCTGGGGCCGTTGCTGCCTTTCCCAGCGGGGTGTGCTGGAGAGGAGCAGGATGCTGGAACCATTCAGGTGGGAAAAGGCCTCTGAGATCACCAGGTCCAACCCAGCACCACCACGGTCACTGCTGAGCTTGTACCCCCGTGATTTTTAGGGTAACTGGCTTGTAAAGTCTTTTTTTACTGTTCAGCTTCTTGTTCACAAAGCTGTCACCCCCACATCGTGGGCACAGAGGGAACTCTGGGGTCAGTGTGAGATGTTTTTTTTCCTCTCCCAGTGCAGAGGTGTCAGAAATGGAGGGCCAGGGCTCACTGAACACATCTGGCAGCGTGTGAACAGCTCCAGCTCCTTTGCTGATGGCTCATTAATTATGCAGGGCTTTCAAAAGTCATCTTGGACCGGTGTGGGACAAGCACAGAAAGGACAGCGATTTACTGACATTTATTATCATTTATTGACATTGACACAGCCACGAATGGGATAATCACACACAGGCAGCCTGGCCTCCCCTCTGCTCCGTGGGGTGAGGAATTCACCTCACACAGCTCCTCACCAGGGTGCTGAGAGCAGCTCAGTGCCCTGGGACATCTTTGCCACATTAAAGTGATATTTCCATCCACTGCCACGAGGTTTTGACAGCAGAGCCGGGCTCTGGTTGGTTTTCAGTGGAATCTCTAAACCAACAAAGTGAGATAAAGCCAAATTTAAAATTACACTGCTCCAAGCTGGGGCCCTTTCTGTGTGCTCCTGGAGCTCCTGCTCCCATCCCACAGGTGAGCTGAATAACAGACAGGCTTTTTATTTAAAACTTTCCTTTCAAAGCCATTGCTGCAAACATCCCTCTCTGCTTCTCACTGCCAGGATGGGGGACAGCACTGAGGGCTGGTGCCTGCACACAACAATTCACAGCAAATGAAACCTTAGAACACTTAACAGCTGTTCCTTTGTCCATTTCCTTCATTTGGGATGGGCATTTCTTTCCTTCACCGAGGACCTGCAGTGGGAGAATTCAAAATCCGTGTTCTGGATTTTCTGGTTTTCTTTGGGGAGCTGCAGGTGAGCCCCGAGAGCAGCAGCTGATGCAGAAACTTTTGCTGTTTGATGCTTTCTTGGTCTTGTGGAACCAGCTCCGAATTCCTCATCATTTAAAAGGTTCACACCCCATGAGTGACCACTTCATTTCTAAGGTAAATAAACTCCAAGCGTTGCTGAAGTGACCCTGGATGAATTTGTACCTGATTAGTGCACCAGTGCTTCCTCACTGATGTTTCTTTTCCCCCTCTAGTGTGCAGAAATCCGGGTTTGTTTAGGAATCCCTTTCACCCCCAGGAGCAGCAGCAGCTTTCAGCGCCTCAGGAGATGCTCTGGGGTGTTCCAGGTGTTTTTAGAGGATGGGATTCCCTGGAGCAATCCCCACTTCCCATTGCAGATGGAACCGGACTGGAACAAGGCAGGTACGTGGGGTTTAAGCGTGGGTTTGGGTTTAGGTTCAGGAAATTCCCCAGGAGCAGCTGCAGCCGTGGCCAGAGCTGAGCCCGAGTCACTGCGATGTTCTTTCCCCTCCGAGCTACCAGTTATGCAAAGTGAAGTTTTACCTGGGCAGGGATTAAGATTTTCCATGTTTAGCTCAAAGCATTTAATGGAAAGTGATCTATCTGGGGAGAGAGGAGGGGGGAACAGCAAAATCAAAACCCCCTTAAACACGAGCATCTTATTTTAGTGCTGTGTCTTTCCTAATTCCTAAAGGTTGTTTTGTTTCTGCCAACAGTGTTTTGTTTAAAATCAGCTTCTGTTTAGAATACGAGAAGGAGGAGGAAGAAGAACCAGATTCAATAATTTCCTTCTGCTTCTGGTAGTTGTTCCTTACTTGATTACTTGCCAAAGTGCCAGAACTGACAAATTATCCAATAACAGAGAAGTGAAGGCAGTGCTGCTGCCGCTGCAAAGCTGGATTAGTTTATAAAGTGTCCCTGCTGTGTTCCAGAAAACGAATCACGAATATTCCCCAAACCTGTTGCAGGTCCTTTCCCCCTTTCTTTCTCTTCCTTCCTTTTCTTTCGGGCTCTAAAAGGAGCGGAAAGTCACACATTTATTTACTTGTCAGCGGAGGGGAAATCCTTCAAAAAGAAAAATGATGTGCTCCCAAAAGCACCGCAGGGTGGGGAAGGGAATACATTGCATTTCCAGCCTGCCTGCTGCTGCTTTGGGGAGCTGATCTCCCGGGGTGAGGGGGCAGAGGGTTTGGGGTGGGGGGTGCTGCAAATGCAGTCGTTCTTTTCCAGAGGATAACGCTGAGATTTTATTCAGTGAATTATTGAGAATTAAATCTTGAATTAGAAGGAGCAGTTGATCAGGGCTGGCAGCTGAGCTTTGCCAGCGGCTCCCGTTGATTTTTATTGGGATTTTCTGTGCCCTGCCCTGCAGGTCTGGCTGCTGTCTCCTGTGTGGGGCTGTGCAGGTTTGATTGGCCCTTGTGGATTCCCAAAGAAATCCAATCCCCAGGGAATTCCTGAGCCCCAGCAGCGGCTTTGGGATGAGCTTTGAGGTTTTGTGAACTTGGGGTTTGGGGGAGGCTGGGCCACTGCACAGGGAGCACTGAGAGCCTCAGTGCTTGTTTTCCCTGCTTGTATAGAAATATTTCTAAATATAAAATATAGCAATGTTTTCTCGAAATAGAGAATCATATAATACAGAAATAGAGAAACATAATACAGAAAATAGAGAATCACACAACACAGAAATATACAATATATAAATATATAATCTAGAAATGTATAACACATAAAGATATAATTTATATAGATATATACTGGATAAACGATATGTATATATTGGATAAATAATATGTAACACATAATAATTTCTATTAATAAATATATATATAAATATTTATTATTTATATATAAATATATCAATAAATATCTGTGCACATGGGAAGCCCAGCAGTTCAAGTTCATCAGCAGAGCCCCGGGGCAGAGCAGGGCTGGGGGTGATGTTTGTGCTGGGGGCAGGGCAGAGCTGCAATTCTGGGAAGGGACAGAGGGTGTGAGAAACCCCCAGAGCTTCGTTCTGATCCCAGCAAAAGCAGCCTCGGGCTGTGAGAGCCATCACATTCCCAGGGCTCCGGGAGGAAATCAAGGAGCTGCTGGCTGATGATAGCTTGGCAAACTTTAAATTTAAAAATTCCCTTTTCAATCTGTGCAAAACTGGAGCTGCCCCTCAAAGCAACCCTAACCCACAAGGAAATCTCCCATTTTCTCCTCGCTGTGTAATTTCCCAGCAGGCTGATTGCTCCTCCACAGCATTTTCATCACACTGGACAAGAAAGGAGAAAATTACTGCCAATTAGCTGAACTCTTGAGGCTTCACTCAAGCAGAATCCCATTGCCTGCACTGGGAACGCTTCCCAGGACTGGATTCCAACTTTTCCCCCACTTATCATATAGGAAAGGGCTGAAGAGAACCCCTGCAGGGCCCAGCACAGTGCTGGAAGAAAAGATCTTTTTCCTTCTTGTTACTGGATGCAGTGAGAAATATTTCTGGAGAACGTGGAGTTTTGATAAGGGAGTCTATCTCAGCTTTGATAGGTTTGATGAAAGCAGGATTTGCCCTCAGCAATGATCTGGAGAGGCAGATGTGGGAGCAGCACCCTGTGAGTGATTGGGGAAATCAGTTCACTGAAGGTTTTCACTTTTCCAGCAGTTTGTTGTTTTTTTTTTTGTTTGTTTTTGTTTTTTTTTTTTTGTGGAGTATCTTTCAATGCACCATGTGAAGAAAGCACTGAATGGAGCAGCACTGCTTAATTCAACAAAGAAAATTGTCAAGTGAAGGAGCAAACAACCTCACCTGGATAAAAGGATGGGATCTGTTGTGTTCCTGTGTAGTCAGACCCAAATGCTTTGAGAGAACCTGGCTGTAAAGCACTTGGGAAGAATTCATCCAATAAATCTGAGTGACAGCTTCCCACATCCTGATGCCTGATGCATTTGGGATTTCTTGTCCAGAGGGATTTCTGTAACTTAAATAAATCCTCTGTGATAACTTCTGAAGAGGGAAGTACCTGAACTTACAGACACTCGTGGGTTGGATGGAATGAGCCCCCCAGACCCCTGAGGATGGATGGAATTAATCCCACAGACCCCTGAGGATGGAGAGAGCCTTACAGGCAGCTTTGGACAATTGCCTGATTAACTCTGGATTTTCTGTCCTTGTCCCTGTGCCCTCCCTTTGTCCCTGTCCCTCACCCTCCAGTTCTCCACAGATATTTCTCCCAGCTCTTGCAGACAGGTGAAATTTGTCTCTTCCCCATCCATCTCCTCTGCCTGGTGCTGGGGCAGGCTGAGCTGGGCTCTGAGCTGGGCTCAGTTGGGCTGAGCCCATGGAGCAGCAGCACATCCTTCAAGGAGCTCCAGGCAGGCACAGCAGCCCTGGTTCAGCAGTGCACTCCCAGTTTAACCTCTGCTGGTTAATGGGAACAGAATGATTTAGAGTAAATCTCTGCCACCAAACACCCCAGAGCCTGCTCTGATTTGTCTTCAGCCACAATGAACTGTTTCTGTCACAGGAGATGCTGCCTCACCCCTGCCAGTTAGATCAGATTTGTCTTCTCATTAATTTAAACTTAGAGCAAGAAAGATCTTTTTGCTAAGCTAAGAGGGATTTGCAGACATGGGAATTTACAGAACAGCTCCTCTTGCCTGCTCCAGAGCTCTGGGGTTTTTCCTTTCTTTGTTTTCAAGTAAAACTGACAGGAAGGTCGACGTGACCGTGACTTAAAAACTGGGACCGTGAATTTGACAAATGCTGCAGCCTCACATGGTTTTGCTTCCATGAGTAATTTTTTTTCTTGCACCAAGAGCTCCTCTGGAGGAGGAGGAGGAGGAGGAGGAGGAGGAGGAGGAGGAGGCTGACCCCGGAGCCTTTCCAAAGGCACTCTGATAACTCCAGCCTTCTCCCTTCAGCAGGGCCATTTGTCTGGGTGCTTGACATTTGTCCTCCGTTTTGTGCCACCTACTCCAGCTGCCTCTGACTGAATCCCTGCTGCTGGTATCCCTCTGTTCCTTGACTTCTGCCAGTGAGCTGCAAGCACTTCCATTCCTGTTTGCTATTGATCAGATAATTCACAGGTCTGAGCTGTCCTGATGTGGTCAGGACTGCAAGATCGTGTGGTGGGAAATAAATACAAAGGAGGAGTGGATTACACCTCTGTCCCTGTTCCTACGCCGTGTTTTAATATTTGCAATCCCTTTTGGATGTGTTACAATTGGCAGTAATTCCATCACAATGCATTTATTGTGTTTCCAGGAGGGGAATTGTACCTGGGAAAGCAAAACAACTCAAAATTCTTTTGAAATTACTCAGCTCTGCTTTTATTTTTATTTTTTTCCCCCTTTAAAAGAAAAAAGAAAACCGTGTTATAGATGAAATAATTACAGCTGGTGCTCGCCTGAAAATTCACCAAAACTTGGGAGTGTTTGGTGCTGTCCTCCTGCCCTGCTCAGCAGGGGCTGCCCAGGAGCTGCTCCCACCCCCTCTGAAGTCCCTGGGGGCAGAGGGATTTGGGAGCACTGGGATCAGGGATCTGGGAGCAGTGGACTGGGGAATAGCGGGGTTTTGGAGCAGAGGGATTTGGGAGCAGTGGGATTTAGGAGCAGTGGGATCTGTGCTAAGGAGAGCAGCTGGATTACCTTGACCTCAGAATTCGGGCCATAGTTAAGTGAGGTGTCCATGCAAAGCAATCTCAGAGTTATTTATCTGAGACATCCCAAAGAGCAGGGTCATTCATAACCCATTCCACATTTTCATGCATCTTCAACCAGGACACAAATATTTCCTTTTGCCTGCACCATTATTCCCATTCAGATGACTGCAGGAATACAGAATTATACAATTATTTTCTTCTCCAATCGTGCTGCATTTTTACAGTGTGATTTATAGAGCTGTGACCAGGAGACCTTTCCCTAATAACGGATTTTTCCAAATGAATTTGCCTCGTTCTCATAGGTCACACTCCTCACTCCAGCTCCTTTGCCTGCCATTTGCTCTGGCTGTTAAACAGCTTTAAAATTCAAGTGTGATTATTCAGAAATCACTTCATAAAAGATGATATGCCAGCAGCCACCGGGCTCTCCCTTCTGTCTCACACGAGGAAGGAGAAGCTGCCGAGTTTGAATGAGCAGTGGAAAGTTCATTAGGGATAATTGTTGATTAGATAGGGAAGTGAATTACAGCAATGAGATCAGAACCATGTAATTGTGTGCAGGATGCTGTGCAGAGGGAAGGATGTGCAGCTCCAGGGCTGGGGAGGCTCTGGGATCAGGGAGGATCTCCAGCCTGGCACTCAGGGAACATTTCCCTGCTCCCAGAACATTCCCTGGCCTCAGCTGCTGGGACAAAAGGAACCACTGGGAAATGGCTTTGAAAGGCAGAGGGGTGAGGCTGCAAAGTGGGGCTTTGGCACAGAATCCCAGAAGGGCTTGGGTTGGAAGGGACCTTCAGGATCCCCAAATCCCCCCCAGCCATGGCAGGGACACCTCCCACTGTCCCAAACCCCAATGTCCAGCCTGGCCTTGGGCACTGCCAGGGATCCAGGGGCAGCCACAGCTGCTCTGGGAATTCCATCCCCACCCTCCCAGGGAAGGATTTATCCCTCATACCCAATCCCAAGCTGCTCTCCCCCCATGTGAAGCCCTTCCCTGTTGCCCTGACACTCCAAGCCCTTTAGAAGTCCCCCTAAGTGGATAAAGAGTTTAAAATCATTTCTCTGACATTTCCTTCTCCAGGCTGATGTGCCACTGTTGGTGTGAGGATGGTGAGGACGAGCTCCAGGTAAGGGATGGGGCAGATCCCACACACACATCCCAAATGGGGCTGGCTTGTGGGAAGTGCTTTTATGGACCAGGGACTTGGAGTTGCCAGTGTCTGTTTTCCTTAGAATAATGAAATGCTAAAATAACACCACCAGCCCTGGCTCCCAGTATCACTGTTATTTGTTTTGCTTTGAGCACAAATGCTGGAGTATAAGATGGCATTTTCTTATCTGAAGGGAGTCAAAGAGTGCAAAAGGGATTTTTTTTTAATTTAGAGTTGGATGGTAATGGATGGGAGAAAAAAGAAGGACTTCAAAACAAAACTTGCAGGTAGGGGAGAAGGAGAAAACATTTCAGTGCCTTTATGTAACTGAGCTACTGAAATGAAGCATTCAGTAAGAAATGATGAGGGATGTTGGGAGCTGGAAAAGAGTCCAGGTCCTCCAGAGCATGGAAGTGGGGAAAGGGAAAGGCCAGCCAGTAAAAGAGTGGAAATATTGAAAAACTGAAGGTGTCTGGGAGGGCTGCAGAGTTAACCTTGAGGAGGGAACGTTCTGCTGGAGCTCTGGGCAAGGTTAAACCTGGACAGATTTCCCTCCCCTCAAAGTCTGCTTTTTTCCAAGCCTCATTAACCGTTTTGCTGAACATTACAATCATTTCTCTTCTGCCAGGTTACATCACATTTTTCAACCTTTTAGGTACAAGACCTTAGAATTATTGATCCAATGAATCATACTGACTTAGGTGCTGGCTGCTGCTGCAAGCTCCTGGAGAAACCTGGATGTTGGCTAAATACTGAGCAGGTTCCTCTGAAATTCTTTAACTTGGGGGGGTGTTTTTCTTAGTGGAAGAAGCAGCAGCAGGGGAACATCACCTCTTTGCAGTTCTCAGGGTGCTGTGTGGTGTTTAAGGCTTCTAATGTTGCCCAAACACCAAATAAAAAACCCAAACAGGGATATTTTCTGTGTTATGATGACATCTCTGTACCACTGGGGCATCATCTTTTGGTATTTTATTTTACCAGCTGGGTGCAACGGGACAAGTGAGGAGCAGGTTTGACTTTTTGGGTGTTCAGCCTCCAGCCCAAGGGGGTTTATCAGGAAGGAATTGTTCCCTGGCAGGGTGGGCAGGGCTGGCACAGGGTGCCCAGGTGTGGGGGTGTGTGCTGGGCTCTGCACCCCTCATTAGTGCTTTGTCATTAGTCTGTGTTTTCCCTCAGAGCCAGGATTAATTAATCACGATTGAGGTGATTCTCATTCTTGGATGTTTATTGTATCTTACCAGAAATTACAGAAAGTGTGACAGCACCTCCAGCTCCTTGCTAGAAGTGGGGAAAATGGCCCAGCTGAGGCTGCTTCAAGGCTTTTTAAAGCCAAACAAACCAATAAAAGTTTAACACCTCCATTATTTATCTTTTGACCCAATAATAGATTCCCACCACCCTTAGAGTGACATTGACCAACCAAAGGTCACTGCCTGAGTTCTGTGAAGAAGATGAACAAAGAGAAAGACACCACCCAAAATTCTCCATCTTGTCCCATATCCACCACTATTCTATAAAATCTCAAGTTTAAAACCCAGCACCCAGTGAAAACACATCTAACCCACTGCACATTGGTGATTTCTAACTCACTATTCACATTTCCAAGCCTTCTCCAAGGTTCCAGCTCCAGAGCAGTGTTTTCCAGGGGGTCTGTGCCTGGGAGCACAGAAAGCTCCAAAACTCCAAATTTCTGGGATCCAACTCCCAGAGCAGCTGTGGCTGCCCCTGGATCCCTGGCAGTGCCCAAGGCCAGGCTGGACATTGGGGTTTGGGACAGTGGGAGGTGTCCCTGCCATGGCAGGGGTGGCACTGGCTGGGATTTAGGATCCCTTCCCAACCCCAAACCATTCTGGGATTGTAAAAAATTTCTCTCCATTATTTCAGGACCCGCAGTTTTTGAATTGCAGGAATTGCAAATTCTGAATTTGCAGGAATTGCAGATTTTGGGGAGGGCAGCACCAAGGCCAGGCTTGGGAGAGCCCCAAAGGCAGGCAGGGCTGGGGAAGCAGGGAATGACCCCAGGGAATTCCTGCCAGGGACAAGAACAGGAACATCCCGAGCCTCAGACTCTGCTTGAACATCAGGTTTTTGTCTTCCAGCTCGAGTACCTTACGTTTGCTTGTCTTAAAAAAAAGCTTCTGAAGACTGCCAGAAAAGTCCCAGCCAAAAAAAAATCCCACCTGGCATCCCGAGTGCTTCAGCATGAGACAGGAATTCTGAGTATCCCCCAAATAACAGAAATTAAATTCAGTCTCTTAATTAGCTAAAATGTAAGGATGTTTGTAAATAGCAAATAACGATGCCAATAGATATTGATAAACCACCGTTACTAATTCTATTTCCTTTTGTGTTCACAGGAGGAAATGCATCATTCATGAGCTTCAGAGCAGACTGGGACTGCAAAGCTGCACGTGGATATTTCATTTAGCACAGAGTGAAGGCAGCACATCCTGGCAGGTCTGAGCTGCTCTCTGCAAGGTTCAGGAGAAGTGAGCTGTGTGATTTAATTTGTAGGAAAGGCTTTTGATAGAATTTGATAATCAAAGATGGACTTGGGGATTTGGAGGTCTTTTCCAGCCTTAATGATTCTATAATATTGAACAGAAATTCCCAATTCACTTCTCTGCTTTGTAGGAATAAGGAGATGGAAATAGTTAATAATTTTGCAAGAAATTAACTTTCCTTTAGCAAAACAGACAGCAACAAAAAGCTGTGGTAATTCTCTTGCAGCTTTCCAAAGCAATTATGTTGTAATGACTGCTGAAGAGATTTTCATGTTGTTTCAAACACTGGTTGGAACAACTGGAAGCTACAAATTTTTTCTCATTGTGACTTTATTATCTGAAAGGAAATGACTAATTTGGAGTTGGTTATTATTGTTTTATAGCCCATGAAATATAAGTATCTAAGTAAACATTTCCATGAATTTAAATATTTAATACACAAAATGTGAAATACATAAGCCCTGGGCTTCTGAGTCAGATTTTACTGTATTATTATTATTATATTTATGCCAGAGAATAAATGTTCTCTCTTCCTAGGCCCGTTTTTCACAGTCACTTCTTCCCTGAGGTCAGAAGTGTGGTGAGCAGAGGAGAGCAGCACAGAGAATGGTGGAATCACAGAGCTTTTGGGATGGAAGGGATGTTAAAGGATATTTTGGGATGTTAAAGGATATTAAAGGAGGTCTCACTCTGCATCCTCAGCCAGGAGCTGCCCCAGAGCAAAGCTGTCCCTGGGGAGAAGCTGCTGGCACAGAAAGCACAGGTAACACATTTACAAACCTGGCCCCTCCTGAAAAACACCTCCAAAAAATACTGAACAACCCCTGCAATTCATTCCAAGCTGCCCTGGGTTTAAGAATTGCTCTGTGCTGCCTTCCAGTGAGGCAGCTGCCCTGGAATGGAGATTTTCTACTGGGAAAAGGGGAAAGGAAAAGGGGAAAGGAAAAGGGGAAAGGAAAAGGGGAAAGGAAAAGGGGAAAGGAAAGGAAAGGAAAGGAAAGGAAAGGAAAGGAAAGGAAAGGAAAGGAAAGGAAAGGAAAGGAAAGGAAAGGAAAGGAAAGGAAAGGAAAGGAAAGGAAAGGAAAGGAAAGGAAAGGAAAGGAAAGGAAAGGAAAGGAAAGGAAAGGAAAAGGGGAAAGGAAAGGAAAGGAAAAGGGGAAAGGAAAGGAAAAGGGGAAAGGAAAAGGGGAAAGGAAAGGAAAGGAAAGGAAAGGAAAGGAAAGGAAAGGAAAGGAAAGGAAAGGAAAGGAAAGGAAAGGAAAGGAAAGGAAAGGAAAGGAAAGGAAAGGAAAGGAAAGGAAAGGAAAGGAAAGGAAAGGAAAGGAAAGGAAAGGGGGAAAGGAAAAGAGGAAAAGAGGAAAGGAAAAGGGGAAAGGAAAGGACAAGAGGATTTCCTTCCCTTCTGTCCCTGGGAGCAGCCATCCATCCCTGTCCATCCAAAGCCCCTTTTCCCTGGAGAAGCTGGAGGAACATTCTCTCCATCCCGTGTTCTGCTCTGCCAGTGCTTCCCCTCAGCCCTGGGACTCCCTCCCCGAGCTCCCTTTATTCCCCTGTGCACAGGAAGAATTCCCATTGTTTTTGAGACCTTGGCATCCCTTTGGGAATGTCCCTGGTGGCTGCAGCTCATCCCTGCCTCAGGAGGTGACAAACGCCAGCTCCTGTTCCCTCTTTTTCCCCCTGTCCTGTCTCTCAGCTTTTCCCTCCTGTCCAACACCAAGAAAAAAAACGGGATCCTGACTCCTGATTCCTGGGCTGGACCACCGAGAATCAGGATTCTGATCATTGGTGCCATTGTGATTTATTCTGTTACAATATCTGTTTATGGCACACGGGCTTCATTGTGTTTAACAATGGAGATAAATTTTGGCCCCTTACTTTTCAGAGCCATTTTTTCCAGCTCTATATCATCAATTCTCCTCTCATTTAGATACTCGCTCCTACTTCAGGAAAAATAAAAATATCCCAGTAGTGTAGGTAATAAAGCTGGGGAAACAAACTCGGAAGTGCACTTTACAATGGAATTTGATTGTGATAATTTTTCATGTGTTAAAAAAGGAGCACGCTGGCTTTCTCTGGGAGCTGTTTGGGTTTATGCTTTGTTGGGATTTTTTTTTCCATCCCCAGCTTGTAGTCACGTGGAAGATTATTTTTTTTTTAAGGGAGCAGAGAAGCAGCTCTGCATTTATTAGCTGAGTTCGTTGAGAAACTGCATTTTATAATTTAATGAGGCTGGAAGTTGCACAGGTAACAACTGAAACAAAAACTTCAGGCAGTGTGAATTCCCATTTTGGAAGTGCACCTCCCTGCAATCCTGCTGCAAATATCTACAAAAAAATACTGCAGGTGAACGGCTTGGCTCTCACTCTGTGCCACAGAAATTCCCTGGGTCCTTTGGCAAGTCCGGGGTGGGGCATCAGCAAAATCATGGAATGGTTTGAGCTGGAAGGACCTTAAAGCTCATCCCATTCCACGTCCCCTGTGCCAGGCTCCAATCCCAGTGTCCAGCCTGGCCTTGGCCACTGCCAAGGGAGGGATTTAATCCCAATATCTGACCTAAATCTGCTCCCTTCCCGTTTTTGAAGCCATTCCCTGTGTTCTGTCGTTCCACCTCTTGCCATTGCCTCTCTCCATCGTTCTTGTGATTCCCTTCAGACCACCCTGAGCTCAGCCCAAAGCTTCTCCTGTCCAGGTGAACAATCCCTGCCCATCCTGGATCCCTGCAGCAGCTCCAGGTCCCTGCTGTGCTGGGGCAGCTCTGCAGGTGAGGTCTCACCTGAGCACACAGGGGCAGAATCCCCCTCCCCTGCTGCCCCTGCCCAAAGGATCCTCTCACAAACCCCTCAGCCATATCCTGCTGCTCCCACCTCCCCTTAGCTCTCCTGTCCCAGTCACTCTGCACGGATTTACCAACAAACTGCTCTGGGCTGTGTTTATGGGTGTGGAAATCGGAGAACTGTTGGACAAGCACTGCAATGATCCCAGTGCTGCCTCTGGGATGTTGTTCCTCAGCTGCAGTCCTTGGCAGCTCAGCACAATTGTTCCCACTCAAACAAAAGGAGCCTAATGAAAGTATTTTAATTTGCTGATCAGCTCTTCAGAGTGAAAAAGGAAGGGCCCTGTTAGGTGTCCTTGGAGACTGGGAATCACAATATTCAGATTTATTTACGCTTCTCAGCGAGCCTTTGTGTGGCTGATGGTGCTGGAGGTTTCCTCAGCCTCACTTTTCATTTTCCCCACCTCACAGAGCCTTTTCCTGGGTTTTGGAAGGTTTAGGGGTGCTGCTGGAGCCCCTGTGTGTTGCAGAGTGGGCAGATCTGCTGGGAAATCATCCCAAGGAGTTTATTTAGGTGCCTGCTCTGCTGGCCTGAAAAGCATTCTGTGGGTGTAGCTTTTTTAAAAAAAAGGATTTGTTTAAAGAGCTGCATTTCTGATGGGAATCCAAATTTCAGGCATTTTTTGGGTAAGACCCTCAAGGGCACAACTCCCAACAGTTTTCTGTCAAAACCAGCACAAAGCTCCTTTAGGAACTGGGTCACTGGGGGCAGATCCTTCCTGCCATGGGTGTGGGAACCACGGGGAGGGAGATGAGCAGTGGATGTGGCTGCCTGAAGAAAAGGAAAGCCTTGATCCAGCCTGGAGGTGGTTTTCAGCTGTGAATTCCATCAATAATCAGAGTTGTATTTGTTAAGAGCAATTAGCTTCACCCATATGCTCATAACAAAAGAAAGGAAGGAAGGTTTAGGGAATAAGACAGAAAGAATATATTGAATTTCAGTTCCATGTTGTGTTTAGAAAGATGAAATATTTTCCACTGCTTACCAAAATTATATATTTTTTAAAACTTTGAGAAATAAATACACAAACCAATTTCAAGTGAATTCCCACCATCACATGTCAGGCTTTGAAGGTGATGCCAGGAGAACTGACACTGACATCTTTTGCTGCTGTGATTTCATATTCATGTCAAAGTACAGCAGAGCATGCAGAACTGGGAGTGAAGATGAGCTGGGCTTTGTTGAGCACTTTCATTTCTGTCCTTCCTGCAGGGCCAGAGCTGCTGAACTGTTGCACCAAATGGCCAGACAAGATCACATCACCTGAGGAACAGCAGGTACTTACAGGAAAGAAGATATTTTTCTTTTGCTGAAATAGATCCTTAAAAATCTATATTCTGAAATAAGTGAAAAGAAAGGACACAGTGCAAGGAAATGTCCATATTGAGAATGTAGATTCTGTTCCTGCTTTGTCCCTGTGAAGCCTGAAATCCTTGTGCTGCTGTTCGTGGTAAATTATGGATCACCTCTTTTCTGACTCTTTTTATTATTATCTCCTGTTACCTATTCTTCCTTACCCTACTCATCATCTTCCCTCCTCTCCATAGAATGTGATAAAAGAGAAGATTACCAAGCTGGAGGGGTCAGATGAGTAGAAAATGAGGAGCTGCTCAGCCTTTGCCTGTGATTGCATCTGCTGCAGGTGAAGCCAATAATTCTGGGAGCCCTGTAATTGCTGCCACGGAGGGAATGAGTTCTGATGGATGGTAAATACTTTGCCAGTCATTTGGACATTATTTTCAAAATGCTGGGTCAATTAATACTTGTTGAATGGAACAGAAAAAGAGCCACAAAGCTCCTGGAGTTGTTTATTTTGTGTGTGTGTGTCTCTATGTATATTGTGGAATATGGAGAGCTGGGTTTTGTTCGTTTTCTTGAACAAGGGAACGAGCTGGGTTTTTTCCCCAGTTGGGAGAATGTCTGGAGCTGCTGGCTGTGTCTGTGGTTCTCTTCCTCCTCCTCTTCCTCCTCAGGGCTGAATCCCAGCAGTGCCCTGCAGCCCCCAGGGCTGAGCTGGGCAGCCAGCACAGCCCCTGTGCCCACCCAGAGACCCTGGGCAGGATCTCCTGGAGCCCTTGGTGCTGATGGCTCCAGAGCCTGCTCTGCCAACCCCTCCAAACCCATAGCCGGGGGGGGGGGGGGGGGGGGTCTCCTGTCCCAGCCCCATCTCACGTCTCAGGTGTGAAGTGTCTCCTTTCTGTCCCTCCCAAGTGCTGCTGAAGGGTTTCCATCGGGATTTCAGTGGGGCAATCCAGGACAGAGCCCATCCCCAGCAGGAGGAACATCCCCGAGCTGCCCCAGCACCCAAACATTTCTGCTAAAGGGTGGTGGGGCTGGGCTGGGCTGGGCTGGGCTGGGCTGGTCAGGCTGCACTCCTCCTCCCCTGCACTCCGAAATAATCCAGGGGGAATTTTTGGGGTCTGTTGGGTGTTAGTATAGCAGGCCAACCCTATTGATGGAAAATCAGATTGTGTAGTGAGGCTGGGGCTGGATTTGACTCTCACATAGCACAAAAAAGGGCTGTGGCTTTCCTTAGAGCACTAAAGACTGGAAGGGTTAAGAGTGAATGATGTGCTTTTAAAGGGATGTTAACTTGAGATAATGTAACTTCATTGAGAATCCCTGGAATATCCTTTAAATAGATTTTGTGCTTGGTAGCAGTCTGCACTGTATCTCATTACAAGTGAATTGCAAACGAGACTCGTGGATCCTCACTGGGGTGGCACTGGAGGGTGGCACAGCCTGTCCCCCAGGCAGGGCCATGGCCCTGGGCCCCTCCCTGCCTGCCTGGCATCTCTGCTTCCAGTGCTGGGGACCCCACAACACCCAGAACAGTTCTTTACGTGGTGAGTGCATTAAAGCCCTCCTGTTTGTGCAGGAGCATTGGATTGTTGCATGATTTGGGGTGAAGGGATCCCAAATCCCACCCAGTGCCACCCCTGCCATGGCAGGGACACCTCCCACTGTCCCAAATCCCAATGTCCAGCCTGGCCTTGGGCACTGCCAGGGATCCAGGGGCACCCTGTGCCAGCCCTGCCCACCCTGCCAGGGAACAATTCCTGCCCAAAATCCCATCCAGCCCTGCCATTCCCTGTGTCCTGTCCCTCCATGCCTTGTCCCCAGTCCCTCCCCAGCTCTCCTGGAACCTCTCAGGGTCCTGGAAGGGGCTCTGAGCTCTCCCTGGAGCTTCTCTCCAGGCTGAACAATCCCATGTAATTCCCATTGATTACAGGTGGAAGGGCATTTTTGGGATTTGGTGACACTGCTCTGGTCCCAGCCTCTCCATGGGCACAGGAGCACCCCCAGCTCTGCTCTCTCCCTGAGTTTTGCCTTTTGCTGTGGCTGCTCTGCATTTCTGCCTCTACAACACAGCACAACCCCCTCCTTCCATCTGGGTCTTCACCCTCTTAGCTTTAATATTTGGGTACTGGAGGCTTTTCTTCCTTGGGAGCATCCAATGCATGAAGGAAAGCCACCAAAAAGGAGATGCTATAAAAAGAAAAGAGGGGAGGGGGAAAAAAACCTCAGGAAATCTGTTTTTCCTCCTGAAACACTGCCTGCTTCATGGTCTAATTGAATTCATGGTCTCAGACCACGCTGTGTGTGTCACAGGAGGTGACAGCCGTGCTCTGCCCAGCTCCTCGGGGTAAGGCTTTGTGAGAGCTGCCACAGCTCATTGCATGGGGAGCTCTGCACAGGAGAGCCCAGCCCTGCCCAGCCCCGGGTCACCCTGCAGCCTGGACACTCCTCTGCTGGGGATTTCAGCTCGTCTGTTTGTCATGTATTTGTGTAATTTTTCAGTGTGTAACTCCAAACTCCATATCCAGTGCTGGCTGCTGCTCTCCCATTTTGGGCAGACACAACAATTCCTCTCCAGGCTGGCAATCAAGGACACCTCACTGCCTCAGGCCCCCAGGGATGGAAACAAAAGTGAGCTGGGGGGAGCAAACTTGGGGTAAATGACTTCATTACCTGCAGCTGGAATTGGAAGATTAACCCCCAAAATGCAAATAGAGCAAACTTATAAAAATGTGAAAACCAAACTGTGACCTGGGTCCATTTTGGGTGCAGCCCCTGGGGGATTTTGTGTGCCCTAAATGTACCTGAGGGTCCTTCAATAACTAGAACTGGTTTTATTCCCTTGATTTTATCTGCCCTCTGTTTTTAGGTAGCCCTGAAAAGGCTCCAACAGGAGAGGCAGGAAAACCTTCCCGGGGTCACTGCAGAGCTCAGGGACGTGGAGGAGCTGACCCTGTCCCCAGGTGTCACATCCACAGGGCTTTTACATCCCCCCAGGGATGGGGACTCCTCCAGGGCCCTTCAGGTGCAGAAATCTTCCCAACATCCAACCTAAACCTCCCCTGCTTGAGGCCATTTCATCTTGTCTCTTGTTCCCTGCAAGCAGAGATGGAGCCCTGGCTGGGATTTGTGAGTGAGAGGTGTCCTGAGCCTCTTTTCTCCAGGATAAACACCCCCTCTCCCCTCTAGTGAAGTTTTATTTTATTCTGATGGGGATTTAAACAATGCCTCACACACACACAAATCCGGGGCTTTTCCATATCTCAGCCTCGAGTTCGGCACTGCTTAGGCTGAACACAAAACAAATAGAGAGAAGTGACTTCATTACTTGCACTTGGGAAACGACTTGACAGCCTTTTAGAAAAATCCTTAACATTCCCCAACTTCCTTGGTTCCTGCTGTCCCCCAGGAGCAGGCTGGGGACAGATCCATCCATCTCCATCCCATGCAGCATCCCGGGGGCAGCTGCCATTGGATTCCTGCAATCAATAATCCCAGGGCTCTGCCTGTGAGGATGGGCAGCAGGGGAGGGCTGGGTGTGCTCAGTGATGGGCTGTGACTTTGTGCTGTCAAGTGAAGCCTCCAGAGTGCAGCCAGCTGATAGAACCCCTCTTATTTTTGCATTTCTTAAATCTTTGCTTTCAAGTTGACCACCTTCTCAGTGGGAAATGTGGTCTGGTGCTGCGTGAACAGGAATAGGAGTGGGTTTAAGCTGTGATTTATTCGGGTCTTTGTGTTTATTGTTCATTCATTCCCTGCCTGTTGGTTGGTGGAGGGTCTGGTACAACCATGGCATTCCTCCAGCCCCTTGGCCCTGCTCCCCCAGCCAGCAGTGGGAACCCCATTCCTGTGGCCCTAAAGCACCCCAGGATGGTTTGGGTTGGAAGGACCTTAATATATCATATATTATAATGATAAAATTATGAAATGTAGATGTTTTGTGCTGGCATATCCCATTTTACAGCTCTAAGATAACACTGCACCATAATTTGAAGTCCTGATAGTTGTAAACACCTTTGCAGCTATGTAGTTTATAGAAAAAGAAAAGAAAAAAAAAAAGAAAAGAGGTTTTTGCTCCTTACATTCTCTGTTCATGAAAGCTGTGAATGTGAATGCTGGTGCTGAGCTGCTCCCCAGCCTGGCTTCAGGGCTGCTGTCCCTGCCAGCCTTCCTGCAGCCACCCTGAGGTGAGTGCTGCCACACGGAATTCCTGCCTGGAAGCTTGGGGTGCTCTCCCAGGCAGTCCCTGGAGGCAGTGAGGTCTCTTACATTTCTATTTCCACTTGAGGTGCTGGGGAAAGGGATCATTTGAGGCTGCTGGCAGTGCCAGGGTGAGGGATGCTCTGCTCTGGGGAGCCCAGGTGAGCCCAGGTGAGCTGGGATGGAATTCTGCTGCAGCCTGGGAGCCCAGGGCTCTTTTCCAACACAAATCCCTCTGTGATTCCATGAATTCTACCCTCACCTCCAAGGAAAGGAGGTGATTTCCTCTCTTGGGCAGCTGAACAAACCAAAGTGTGTCAGACACTGCTTGAGAGGAGCCAGCTGGGCTGTGAAAAGTGGGAATGTGTCACTGGTCGGGGGTTTTTGGGGTCCCTTTGGGATCCCCGAGGCTGCTCCTGCAGCCCTCAGTGATGGAGCACGGTCCCCAGCCTTGCCCAGATGGAATTTGGGCTCGTGGGGAGCTCTCAGACCAGCAGGGTACAGAGACCAGCACATGCAGAGAGGCACAAATCCATGGTTTATTCTATGAAGGCTTCCTGTCTGCACATACCCACAGCTATTGTTTTACAGGGGTTTTATATCTTCTGAGGGTTTTACAGTTTGCACCAATTACCAAGGGAATTCTACTTTCTAACCAATCCCTGAGGGATTTCACATTCAAAGCTGGCCTATGGATACTAAAAGAGAATGGACCACTAATATTGAAGACAGATAAGAGGGTCTACCAAGGGGGGGAAGCTAAATTCCTTTTGTATTCATCATTTCACAATCCATTTCTTATCTCTAAGCTCTGGTTTTCCAAGGAGCTTGGTCTGAGGATGCAGGGAAACTTTCTTCTGTGTTTTCTGCTCCCTCCACAGGAATGGCTCTGCCCTGGCCTCCAGGAGCATCCCAGTGCTCCCAGTGCTCCCAGTGCCCTGGCCCAGCTCCTCCCGTGCTGTGACAGATCCACTGAAGGGATTATTGAGATGTTACAGCTGGGGTTTCTCTCTCTCTCTCTCTCTCTCTCTCTGCCTGCCCTGGTGAACATTTCTTTACCTGGCAGTGAAATCCTGAGCACGGGAGGTGTCCAGGGCTGCCCCTGTGCTGTTCCCTGCCTCTGCTGCCAGCCTGAACAAAGCTCATTGCCACGCTTTTGTTTCCCTCTGTAATTAAGCGTTGAGCCTTCGGTGCTTTTCACTACAACTCCTGACAACTGAAGTTCATCTTTTTAATCACTGCAGGAGCTGCAGGACAGATCTCCCACAAAACGCAGGGTTTTCTGCTCTGGGAGTGTGTGTGAAGGCAGGAAAAGCTGCAGGGCTGAGTTTGGAGGAGATGCATCCTAAAAAAAAAAAACCCAGCACTTTCCATTCTGGTTTCTGTGAGATTTGGTTCAAGTTGTGGGAATGGAAGGTGAGTGATTCCAGCTGAGGCTGTGTTTCCATCCCAAGCTGCACAGAAATTTTATTTTATTTTACAGGGGTTTTATTATTACGGTCTGCTCTGCTCGCTGCTGTTTTCTCTGTGTTTCACGTCTTTATTGTATTAAGAAATTTCCCCATTCCTCCTTCATGCAACAAAAACTCCATCAGAGCCACATCAGTGAAATAAATCGTTTTTTTGTTTTTTTCCAGACTCTCCCAGGCAGTCCCTGGGTGGGGACAGCAAAAACTCTTGTGAGAGTTGAGGGTTAGAGGGGGCATCATCCACCCCAACAGCTCCAAAACGCGCAGACAGTGAGCAAATCACTGCCATGACTTCACTGGGGTGGGGCACACATTAGCACACTGAGAACACGCTTTGTTGTGTTAATAAATAACTGTTGCGTTTAAGAAATGAATTCACACGGAAGGATTTATTGTGGTATACAATTAGAGCAAGAAAAATGACAAATTTGTTCCTTAGAGTGCCTTGAAATAATTTCTATCTCATCTGATTAGGAGAAAAGGCTGCTTTGTCTTCTTAAATTATTTTTTCTCTATTTAAATAAATCTGAACTGCTTGCATGCCTGCAAGAATTACAAACGGCTGCTCAGACCTAAATCAAGTGTTCCAGGGTTGCTGCATGAATCTTCCAAGGCAATAAACTTTGGGTACCTCTGACAAGTTTTATGATCCCAGATAGGTGCACTGTGCTAAGGGCCATATTTCACAGCAACGCCTCTGAATAGATCAGATCCGTTTTTATATGCTAATAATTTGTTTTGGTAGTTTAATACCAAGAGCTATAATTCATATCGATGGCTTGCCTTAGACTGTGGATAATTTGAATAACAGTTTGGGAAAAAAAAAAAAATCACTTTAGGAACAATTTCAGGATTGCACTTTCCCATTGAGCAATTAAGGCAAGAATAAACCAGGCTGGAAATTAAGGAAAAAATAAAAGGAATTGAAGCTCATCAGCTCCAGCTCAGGGTCTTTCCATCTGAAGTTTCCCTTTCCCTGTCACTGCATTTTCAGCTTGCTGAGTGTCTGGGCTCTTTTCTATTTCCTCTTGGGCTGGCAAATCAATCTTGTTATTTAGTCACTCTTTTTGCCTAGAACTAAAATCTAAATGTTGTTTGTTTTTTTTTTTTCCTTAAATTCCCCTCCAACTCCAGCTGACATTGGTGGTGTATTGCAAATTTCCCCTGTTCTAGTCCACGATGGGCTGTGGCAGCAGCTGAAACTCAATTTTGCTGTTTCAAACCAACCAGTGCAGGCAGCAGGAGCAGTGTGGGAAGGGTGGCAAAGTGCTGGGTGGGGTAAAGCCAATTAATAAATTAATGTTTGGAAATGTTTTGGAGGGCAGGAAAGCAGTGCTGGGTGGGGGTGAAGCCAATTAATAAATTAATGTTGGGAAATGTTTTGGAGGGCAGGCACTCCCCAAACCCAGTCTAATTAGGAGTTTTGGAGCCACTCAAAGTTCCTCTGTCAAACCCCAGATGTGCCCATGGAAGGGCTGGAGCCTCCCCCAGCCTGTCTGGATGGGGACCCCCATCCTCCTCCTGGGCCCGGCAGGATTTGAGGCTTTGATTTTGAGACTTTGCTGGAGCTGCTCGTGCTTTGGGGTAAATGTTCCAGTCCTGCATTTAAGGCAGGCCATGAAATGGTGTAAATTTGCTATTATTTGCTTTTCTGCAGCTCGATAATTGAAAGTAATAGAAGTAAATAGCTAATATTTTCTGGTGGGATGACCTTGGGAGCAGGAGAGCAGCTCCTTGTGTCTTCCTCCAGGGAAGAAAGTTAGAGGAATTACTGCCAAATAATAATAATAGCAGCAGCAGCACGGGCTGTAATTCTCCACTCTCCTAGTCCAGAGACACCTGAGCAGCAGCAGGAGGAAAACAAGTCATTTATCAGGGATAATTCCTTGGAAGCACCGGGTGTGCAGAGCAGGGATGGGGAGAAATGGGCACAGCAATCTCCTGCTCATCCCAGCCATTAAGGATCCTGGATCTCATTTTCCCATTTTTGGCAATTTGTGCTTGCTCAGGCCCAGAGTGGATTCGTGTGACTGGTGATGGGAAATGTTCCTGGTTCCTTTCTGGGGTGCTCTGAGGTGTGGGATCTGCTGCACCCACCTCCCCTTCCTCAGGAGGGGTCTGTGCCTCTGCTCCCCCAAATCGGCCACCCCAGCTCCCTCTGTGTCCTGTTTCCCCTGGAAAGGTTCCTGTGATAGCCACAGACACTCTGAGCCTTCTGCAGCGATTCTGGTCTCTGTAAAATCAAGGAGATTTCACAGAAGGAAAGAAAACTCGGGGGGTAATGAAATACTGAAAACTCTCAGTAAAATGGAGTTGGTTGAAGCAAAGGGCTGTCCTAAAGCAAAGCAGGAGAGAACCTGGGCAGCAGCAACTGCAAGCTGGCCAGGAAAGCAGCAGGGGCAGGAATCAGGGCATCAGGCAGGTCCTAAACACAGCTGGGGTGAGGTGTGCATTGTGGGGCTTGTGGAAAAACGGGTTTGGACTCGGTTCCATCCAAAGAGTGATGGAGGGAGAGGAATGGGCTGAGGAGCTGGGCACAAACACCTCAGCTCGGGAGAGAAGGAGAGAGGCACCAGGTGATTTCTGGGTGACAGGAGACCGTGTCCTGCTGGAAGAAGTCATTGTGCCATAAGTGAGGTGAGCTTGGTGTGTTTGTGTCCCAAAAATGGGGCTGAGAGCCAGTGCCAGAGGCCAGGCTGGTTTCTGGGGAGGACAAGCAGTGACATCCTGGGCTGGCTGCACCTGCAGGGATGTGGGGGATTCTGTGAGTGCCAGCTGGGACAGCCCAGCCTGGCCTGGGAGGGGAGAAGGGTGAGCAGGAGAATCCAGCCCTGCAGGAATGGGGATCCCAAACCTCCCTGGGCATCCCCTTCCAATCCTGAACACCTTTCCATGGAGAAATTCCTGCGGCTGATTCCTCACCTGAGCAGGGCTGGTCCCTCACCTGTGCAGGGCTGAGCCCTCACCTGTGCAGGGCTGGTCCCTCACCTGAGCAGGGCTGATCCCTCACCTGAGCAGGGCTGAGCCCTCACCTGAGCAGGGCTGAGCCCTCACCTGAGCTGTCCCCAGGGCTCACTGCTTCCAGGTGCCCATCCCAGGCTTTGTGTCTCCGTCCATTCCCCGAGCTGAGCAATTGGAATAAATCATTTTCAGGAGCTGGGGAGGTGAAGCAGCTGGCAGCGAGCACTGTGTTTGTCACCTCCCCTCTGCTTCTCCTGAAGAAACACCAGATTCTCACCTTCACCCAGTCCTGTCTATTAAAATCCAGAGCTGAGTGATCACATGAAGGAGTGCAGGTCCTACAAGGATGAAATAAATGTCTGGAGAAGCCAGTTGGTGACCTTTCCCTCACAGCTTCCCTGGTGATTCACAGGTTTTATTTTTTGCTAAGTACAAAAGCATTTTCCCTGGCAAACACTCCTTTGCTGAAGGTGAAAATGAATAAAATAAGCCCACAAAACCCTGAGGGGAGGGTTAGGTCTTTTCAGAGTTCTCACTATTTATAACAGCCCCAGCTGAGGTGTGCTGGGCTGGCTGGAGCAATGCAGGCATTCCCTGTGATTCCTGTGTTAACCATTGCTTGGAGTTGCAGGAAATCTGGGCAATCTGGGAACTTCACAGAGAGGAACGTGCTCACTTTAAATGATAGCTCTGCTACCGGAGGGCATTTGGCATTTGACTCTATTAAAAAATTCATCCCGAATTGATACACTGCATTTTTCATTTCAAAAATTGCAATCAGGTAGCAAAGTCTGGATATTCAGACGAGAGTAATATCTTTTCAACGTTCATTAATCTGAGTCAGTAATGAACTGCAGGTAGAATGGAGGGATAATTCAGAACAAGTCATTTATTTGGTTATTTTTCTTATCTTCCCTATTATTAAATATCCATGAACAGCTTAATTGACCTTCCTGAATTTTTCATGTCACGTTCCAAGATGTTGGTGGTGGTGGTTTGCAGGGTGTTGAGGGGTCAGTGGCAGCTCCAGGGTGGGCAGGGGTGGACACTGGTCCCTGTGTCCAGAGCAGTGCTGGTCACTCCCAGCTCTGCCACAGCCAGGGGGGCTCCCTGGGATTTGTCCCTCATCCCCCTCAGCTCATGCCTGACAGGAAAATAACTCATTGTTTTGTCTCTGCTCTCACCTTGACTGTATTTTCAGTTTCTGAGCTCTCTCCTCAGTCTCTGTCTGGTTTAAGGCTCAACTCTCCAACTTTGCTTCCTCCACTGGGGATATTTTCCAGACCTCTGATCTCCTTCCTTGTCCTCCTTTGGTTCCCTTCATTTTGCTCCCAACTTCACTATCAACGAGTGTATAAACAGATGCCATTTCTCCAGTTAGGGCTTGGTGGGACTGAACCCATATTTCCCCATAAATTTGGTGGGATTTCCCACATTTTGATGGGAATTTCCCATATTTTGATGGCCACAATCCCGTTTGCTGTCCCAGAGCCATGACCTCTCATCCTCAGCTCCCTGCAATGACACCAGGGACTATTTCTGCCCAGGTGTGGGGTTTGCTTTGTCTCTCTTGATTAAGGTGTTCTTTAAAGGTGATTTCTGCAATGCCAAGACCTTTTTGGATTTTAATTCTGTGCTCTCACGTGTTCCCAGTCCCTCCCTGCTCAGTGCCAGCAGCCAGTTTAACCAGCACACCCCTCCTCTGTCACGTCAAGTTAATAATGAAGAAATTAATAATGCTCGGTTCAGGGTAGGTCTCTCAGCACCTTGATTCATCTCTTCATTCTCAGCAGAGCTGTTTCTGCCAAGGAATGATCTCCAGCAGCTCTGGCACCACAGGCCAGGCTGGGACAGAAGGCTAAAGCCCAGCTCTGAATCTTTAGAGTCCCATGGGAGCAGATGCAGCTGGGATGGGGCAGTCCAGCAAAGCTCTTGGCTGCTGCCCACACTTCTGGTGTCTTGTAGCTTTTTTTTTGGAAAGTTTGTTTTTCTGGGAATGGATGTCTTGTGAGCTGGGATGTAAAGCTCCTTTCATCCTTCTGTGGAGAGACACTGCTAACAAGGGCATGGGGTGCCAGGACAAGGGGGAATGGCTTCGGAGTGACAGAGGGAGCTTTGGATTAGAGACTGGGCAGGAATTGTTCCCTGGGAGGGTGGGCAGGGCTGGCACAGGGTGCCCAGAGCAGCTGTGGCTGCCCCTGGATCCCTGGCAGTGCCCAAGGCCAGGTTGGACATTGGGATTTGGGACATTGGAGGTGTCCCTGCCATGGCAGGGGTGGCACTGGGTGGATTTAAGGCCCTTCCATGTATGATTCTACAGATGTGGTTCCTCTTTCCCTGTCTGTCCCTCTCCAGCCTTCCCCAAGAGCAGTTAAAACTCTGATATTGATTCAGACAGTCCTTTAAGCATGCAAAGATAAAGTTCATCAGCATAACCAATTTGCAAACATCTAAATTAGCCAGGCACTCTCGCCATTGCCTTTGTGGGAGATTATAAACTTCCCTCTTTGTTCCAGCATTATTGTGCCGACCATCTGCTCTCAGTTAGCCTTTTCATGAAGATTGAGGCAAGGAAAGCTTATTAAACACTCAACTTCCTTGGTTAATGGCTTTCCTGCTCCTTTTGCAGTTCCCCTTTATTACTGATGCATTTATGGAATGATCTCCTGTTAATTGCCCCCCCGTTTTGTCCCTGACCCCTGTGCCCCCGTGGCTGCTCTGGGGAGGAAACACTCTCTGAAGGTTTAAATCTGTGTCTGAAATTCCTGCACAGGAAAGCCACGGAGAATGCAGAGCCATGGCATTGGTGGCCCATGTGACAGAGCAGGGGGTGGCAGGACCCTGAGCCCACTCCCAGCTGGGATCCATAGGTGAGAGCAGGCAAAGGAAAGGAAAGGAAGTTGTGGAAATTCAGGAATTCTTTCGATATGCAATTTGTTCCAATTTCATTAGCTTTCTTCCCAGGTTCTCCTCTCCTGACTCACTCTGTTCTTAGTGCATTATCTCCATTATTTCTTAGTTCTTTACAGTTCTCTGGGGATTCCCCCTTCCTGATCCCCAGGCCACAAATAATTGTTCTCCCTCCCTGATCCTTTTAAAGCAGCTGCTGCAGCAAGTTTCACCTTTGGACGTGTGTGACCTCGAAGGCACAAGAAAAATCCTTCTCAATTACACTGGACAGCTTGTAAACAGATTTCCAAACGCTTCCAGCCCTGTGTACACACACCAGGGCTTGAAAAACCCAGCAGTCCTGGTCCCTGAGCTATAGATCAAGAGAAGCTTCTGGGCTGGATCTGCTCGTGGCACAGCAATTTAGATAATAAGATGGGGAACATAATAGCATAACAGTTCAGCCTTGCAACTTCATTTTTTCTGCTCTCACACCAGAGACTGAAGCAATGAAGAGAGCTCTGATTTGCAAAGCTGAATAAAACAAAAGCACAGAGGAACCTGGCTGGGCGTGCTGACCTTCTTTTCAGTTTTCAAGCAACTGGAAAGTGAATCTTGCTCAGAACTGGCCGTGATCCTTGTTTTCTCATGCAGAGCCATTAACCTCTAACTTACTGAAGCAAGCAAACTGTAATTTGCTGGTATAAAAAAAGAAAAAAACAAACCTCTGGCCTTCCTCATTTTCTCCTGAGACATCTGAAAATGGGTAAGCTTTGGCAGATCCTAATAGTTCCAACCTGCACAGGATACTGGGAGAAAATAAAAATGCACGCTGGGGGGTTGCATAATGCACAATGGCTGAAATGCAGCAGAAATTTGGAATCTGTCTAAATCCTTGGCAGCTGAAAACAGGAGTGTAGCTTGCAGGGTGCTGCCTTTTTTGGGGGGGTTTTTGGGTTTTTGGCTTCATCCCAGCCCTCAGGTAGCAGCACCTGGAGGCAGCTCTGGGCAGTGCTGAGGGGAGAAAACGGGGCTGTCATTACTTCCACTAGATTAAATGGAAATAATTGCTGCTTGCCAGCATTTCTCTGCTGTGATGCTGGCGTGGAGGGCAGCCCCCCCAGCCTCGGAGTGGGGTTTTGGGGGTGCCCTGTGCACAGCCAGGGGTTGGGCTCCATCCTGCAGCAATCCGGAGGGCTTTAAAAGCCCTGTGCATGTGGCACTCGGGGACAGGGTTGGACTCGATGTCTCCCAGGGCTTTTCCAACCTGCAGCTCCTGTGGTGTCTCCTCCCTGCCCTGCAGAGCCCCGTTCCAAGGGAGAACAACCCCAGTGTCCAGACTGGAGCTGCGTGGAGATGATGGGCAGCAGGAAAGGAGGGACTGCTGACCACAGGTAAGGTTTGCAGCTGCAGCTCCCACGGGAAATGTTCCCTTCCAGCTCTGCAGAGCTCCAGCCACTTGTGGATTTTTCCTTTGCCTGGCTCGCTCTTTGTCGTTCTTTGGTGGAGGAGGAGAAATGCAAAGCTGGGTCTGGGATGCCTCACCGTGAGCCAGGTGCAGGCAGAGAGCTCCTGCTCCAAAATGCTGCTCGATTTTGGGTTTGCCACACTGTTCCAGAGGGAGAGGCTGAGGTGAGAGCTGCACTGCAAACTTCTGCCCGGGGGGAGCAGCATTTAGGGGGCTCTGAGGAACCCACAGAGAAATCAGGTGGTGTTTCCTCAGCAAGTCTCTTTTCTGACACACAGGATTGAAATATTGAGCCAATTAAAACGCCAAGGACTTTTCAAAGCATAGACTTAACAGAGAAGATAGGACTTTAGCAGTACATGATGTGAGCAAACAAAAAAATCCTGCTCGCTGGTGTTAACTGAAAGTGGTTATAAATGAGCAGGGTTGGTTTTTTTTTTCCTTCTTATCCATTGCTTCGAGCAGTCACTCAATAAAAATGATAAAAATGTAACTTCCAGCTCAGAGCTGAAGGGTTTAAGGTCTGTGTGTGGTGGAGGAAGGAGCAGCTCCAACACCTCGTGGTATTTTCTCATCTACAAACTGAAGAGCCAAAAGACAGATGGTGGTCTAAAGGTCAGCACAATAAAATAGCAGAATTTACTGATTCCCCTCAGAGTTTATGATCCGGGGATGATCTCTTGTTTCAATTGATAAGAGTTCCAAAAAGCTGCATCAAACTTTGAGGGGAGAGGGGTCAGGTGGGGTGTGATCCATCCACGCTTCCCTCCGAGCTCAGAGAAATAACCAACCCAAGCCTGGGTGGTTTATTTTTTTTTTTTTGTTATTTTTCTGCCAAAACTCATTGAGGATCAGGAAGAAAATTAGTTTTTCTCCTCCCCAGAGTGTGTCACCGGGGATATTTGCAGGCAGTGCAGCTTCCCACCCCCAGCAATTCCCCAGCAGTGTGGAAATGCCATGAGACACGTCCTGTGCCAGACAAATCTGATGGAGCCCTCGCAGCACAAATGCTCCTGGGCTCTCATTTGCCCTTCTCACCCTGGAAAAATAAAGACCTTTGAGTTATTTTAGTTAGTGGATTGGAAGCTGTTAAATTGTGCTGAGGCACTGCTTGAAGCAGGAGGGGGAAAAGAAATGGTTGGGAGAGTGGTTTGCTCAGTAATCAGCCGAGCTGGAACTGCCTGTTCTCTGCAGCCACCAGCCACCCAGAGGATTTTTCCTCCTGAAGGTCAATAAAAAAGCCCTCACCTTTTTTTTTTTTTTTTTTTCTCCAATTTTTAGTTTTATGTGATATTAGAAAAGCTGAATCATGGTTTAGTTCCGAAAAAATCTTATTTAACAACTTTTGACAGGCACTTAAGGCCTCCTTCCAGCCCTCTGCTCCAGGCCCTGGGTTTTTATCCCTTTTCTGCTGCCTCTCTTAAAGTCTTGTTCTCCAGTTGCAGGAAAAGCAGAATGAGGTTTGTTTTCTTGTTTCCCTCGCTGCCAATGTTTTTACAGAGCTGTTGAACTACACTTGCTGGGTTTTACCTTGACACTTTCATTTGGAGGCAATCTAATCTGTTCTGACTGCAGGTTTGGAGGTGGAAGTCCCCGTGCACGGCAGAAACAAGGCATAAATTTCATCACTCGTGACCCATTATCAGGTTTTTCTTTTTTTTTTTTTTTTTTTTTTTTTAATCTGCCACTTCAGAAACCGTGTGTTGTTCCACTCCAGGTGCTTTAACAGCTCATTTTCCTCTGGCTGACACTGCTGTGTCACGGTTCATGTCTTTCCTGACATGAAGCTATCAGGTTCCTCCATTTACTCTTCCATTTTATCCCTGCTTACAAATGAGGTTTAGAGAAGCTAAAACCTCTCAGTGGCTCTGAGGTCTCTCATTTGAGCAGCGTTGCCCTTTGCATTTTATAATTGCTGCTGTACAGCTTCACTTGAAGGGCTGAACATCCTGTAAAATACTCAGAAGAATTACTGCCTTAAATAAATACTAGAAAGCCCAAGCTGTTTCACATGCATCAACGAGGCTTTTGTAGATTTATAAATTCCTGAGAAATGAAAATATTTTGAAATTTTCAAGTGTTCTTGTTTTCTCCCAGTGCTCTTTGCCAGATTGGCTTCAAAGCAAGCTTGACCAGAATTTGGCTTCAAAGCTTGACCAGAATTTGGCCTTGCTGTGTTTTATTTTTGGTGTTCCTGGTGTTTGCACCCTCTGCTGAAGCCAGGACAGGCCCCAGGTGCCCAAAGGCCAGGCTGGCAGCTCTGCTGGTGCCTTCTCCAGGCAGCACAAAAACTGGAGGTGTCACTGTCTGCATTAATATCCCCTCATCCTTGTGTGCAGTCATCTGGTGTTTTTCACCAAACTCACACAGATTTTATTTTAAAACGTGGCAGGAGCATGTTTTTTCTCTCCCTGCACCCATAAATAGAGCAGGGGGGGGGGGCTGGAGCTGTGCCCCCTCTCTGGCTGATGCACCGTGAGGAAATGCAGCACTTTGTCACCTCGCTGGTGGCAGCGTGAGTCACCGGGGCCAGGCTCCCCTCCACGAGGGAGGTGTTGGGCAGCCCAGCCCACGGACACAACTGGGAGCACTGGGGGAAAGGCTGACGTCACTGGCAGAGCCCAGATCAGGAAATATTCCAGCATTGCATTTCCCTGTGCCAGGCTGGGGGAACATGACACACAGGGGTGGCTGCCAGTGGTCACCCCAGCTCTGCAGGGACAGTCCTCAGCAGGGCTGAGCCGGGTCCAGCAGAGCTGAGCCGGGTCCATCTGAGATAAACTGGGTCCTGCAGAGCTGAGCTGGGTCCTGCAGAGCTGAGCTGGGTCCAGCAGAGCTGATTTGGGTCCTGCAGAGCTGAGCTGGGTCCTGCAGGGTTGATTTGGGTCCAGCAGGGCTGATTTGGGTCCAGCAGATCTGGTTTGGGTCCAGCAGGGCTGGTTTGGGTCCAGCAGGGCTGATTTGGGTCTTGCAGGGCTGAGCTGGGTCCAGCAGGGCTGAGCTGGGTCCAGCAGAGCTGATTTGGGTCCAGCAGGGCTGAGCTGGGTCCAGCAGAGCTGATTTGGGTCCAGCAGGGCTGAGCTGGGTCCAGCAGAGCTGATTTGGGTCCAGCAGGGCTGATTTGGGTCCTGCAGGGCTGATTTGGGTCCAGCAGGTCTGAGCTGGGTCCAGCAGGGCTGAGCTGGGTCCAGCAGAGCTGAGCTGGGTCCAGCAGGTCTGAGCTGGGTCCAGCAGGGCTGAGCTGGGTCCAGCAGAGCTGATTTGGGTCCAGCAGGGCTGAGCTGGGTCCAGCAGAGCTGATTTGGGTCCAGCAGGGCTGATTTGGGTCCTGCAGGGCTGATTTGGGTCCAGCAGGTCTGAGCTGGGTCCAGCAGGGCTGAGCTGGGTCCAGCAGAGCTGATTTGGGTCCAGCAGGGCTGAGCTGGGTCCAGCAGAGCTGATTTGGGTCCAGCAGGGCTGATTTGGGTCCTGCAGGGCTGATTTGGGTCCAGCAGGTCTGAGCTGGGTCCAGCAGGGCTGAGCTGGGTCCAGCAGAGCTGAGCTGGGTCCAGCAGGGCTGAGCTGGGTTCATCTGAGATAATCTGGATCTATCAGAGCTATAGGAGTCCAGCAGAGCTGACCTGGGTCTATCAGAGCTGATCTGGGTCCTAGCAGGGCTGAAGTGGGTCCAGCAGAACCAATCTGGGTCCCACCAAAGTTGATCTGGGTCCCAGCAGAGCTGAGCTATGTCCATCAGAATTTTCTGGGTCCAGCAGAATTTTCTGGGCCCCAGCCCCTGCAGCTCAGCATCCCTGGGGGACTTGAGCTCAGCTCTGGGTTCACTGCCCTGCCTTGGTTTCCTTCCCTCCCAGCTCCTCACAATTATTCCTGTCCTTGTGCTTTTTCCTTCCTGTGCTCACAGAAGAGGTTTGTGGGACAAAGAGAGGATTTGCCCCTCCTGGGGGTCTGGAAATGCTCATCCTTGCTCCTCCTCCTCACCCCCATTTCCATGCTGCACCTCCAACTGCACCAGGACTTGCTCTGGCATTAAGGTAAAAAACCATTTTATTGTGAATTATGAACATTACAGACATTGTCTCTTTTCCTGTTTCTCTTTTCCTTTTGGGTTCTGTGAATAATCTGTTTGCTGACAGTGTTTGATGATGCTGTTTGCCTGCAGCTGCCTGTGCTCTCAGTGCTGCTAGCTTTTCCCTGGGAATTAGATATCACTGAGATATACAAGTGCTGCTCCAACCAGTCCTGCCTCTGACAAAGGAACAGGAATGTAATGGAGTTTTTCAGTGTTCTATTATAACTCTACCATATATTACTTATACAGTACCTACCTGGGGGTAATATATTTATTTTATTCCCTGGCAATTCGAAATTGCCTAGGGGAAAAAAAAAAAAAAAAAAAAAAAAAAGAAAAGCTTTGTTAAAAGCAAAAATGATAAAAAATTGTTATTTCAACCCAGAATCAACAAAGTGGCCAATCTGACCTCACGTTAGATATTTCATTTTAGTTGCTAAGTGATTTACTATTTTTTAACATAGCATAACATTCAAAATGAAATATTTGACACGAAGTATTTTGATGAGAAAGGAATGTTATTTAAGCACTAAAAAAAATTAAGACAACTTGTGGCAGTTGATGGACAGCTGTGCAGGATTTGTCAGCCTGCAATGAGTTTTGTTTTTTGGTTTTTTTTCCAAAAGGAGAAGTTTTTTAACAAACTTTTCCCCAGCTCAAGGTCAGCCCAGCCACACACATATACCATGCTGAGCGTTCAGTCAGACCTGCAGAGATTTATGGCCTTAAGAGAGGAAATTTATCCTCAGTGCCTGCCCTCCCTAAAATGTAGTAAATAGTAACCCCTGAGGGAGAGCTGCTGGGGGAAGCTCCAGAGGTGGGGACGTGATTTCCCTCCCACCACCACCCCCAGCCAGAGCTGCTCTTTATTTCATTTGTCAGCAAAACCTTGGGGGTTTTTTTTTATGATCACAGAATCCCAGAAGAGTTGAGATGTTAAATCCCACCCAGTGCCACCCCTGCCATGGCAATTCAAAAACTGCAGGTCCTGAAACAATGGAGAGAAATTTTTACAATCCCAGAATGATTTGGGGTTGGGAAGGGATCCTAAATCCCACCCAGTGCCACCCCTGCCATGGCAGGGACACCTCCAATGTCCCAAATCCCAATGTCCAGCCTGGCCTTGGGCACTGCCAGGGGCAGCCACAGCTGCTCTGGGCACCCTGCCTTTCTCTCCTGGTAGATTTGCTCCCTTTTTTCTCCTTTTTCTTCCTTTTTTCTCCCTTTTTTCTCCATTTCCAGCTGAGCCCTCTCCCCATGAACACATTTGGGTGACCTCATCTATCAGGAGAGCTGCCCCAAATGAAAACAATCCGTTTTTGTGGCTGTGAATCCTCACCCAACGTGCCAGGGAGGGCAGCTGGGATGGGATGTTTTGAGAGAGCCAGCATTAAAATTGCAGCAAGTTGTGTTTCTCCATGGCTGGGACGTGGTGGCACCTTCAAAAGGAATTATTTTTCATTGTGTGAGTATTTTAATCCTTTCTTTACATTTCCTTTTAGAACCATATTTATAATTTAAAGCCCACCTCTGTGTGCCTTAATCTGAGACTCTCGTTTGATTTTATTTTATATCTGTGATATAAATCTTTGATCCTTATTTTAGCTTTGTCTGGAATGCAACCACTCAGGAACACGCTAAAGATGTCTCTGATTTTCTGTCAGGACCAAGATTTTCACAGAATTCAGTGTAAGGTAATGCTTCTTCAGTCTAGTTCTCACATTTTAAGAATAAAAGTCAATGAAATGCCACTACAGATATATTTTTTTGGTGCTGTAAATTGCATTTTGATGAATCTTCACTCCTGAACCAGCCCTCCTTCAGTGCTGCCAGGAAGCTTCTCTTGTTGCTTCTAGCAAGAATTGTCATGGTGATGCATTCTGTTGACCACATTTTTGAAACACAGATTGTTTCTAATTTTGTTTCTCCAATTTACTCTGGGTACTGCACCATCTCTGCTTCAGTCCTCGCCCTCTGTTGCCTGGAGGATTTTTATCACGACAAACCATGAAAATCCAGGCAGGAGGAGCTGCCCTGTCCCCCCAGGTGTGCCAGGCTCTGAGGAGCAGGGAGGAGATGGAAAGGCTCAGCCTGGGGGAAAAGGGGTTTGGGAACCCTGTGGCTCTGCACAAACCCCTGACAGGAGGGGACAGCCAGGGGGGTCAGGGACAGAGCCCAGGGCACAGCCTGGACCAGAGCAGAGCCTACACCAGAGCCCAGAGCAGAGCCTGGACCAGAGCAGAGCCTAGACTAGACCAGAGACCAGGGCAGAGCCCAGGGCACAGCCCAGCCCAGAGAAGAGCCTAGACTAGAGCCCAGGGCAGAGCTCAGAACTTGGACCAGAGCCCAGAGCAGAGCCTACACCAGAGCCCAAGGCTGAGCCCAGATCAGAGCTCAGAGCAGAGCCCAGGGCACAGCCCAGATCAAAGCCTAGACCAGAGCCTAGAGCAGATCCCAGACCTGAGCCCAGGCCATGCCCTGAGCAGCTCCCAGCCCTTAGAGAGGCTGGCAAGCTTTTAAGTGAGCTGAGAGCTCCACGAAGAAATTAAATTTGGCAGTGAAAGTGCAGTGCTTAGGCTCCTCTCAAGTAGTCTTGAGATATAAAAGCGTTTCTGTGGGAGTTGTTGGCTGAGTGTGAGGGCTGAGAGGAGTCCAGCAGCCTGGGGAGCTCTGCTGCTGCTGCTGGCTCTGCTGTGTCCATGGCTCCAGGAGGAAGGGCTGGCCTCAATCTGAGCCTGGGGATTCCTTGTGCATCCATGGAAGGGCAGGGCTGCTCCTGAGGGGCTGCTCGGGGAGCCTGGAGCTGCCAGCAAAGGCTGGGTGAGCTGGGTGAGCTGGGTGAGCTGGGTGAGCTGGGTGAGCTGGGTGCACTGGGTGCACTGGGTGCACTGGGTGAGCTGGGTGAGCTGGGTGAGCTGGGTGAGCTGGGTGAGCTGGGTGAGCTGGGTGAGCTGGGTGAGCTGGGTGCACTGGGTGCACTGGGTGAGCTGGGTGAGCTGGGTGAGCTGGGTGCACTGGGTGCTGGATCACTTGGGGATGGAGCATTTCCCATACATGAAACATTTCCTGTAGGATGGAGCATTTCCCATAGAATGGAGCATTTCCCATACATTTCCTATAGGATGGAGCATTTCCTGTTGGATGGAACATTTCCCATCCATGGAGCATTTCCCATCCATGGAGCATTTCCCATAGGATGGAGCATCTCCCATCCCATGGAGCATCTCCCATCCCACTGAACATCTCCCATCCCATGGAACATCTCCCATCCCATGGAACATTTCCCATCCCATGGAACATCTCCCATCCCATGGAACATCTCCCATCCTGTCCTGCAGGCACTGTGCCCTGGAATCCTGGAATGGGGTAGGAGCCACCTCAGAGCCCAGTTCACTGCACGGGCAGGGACACCACACCAGATTTGGAAGGAATGGGTAACTCAGATCACCCAGGCTCCAGGACAGAGCTGCCACAGCTCCCTGGGGATGGGGAGCAAGGTGAAATTTGGGTTCTGAGATGCTCCTCACATCCCACATGGCTGCTGAAGGGATGTCAGCCACGGACAGGAACAGGGAAACACCTGGGACAGCATTTGTGGATGTTGCTGAGGAAAACAGCTTTAATTCTGCATGGGGAATGTTATTTCTGCACGGGGAATGTTATTTCTGCTCTCCCTAATCTCCAAAGGCAAAGCTGTCTGAGTTTTTCAAATAATAAACCCAAGCATGTTTTGCATATTATATACCCAAGAATATCATGTTTTCTTCTGTTGTTCAAGAAATGACAAATTGATTTTGAGGAACGCTGTTGGTTTTGGCACAGTTTCAGAGAGAACATTCCAAAGGGAAGGAAATCCTTCAAGGACGAGTGGAAGAGGATGAAAGCTGCTGGGTCCTTCTTCCCATTTCCACATGCAGAGGTGTCCTCGCTCAGGGATCTGCAGGGGACAAACCCCAGGGAGCGGGGAGGGCACGACAGGTAATGCCAGGCTGTGTGTAAACATCAGTATTTTCTATAGAAACAGGAAATTTGAAGGGAAAATCTAAGAACATGTGGGAGCAAAGGCTTGAAAGATGTCTCAGTGGAAATTCAGCTCGTCCTGAGGCTGAGGAACAAGCACAGAACATGAGGAACAAGGATATGGAGGAAAATGCGTTTGTTTTCAACAAAAATCTTGATTTATAAGAGGTGGCAATTCCCTACAGTTTATACTGATGCCACCAAGTTTTCTTTTTTAAAGCGATGAGGACATTTTGGCATCAGCTTGGCAGAAATAGAAATGATTCCATCATTAATGCCCAGCCTTCTTTGCCAGCAGAGAGGAGTCTGGAGGAGCTCTGTGTCCCCCCGAACTCCTGGAGTGGTGACACAAAGTTCTGTGATTTTACTGCGGGAACCATAAATTACAGGATTCACCTCGATGGGAACGCGCTGGTTCTGTGGCTGCATTCCCTGCTTTCCCCATCCCGGGGACTGCTGTGCCTTTCCGCCCACGTTCTAGAGGAGCAGTAAAAATTCCCAAAGCACCCGAGGTGGCAGCAGCAGCCTGGGCTCATCCCTGTCCTGCCGTGTCCGTGCTGGATGAGGAGCTGGGAGTGCTCGGCAGCGGAGCTGAGCTTCCAGAGAGGAGACAGAGCAGAGGAGCAGCGCTGGTGCTCTGCTGTCATGGCAACGAGGCCAGGAACGGGGGATCCACTGGATCCGAGCATCCCAGCCCTGGGTTTTTGGGATGTGCTGCTCAAGATTTGGGTTGAGCTGGGGATCAACTGATCTGAGCATCCCAGCCCCGGATTTGTGCTGGGATGCAGCTTTGGGATGAGCTGGAGATCGAGTGGATCTGAGCATCCCAGCCCTGGGTTTGTCTGGGATGTGCTGCTCAAGATTTGGGATGAGCTGGGGATCAGCTGGGTCCGAGCATCCCAGCCCTGGGTTTTTGGGATGTGCTGCTCAAGATTTGGGATGAGCTGGGGATCGAGTGGATCTGAGCATCCCAGCCCGGGATTTTTGCTGGGATGTACTGCTCAAGATTTGGGATGAGCTGGGGATCAGCTGGGCCCGAGCATCCCAGCCCTGGGTTTTTGGGATGTACTGCTCAAGATTTGGGATGAGCTGGGGATCGAGTGGATCTGAGCATCCCAGCCCGGGATTTTTGCTGGGATGTACTGCTCAAGATTTGGGATGAGCTGGGGATCCACTGGATCCGAGCATCCCAGCCCTGGGTTTGTGTTGGGATGTGCTGCTCACAGCTTTGGGATGAGCTGGGGATCCACTGGATCCGAGCATCCCAGCCCTGGGTTTGTGTTGGGATGTGCTGCTCACAGCTTTGGGATGAGCTGGGGATCAACTGATCTGAGCATCCCAGCTCTGACTCTGTGCTGGGATGTGCCGCTCAGGCTTTGGGATGAGCTGAGCTGGAAGCTGGGGATCCACTGGATCCGAGCATCCCAGCCCTGGGTTTGTGTTGGGATGTGCTGCTCAAGTTTTGAGATGAGCTGGGGATCCACTGGATCCTAGCATCCCAGCCCCGGATTTGTGCTGGGATGCAGCTTTGGGATGAGCTGGGGATCGAGTGGATCTGAGCATCCCAGCCCTGGGTTTTTGGGATGTGCTGCTCACAGCTTTGGGATGAGCTGGGGATCCATTGGATCCAAGCATCCCAGCCCTGGATTTGTGTTGGGATGTGCTGCTCAAGCTTTGGGATGAGCTGGGCTGGCTGCTGGCACTCCCCAGCAGGAGAGGACGTTCCTGGAGCAGAGCTTTGGGAAGGAGGATGGCAGGGCTGGGATCATCAAACAGGAGAGGGAACAAACGCACGGAGGGATTGCTGTTAATGTGTGACCAGCCAAGATCCCATTACCCTTAGGGCCACCAAAACCCCCTGGAAGCCGAGATTTTCAACACTGGGTGCTCCTGGTTCCTGCCTGCATCCAGACCCGGGCACCCCTCCCATCCTGCCTAGGAACTGGGACTGCAGGAGCTGCTGGGGTGCAGGGGGAGCCTGACCCAGCCCTGGGCTGCTCAGGGTGGGCCTGCCTGGAAATCCCCCAAAATGCAGGATTTGGGTGCAAAATCCCCCAAAATACAGCATTTGAATGGGAAATCCCCCAAAATGCAGGATTTGGGCAGGGAATCCCCCAAAAAGCAGAATTAACTGGCAGTGCAACCCTTGGCAGTGCTGGGTTCTGCACCCCAGTGCTCTTTTCCCTGCAGTCTGCTGCTGAACTCTCCTAGACAAATACTACCATTAGGTACTGCTTTAAAACCCGGTTTGGGAACATCTGTTGTGATTAAAGTAATTCTGAAGGACAATTTTTTTTATATATGGCATCGGTCAACTTGTGGATGTGACAGCTTTTTAGCAAGAATGGCTTTTAAAATTGAAAATACTGAAATATCTGAGCAGTTGAATTATGGCTGCAGTTTTCCACACCTGGTTTTTGCTGTGATCTCACAATCTGTCCTTAGTAAAGGGCTTAACATATTTTAACGTATGCAGGGGGAGCTTTAACAGATTTTCTTTTTAAATGTAAGTTTTTTGATGAAGAGAGCATCTTAAACTCGTACCAGTGGTGAAGTGTGAGACCTCTGTCGCTGAATGTGACCACCCACACCCCCAAATCCCCTGCCTGGTTTCAGTTCCATTCTTCACTCAGTGCCAGAGTACATTTGGATTTATGTGAGACCCTTGAAAAAAATGGGTTTATAGTGAGCACAAACAGAAACTGGCCTGGAATTGATCCTTTCATCCAGAGCAGTCAAATCTTGTCCTCCTCTTTGCCTATTTTCACACCTTCCTCTGCTCAGAATCGAGGGAACCAATCTAAGCAAACCCAGATTGCCTCAGAACAAATGGCTTTTCTTGTCTCTAAGTCCTCTAAACCCCATTTCTGAAGCTGTTTTTTGATTTAGTTTGAAGCTATTTTCCAAAAAGAAGAGATGTTTTAGGAAACTCCTGCAGATATTGACAAAGGAAGATTTTCACATAGTTGGATTTTATGTCTGGATTGGATTTTATTGGACAACCACTATTTTTCCTAGAAAACATCCCTACCTTCTGCCTGGTCCTTGTTTCCTGGTTTGGATTTTCTCACCTGTTGAGAAAGGAGTTGATGAAAAAAAATGTCAATAATTTAATTGTTCAAAGAGAAGGATCTGAAGTTTGTTGGGAGATACTCAGCACTCGCTGGGATATTTTTTATTTGCTGGATGTTTCTATTGCTCTGTAAAGAAATTCCTGTTGGAGAGGTAACTCTGCAGAAGTGTGAGGAACTAATTCACACGGTGATAAAACAGTTATGGAAATGAGATGGGGAGGGCTCATTTATCTGAAAGATTACTCAGGAATAGCATCAATCACCAGGATTGGATAATGAAACCCTACTGGAAAAGAAACGCTGTGGCCCCTCAGATTTGAGCACAGAGGAGGGGATTTACCAGCTTCCTGGGGGGATTTTATATCTGCTATAAATAGATGGCACCAATATTATTTTTGCAGTTAGCTTTGCCTTTGTGCAGCATGGGCAAATGATTGGGTTTGCTGGAAAAGCTCAGTGCTCTGGAAAGGTCAGGATAACAACAAAAAAAAAAAAACCCAAAATGTTGCACTTAATTAGAAATAATATAAAGATAAGTAATATTTTAATATTGAAAGTAATATGTGTAATATGCAGTGAGTAAATGAAGAACTCTGAGACATAAATAGCACAGGATCCCAGAATGGTTTGGGTGGGAAGGGACCTTAAAATCCTCACGTCCCTCTGCACTTGCACACCTCACTGAGCAACAATTGGCTGGGCAGGGCCTGGAGCCTGACCCTGCTTCAGCTTTCATCCATCTTTACAAAGCAAAACAAAACAAAACAAAACCTGCTTCTCCTCTTGCATGCCAAGGACAGAAGTCCCGAGCTGGAATTGGGAGCAGCACAGCTTTTTTTTGGGATGGGGAGAGGCTGCAGCTGTGGGGCTGTGCTGCCTCCATCCCTCCAGAGCACGGGAATGGATCCTCTGGGAGGGGAAACTGTGGAAAAAAAACACTCGTGGGGAGAGTTAGATGGGATTTTGGGCAGGAATTGTTCCCTGGCAGGGTGGGCAGGGCTGGCACAGGGTGCCCAGAGCAGCTGTGGCTGCCCCTGGATCTCTGGCAGTGCCCAAGGCCAGGTTGGACATTGGGATTTGGGACATTGGGAGGTGTCCCTGCCGTGGCAGGGGTGACACTGGGTGGGATTTAAGGTCCTTCCAACCCCAAACCATTCTGGGATTCTGAGAAGTCTTTGTCCACCAGGTGCATGAACATCAAGGGCTGGGCAATAAATCCCACCAAACCTGTAAAGAGTGATGGGATGTGCAGGACAGACCCAGCTGATGCACACAGGGTTTATTCAGTCACTCAAACTGCCCCAGAGCAGCTCTGCAATACATCCTTCCTCCAGACTGACACACAGGATTAGCTCAGATTGTCTATTATTTTTAAGTAAAAAAAAACCCAAACCCTTTTATTTCATATGGTTACAGCAAAATAATTGGTTTAATTGGTTAAACCTTTGCAGCTGCAGAGAGGAGGAGATGGGTGATTTCTCCTGCCCTGCTCTCAGGACAGGCTGAGCTCTGAGGACACACAGGCTGCTCACAGATTGTTCTTTTGGTTTGAATGCAGAGCTCTGTGCTCACGTCACCGAGGAGCAAATCTCCATAGCAAGGAGCTGTGCTGGCTCACAGCCCCTCTGCAGACGGCTCCTGCTGCAAAACAAGGCAGATGATCCAAATTGGAGGTAATAGGTAGGAATGTGGGATGCAAGACGATTGCAGATGCACCCTGAACCTGCAAGATTAATGAGTTTGTGCATCTGAAAACCCTGCCTGGGAGAGCTGCTCACACCTCGGGCAGTGACAAGCACAGGTGCTCCACCTTTAGGAGCCCCATTGGGGTGTAGCATGGCCAACAAGGGGTTAAAGATGTTTATTTGTAGGATGGGGGAATCTTGGCCTGAGATCTGAGAGACTTTTCCTGGGAGGCCAGTGACAGCTTTCTCCTTTCCCCACCCTGCACAGAATCCCTGCTGGAGCTGTTCAGTCGTAGGCAGCCTTACCTGCTGCCTCAGCCCCCTTTTTAAAGGTAGGTGAAGTTTAAATAGTAAACTTTCATCTGGCAAAATTCAGATTCTTTTCTTTCTTTCTTTCTTTCTTTCTTTCTTTCTTTCTTTCTTTCTTTCTTTCTTTCTTTCTTTCTTTCTTTCTTTCTTTCTTTCTTTCTTTCTTTCTTCCTTTCTTCCTTTCTTCCTTTCTTCCTTTCTTCCTTTCTTCCTTTCTTCCTTTCTTCCTTCCTTTCTCTCTTTCTCTCGCTCTTTCTCTCTCTTCCTTTTTCTTTCTTCTTATTTCCTTCCTCTCTCTTTTTCTCCCTGTTTTTCCCTCTTCCTCTCTCTCTCTTTCTTGCTTTCTTTCTTTTTTAGGGCAGAGGAATTCCCAAATCCCAGCGTGTGGGTGTCCATCAATCAAACCAAGGCAGTGTCCTGCTTCAGTGCCAAAGTGTCCCTACCTGGCCCTGGCAGGACCCTCTCCCTGAGCTGTGTGAGGTGTGGAATCCTCCCTGTCCCATTCCCTTATTGACTCCTGGCTCTTCCAGCCCCATCATTGATGGCAAACACAGCAAAGCTTCAGAGCCTTTGCAAACACAGATGAGGTAAGAAAAGCCATAAAAGCTTCTGAGGCCTCTTCATTTGTCCCCTTTGAATCATGTGTCATAAACCTCGGTGGGGATGGGATGTGCTCACTCCAGGCAGAGCTAATGTGCTCTTTGATGCTGTTGTTTGCGAAATCTCTGACTTATTAGCAATAAATCCCGGGGCTGTGCTTGGCCTGCAGGAAAGGAGGTTTTGTACATTGTGGGTGGCACTTGAAAAGTGCTGCCCTCAGCTTTAGGAAATGCAGGGATGCTTTAAAGTGCTGAGCTTGTGGAGAGGAATCCCCAAAAACTCGGATTTTGGGAGACAGTCTATCAAAACAAAGTGGGGAAGGCGCTGCTGGCGTGCAGCTCCTGCCAAGCATGAAACCAAACTGGCACAAACACCAGGGACAGCTTTTTATTTTATTTTTTTCAAAAAAAAAAGCTCCACTCTTTGGGTGTAAAAAGCTCGAAAATGTGTTTTTCTTGCTGCCAGGCTGCTCCTAAATGTGTGTGACACTTTTCCAGCCAGGTGTGATCCCGAGCTCACCTGTGGCTGTGCACTGCAAATGGGGCCTCTTGGAATTTTTGGTTAATATCTGACTCCGTGGTCTGATCCATCTCCAATTCATCCTTTCTTGTCAAGCTAGTTTTAATAATTGCAACACCCTCAGCTGTTGTTTTGTTTAGGTAATAGAGAACAATTCAGCCTGAAGAAAATTAATTTTCCTGTTTCACGTGGTTCTGGCTTTTTTTTTTTTTTTTTTTTTTTGTTTCTTGTAGTTTCTAAATGAACTCTAGAAAATAGCAATGAAAATATGGAAGTCTGAAGTAAACATTGATTTTTACAGTGCAATAATTTATGGTACCAACTTAATAAGTGGTGTGACACAAGCAGCTCACCCCCCATTTATCATGCATTGATAGTTTGATTCCAGAACTTTTAACACCACTGCTCGCTGTGACATAATAAAGGACCTGCCAACATTCCCATTAGAACCACGAGATTTTAGGAGTTGTGCTTCAGCTATAAATATCAGTATTTGGAATCTATGAATTATTTTGCAGAGTAACAACCTCGGAATGACTTGTTCCAGCAGCTAGGAAGAAATAAGACTTTGACATTTTTGAACTTCAGGAGGACATCTCCCTCTTCCCAGAAGAAAAGGCTCAGGGATGCTTTTTGTTACGTCCACCATCACAAGTTTACCAATTTGGAGACAGCTCCTGAGCTCAGATAAATCACTTTAACTGCACAGACAGCGAGGAGGAGACACAATTTCCATGGCAGGGTTGTGATGAGAGCTGGCTGCAGTGGAGCTGGCTGGCACAGGAGCTCCAGGCTGCTCACACCCTGCAGGAGCTGGGCTGGGCTCGGGCAGGGACACAAGGAGCAGCTGACCATCCCTGCTCTCCACTCAGGGACTGCCCACACCACTGTGGTCACCCAGGTCACACACACGGCCTGCTGGCTGCCAGTCCTCCTGCACATGTCAACTCCAATTATTTCTGCTTGCCACGTCCCTTTCTGCTGCTGCAGGGATGCTGTGGAGCAGAAGAGCCCCCCTGACGCTCGGGGCTGGCTGCCCTCCCTGTGCTGGCACTGCCAGCCCTGCTCCAGAGCTCCTGGGCCACGGCCTGGTGTCCACTCCTGCTTTTCCAGGGAATCCCACTCCAGGTAAGGGGGTTAATTCCAAACACGTGCCTCAAACACGCTCCAGACTCCTGGGTTAGAGCCTTAGGCTGCAGCACAGGATGTGACCAGCAGTGTGTATTCTGTCACCAGCTGTGGGCAGTGATCCTGATCTCTGTGGGGATCTCTGCTGTTCATGTTCCAGCTGTTCACCCAGCTGTGGCAGTGATCCTGATCTCTGTGGGGATCTCTGCTGTTCATGTTCCAGCTGTTCACCCAGCTGTGGCAGTGATCCTGATCTCTGTGGGGGTCTCTGCTGTTCATGTTCCAGCTGTTCACCCAGCTGTGGCAGTGATCCTGATCTCTGTGGGGATCTCTGCTGTTCATGTTCCAGCTGTTCACCCAGCTGTTGCAGTGTTCTTTCTCTTGCCCACAGCCCATCCTCCCTCCAGGAGATCTCTCCTGTTCATGGCCATGCAGTCCCAGGGCAGGGCTGATCAAATTCCATCATCCCATTGGGAGATGCTCCAGCCAGGGCAGGAGCCGAGCATTTCCTACCCAGATCAAAGGGGAGATTTGGAACAGCAGAGCAGCCTTTTCCCACTGGATCCCAGAGGAAAACCAGAGCCTTGCACATCATCCCTGCAGCTTTGGAGGAAAACTGCACCTTGTGCAGGAGCCCTGCTCCAGCAGAACCACATCTGTCACTGCAGGAGGATGCAGCCACCATGGAATGGGACTGCACCAACCCTGACTGACTGACGGGGGCACCTTGGATTCTCCCTCTGCCCCTGCTCTGGGTTTGTTCTCTGCAATACTGCATTGCTGTTGGAATTTTCCCAGTAAAGAACTGTTATTCCTGTTCCCATAGCTTTGCCTGAGAGCCCCCTAATTTCCAAATTATAGTAATTTGGAGGGAGGGGGTTTACATTGTCCCAGACAGAGCTCGAGGGCTGGGAATGCTGGACTGCTTCACCTGCAGGATCTCACTGGGACAGGGTCCTGTGAGCCCAGTGCTCATTTCTCATGGAACCATGGAGTTGTTAAGGTGGAAAAGGCCTCTAAGATCAAGTCCAGCTGTTGATCATCAATCCAGCTGTTTGGCAGCTGTGGCCATCCTGGTACCTGTGGGTTTTGGTGGGGAAGTGTGAGGAGGTGGGGGGATGTTCTCACCAGATGTTTTCCCATTAAAGCAGTTTGTTCCCATGGGAACAGAAGATGCCCTCGTTGTTCCCAGAGCCAGCCCAGCTGTGATGAGGTGTCCCAGGTCCCTCCCAACAGCGAGGGGACATCCCTGGGAATCCACACTGGTTCAGAGGGAAGCCTGCACCTAAAAGGGGTTTCAATTCCTCAGCCTGGAGCCCACGTCCTCCCTTCCATTCCTTCTGGAAAATCCAGAAATTCCTCTCACGACTGAGGGCTCAAACAGCTCCACCTTCCAGGTTGGTTGGTTCAGGAACTCCTAAAAAGAGATACACGGACAACAGAACTTGTGGGTAATGGGATAACAATGAAGAAGAAGTGAACTGGTGAGCTAAATTCTATTTATACCCCCAGTGTCTAAAGAACTGTAATAAAAAGAGCTTGTGGTTATGTTTGTCTTAGCTTGGGTTGTAGGGATTTGATGTACATTCTATAAGTTATTAAATAATCTTGTTTGGGCATTTGATCTCCATCTTGATACTTTATTACCACAGATCACTTGGAAACAGGAAAGGGACCTGTGGAATTGGAAAACAATTTACAGTTTGTTGTTTTTTTTTTCAGTAACTAGCTCATTTTAAACCCCATTTTTAGCAAGAAATAATGACTTGCTTTATTTAGAGACTATTTAAAATGCTCTCGAGGTATCTACTGAATATCTTGACATCACAGATAAATCAGGAGCAGACTCAAAATTAGCCCTGCACTGTTCTATATTACAATATGTTCCATATTACAGATCCATTATCCAGCCCTTGTACAATGCACCTCAGAGATGGGAGAAGAGACAGAGTCTGTTCTCAAAGCTGTTTGTAACATATGATCGTCCTCTCCCCTGAAAAGCTGCCAGGGTTTGTCTCTGAGGCCCACAAATGGAGATTTGTGTGTGGGGAGGGTCCCCAGCAGCCTCAGCCTGCTGGGGTTGGTGCTTTGGTGTTATCAGTGCATTATTTTTATATCCAAAAGTAGCCAGGACAGAGGTGGATGCTCATCTGAAGTTGAAGGTAATTAAACTGACCTAATTCCTGTCAAAACTAATCAGGATAAAAGCTGCACTGTTCCAAGATGGAACACTGGGCCCCAGGGTCTGGCTGTTGGAGCTGCTCTGGGTGATGCTCCTGGAGGGACAGGATTTGCTTTGTGATGCCAGAACCATTAGCTAATTAAAATATGCATCATTAAAGGTTTAACTTCGTGCCTTCCCAGGCTTGGCAGGTCCTTAGTGGGATGAGCAGGAGCTTTCCATCCAAACCAGCTTCAGCCATGGCTGGTCCCTGTTCCTGCCCGAGATCCCTCATCTCCTCCAGGCTCAAGTGGGATCCCAAAGGACTCCAGAGCCTTTGGCACGGCAGGAACTTTCCAGGGTGTGCTTTTTCCCCTCCCCATTCACACGAAGATCCACTAAAACCCTCCCCAAAGATCCGTGGCTGTGCTTCCCGACCCGTGCGGTTTGGAATGAGGCAGCTCCTGCCTTGTCAGCAGGTCTGAAAGGGTTAATAATAGGGCTGAGTGGGGCAGGAATTCTGCAGTTCGTGCTGCTGGAGAGCTCGGAGGGAAGGCAGCTGGGCTGTCCCTGGCACACAGCAGCCTCTCCTGGAGCTTTAACCCCAGCACCACGGGACGGTTCCTCTCCTTTGGCCTCGGACCTTGCTGTTCAGGAGAACATAAAATAATAAAGGAGCGTTTGGAGTGATTTCGTTAGAAATCCATCAGACTGTCAGACAGGCCGGTGGCATCAATAATTCCCTATTAAGCCCTCTACACCCATTATGGTTTGTGCTTTTCCTTTTTTTTTTTTTTTTTTTTTCCCCGAAGTTAGTTTCCAGGCAACCAGTAAGAACTGAATTGCATTAAGCTGTTAATTCAGCCTTGCATGCCAGCTCCAGCCTCTGCAGCCCGGTTCTTCCTCTCCTGGACAAGTTTCCTCCTAAAACCCCTTTTATTGGTTTAATCTTCAGCCCAGAGAGCTGGCGTGGAAATGGCAGGGTCTGGGTTGGGGTTTGGTGCTTGTTTGGGTTTCAGCCTGGCTGGTGGGGGTGGTTTTGAGCAGAGTTCTGAGGGAGGTTGGTGTTGGTCACCAGAAAATGCACAGTGATCCCCTGGAGTGTTCTTCATCAGCACTGGCCTCAGTAAGGGCTGCATTAAAGGAGGCTCTTGGGGTTTGAGGGTGGTGGTGTCACTGGTCGGGGGTTTTTGGGGTCCCTTTGGGATCCCTGAGGCTGCTCCTGCAGCCCTCAGTGATGGAGCACGGTCCCCAGCCTTGCCCAGATGGAATTTGGGCTCGTGGGGAGCTCTCAGACCAGCAGGGTACAGAGACCAGCACATGCAGAGAGGCACAAATCCATGGTTTATTCTATGAAGGCTTCCTGTCTGCACATACCCACGGCTGTTGTTTTACAGGGGTTTTTATATCTTTTGAGGGTTTTACAGTTTGCACCAATTACCAAGGGAATTCCACTTTCTAACCAATCCCTGAGGGATTTCACATTCAAAGCTGGCCTAGGGATACTAAAAGAGAATGAACCACTAATATTGGAGATAGATAAGAGGGTCTACCAAGGGGGGGAAGCTGAATTCCTTTTGTATTTGTCATTTCACAATCCATTTCTTATCTCTAAGCTCTGTTTTTCCAAGGGGCTTGTTCTGAGGATGCAGGGAAACTTTCTTCTGTGTTTTCTGCTCCCTCCACATGGTGAGATTGGGGATTTGAGGGTGGGGAGGGTGCCCAGAGCAGCTGTGGCTGCCCCTGGATCCCTGGCAGTGCCCAAGGCCAGGCTGGACACTGGGGCTGGGACATGGGATGGGCTGAGCAGAAGCAGAGTGTCTTAAGTGTAATTTGTAATTTGGCCACAGGCAGATGTTCTATCAGAAATCCCTTCCTTTCAGGGGAACACATGGATTGAAGAACGTGACTTATTAGTGAATCCCTGTATGGGCAGTGCCTGTGCATCAATAATGGAGCAGCAAACAGCAGCACTAATGAGCTGGAACCACCCCGAGCATGACAGGAAAATCTTTGCAGGAGTAAAAAGGAGTAATTTGGGTGTTGTGCTGCAGAGTTAATGAATGTAGTGCTGCAGACAGGAGCTGAGCTTGGGAATGAACTTCCCTGCTCATCCCCTGAAGAGGGCAGGCAGCCTGAGCCTGGCACTATTCCCTCAGGGAAGCTGGGACAGAGATCTGGGCTGAAATCACAGTTGTGGCTGATAATTACAATTATTAGTTATGAAATCCAACCTGGGCTGAGCTCAGCTCTCAGTGGTCAGAAAGGGCATTCACCATCCCCCAAGCTCTGGTAGTATTTTTAATATATTGTATAGACACCTGTATTTACTATGTTGTTAAATTATTGGGAAATAACAAAAAAATTATAATGAGTAAATATAATACTCAAAAAAACTGAAAAAGAAGCACCAAAATAAAGCCATTCCAGATGAAGCTGCCATGGCTTTTGTAAAACAGCTGACTTGGGGCAGAATTTTAAAAAGTGATTTAAAAAAAAATTAAAAAATAAACTCCAGTTTTGAGCTTTTTCCAATTTCTGTCATCAGAGATCTATGATATGAGTCTGAATCACAGAGGTGACAAATCCAGGCCCCAAAAGGAAACCATATCTTCATCAAACTTCACTGGAGAAGCAAAATTAATAAAGGGCTGCTGATTATCAGCAGAGCACATCAGAAATGCTCCTCCCTGCAGCAGCCATTAGAACTGGGATAGTTGAGGAGGAGTTTGATGCTCAGAATTCTTGGGACAATTCTAACCAGCAGATTTTCCCCCTCACCCCGGGCACTGGGACAGGGAAGTGTTGAATCCTCAGGGGCTGGGGTTCCACCTGCAGATGCAGAAAACCCCCCCTGGGTCTCTGGTGCTGAATCTGATCACGTTCTCCATTTCTGGGCCATATTTTATTCAACATTTTCATCACTTTCAGCTGTGCATTCATCCCTCCCCAGATTTATATCTGTAATTAGGGGATCATTATTTACCAGCTGCTAAAAAGACACCTTTCAGCAACGTAATTCAAATGTCAGGAGTTACTGCCAGCTCCAGATTAATAGTACAGTTATTTTTTGGCTACAGGTTAGGAACGTGGCTGCTGTCAGAAACCTTTGGAAATGGTTCAGAAATGCTGAGAAACAACTATTTGTGTTTTCCTCGCTGAAGAAAATCAGTTGTATGTGAAAGAAAATGATCCTTCTCCCAGATCTAAGTTCAGTAATGAGTTGTTTTTATTTAACGAACTCTCTAACAGATGGTGTTGCTAAATTTTGAATATTAGGGCTGGTTTTGCAAGAGGCCTCCACACAGGCTGATGGAGCAGAGAGGAGGTTTCACATTTCAGCTCCAGCTCAGGCCTCACCCTCTGGTCACTCCTGGGGCTGGAGCCACCCCTGGGTGACCCCTCCTGTGTCAGACCCAAAGCCCTGCCCTGGAGGGGACCCTGGGAATGGCCCTGGGAAGATGGGAGTGCTCCAAAAACATATTTATTTTTTAATCAATAATTTTTCCAGTGTGTGCTCTGTAGGGGGAATCACAGAATGGGTGGGGTTGGCAGGGACACCTTCCACTGTCCCAGGGAGTGCCAGGCCCAGTGTCCAGCCTGGCCTGGACAATGTCCCCCTGCAGGGACAGCCACAGCTGCTCTGGAAATCCATCCCAGGGCCTCTCCACACCCATCAGGGGATGATCTTTGAGCATCTCAGCAGTTTCTTGCTTATCTGAGATTATTTTGCAGTTGGTTTCTGGAAGGTCTGTGCTCATCACCACCTTTATGGTCCATCCCCTCCAAAAACCCCATTAAACTGGGAAGCTGTGTTTGCCATAAATCCACATTTCCTGGGCAGTAAGAAGCAGACAGTGGTGCTGCCAGCCAAGCCTAACCAACATCCTCCTTGTTCCCTGGGCATGAAACCCTGGGAGCCACCCAAGTGTCACCAAACCCAGCAGCACCAGTGTCACCCCAGCACGTCACAGATGTCACCTCTTGGGTGACCTTTGGTGCTCCAGCAGGAAGGTTTGGGCTGATGATGGTGAGATGCTTCTAAAAAACCCAATTCTTACCTTTTTTTTTCCTTTTTTTTTTTGGTTGCTACCACTGCTCAAACTCTTCGTTGTGCTTCCATAAACACTCTGACCCTTTGGAAATGGGGGTCAGGCATTTGCTTGCTCTCATTCCTGCAAACCTTGCCCAGTTATCAGAGGCATCCCTGGCTGTTCAGTCATTCCATGCTCTCAGAACTCACGTGGACAAAACCTTCATCATTTAAATGATTTTCTTCATAAGCAGCACAAGATGGTGGGGTGTTTCCAACGTGGAAATGCAGCTGATGGAAATGAAGGGTGACTGTGCACATGTAATTCAAGGGAGTAGCTTTGGGGAAACATCAGCCAGGGGAAGGAGGAAAAGAAATTTGAATTCAATTGGATTTTAGTAACTTCAGCTTGGGTTTGAATCATATTTACTTGCTTCTCTCTCTCTCTCTGCTCTGTTTGCAAGTTTTATTGCTCTGGCTCTCGTGTCTTGGAGCAATGTGAATTAGTGGGTTTGTTATTGCTGACAGGGAGGGGAACTGCAGCAGCCAGGAATGAGATCCTTCCCTGGAGCCCCACTCAGGAAAAGTGTGGAAAACCTGGGGCTGAACCCAGATCCCAGGAGACACCAAAACAGCCCCAAAAAAGGATGGTGTGGTGGGCCAGGAGCTGCCAGCAGGGAGCTCAAACCGAGGTTTAAAACTCCATTATCATGAAGGATGTGATGGAAATGGGGACACTCAGGGCAAAAATCCTCCCTCCCTCACACGGAGACCCAGGAGCTTTGCAGCTTCCCTGTCCTTGCTCCCAGCCGTGCCCAAATGTGAGAATTTTGTGCAGTTTGAGAGCGAGGATGAAAGTGAGAAATCATTTAAGAGCCCCAGCTCCAAAGGGAGCAGCAGCAGGAGCTGGATTGATGGAAATGCCCCCAATTGAGGGTGGTTTCAGGGCGATTGTTTTTATTGTTGGTTGCAAGCTTTTGGTGAAAGCTTTTCTAAGGGAGTATTTTGGAACAAGGCAAAGACTTCACACAGGGTGAACCAGCGATGAAATTACAGGTCTTTAACAAGAACTGCACTCGTAAATGAAAAATATGATGTGGCACAGTAAAAATAAGACCATTGTCCTGAAGTCTTTGGCTGTGTCCTTTAGAGTGTTCTTTGGGGATTAATCAGCAAATGATTGTGTCACAGCAATTGGGCTCAAGTGGGGTTTTGCTTATATTGCAGCCTGAGATTACACACTCAGTGTCAATTAAATCATTGGAAATAATGCAGCTGTTGAACTTGCCTGCTCTGGCTCTTGGCTGGCCAGGCTTTGTTCACTCTCTGTTCCTCCTGCACAGCCCCTTTGGAGGTCTCTCCTCTACAACAGAGGGTTCAGATTGTTCCTGTCTTTGGGATCCAGCCCCTGTGTCTGGGCTCTGGAGCATTCCCAGCACCCAGCAAGAGGAGCAGGAAAAGGAATTGACTGAGGAGAGACCCAGGTGGAGCTGGGATGGGTCTGCTTCCCCCAGGCACTAATTGCATTAATTGTCATTTCTCCCTTCTGATTTTTCAGACTGTGTGTGTGGAATCACAGAATGATCACAGTTGAAAAAGACCTCCAAGAACATCAAGCCCAACCTTAAATGTTCCTTAGGTTTGAACGAATCCACATTTTCATTGGCACAGAAATGGAAAATGAGCTCCCAAACATTCCAATCTAGAGAATGCCAGCCTAGCCCTGGTGGGAATTTAGCAGAAGTTTCAAGTAATTCACGTTTGAAATGCCTTCATAACTTTTGCCTCATAAAAACAGCAAAGGACATAAAATAATGGTAAAAATTCCCATTTTGGAAAGGAAAATTCTCCTCCCTGGCAGCGAGGATAAAGGAAATTTGCTGAGTTTCAAGAGGATTGTCAGTGGTTACTTTGATTTCAACATCTTAACCCTGCCTGCTGCCAAGCGTTGCCTGATGGGAAGTTGGTGATTTTTGGGCTTGAATTTGGATTCCTGTTGGGAATTCAAGCCTTGGTTAGGAACACTAAAAGCTCCTGCACTCTCCTGTGGCTCCCAGGCTGGGCTGGGGCTGCCTCGTGTGACCCTGCAGGTGGAATAAATGGAAAAGTGCAGGAGGAGACACCAGAGCACAGCAGGGCTCTTTCCTCTCTAAGTGCTCTCATGGGTTTGCCTGTCTTTTACTTGTTCCTCTCTTCTCCAAAATGCCATCTTTTCCCTTTTTTTTTTTTTTTTTTTTTTTTCACCTCAAAGAGCATGAAAAGGAAAATTGCTAATGAGTCAAACCACCAGAAAAGTTAGGGGATGTCTTGAGGACATGGATTTTTCTCCATGGTTGTGGCAGAGCTGGAGCCCACACAGAATCTCCAGGCAGCACTGCCCTGCACTCATCAGCCATCCCTAATTAAATCAACTGCCTGCAATTAACACACACAGCCCAGCATCACTCTTTAAATTCATCTTCTGGTCCTCCAAACGGAATTGCTTTTAATATAAACCTTATAAAAAGCAATTTTATTCTTGTCTGAGCCACCATTGGTGTGTCTTAAATATTCAGATTGATTGAGGCAGAGTTGGACCTGAGCTAATGGAGGAGCCAGAGTGGGAATGGCAGAAACCTTCTAAACTTAGAGACAATGCAGAGCACCATCAAGGTGGGTAATTAAAGAGGAAGGAGAGAAATTCTCCTGGTTTAATATAAAAATAAATGATGGCTTTAGCACTGCTGCATGAACGTTGCATTTCCCAGTAGTAAAAGCTTGTTTGTATCTGGGTCAAGAGAAAAAAAAAAAAAAAAGCTGCTAAAATTAAGAAACACTTCTAAGTTTTGGGTTATTAGAAGTGAGAGAAGTTCAGTGAGAAATTCTGGATTGTCAGTGGTGCAGATGAGGTTTTGCTGATGGGCTGGTGAGTTTGTGTTTGACTTTTTTTTTTCTTAAATATTTACAAGAAAATTAAGGGCAGCGCTTTGGCTGTGCAAATATCGACACCAGGGTTTCCTCTTGCATTAGCAGCACCAATATTTGCTGAGCTGAACCTGTGACCCCCCCAGGGCAATGCCCAGAGAGATGGGCCAGGGATCCTCCCCTGCACTGAGGGGGCAGCAGGAGCTCTGCACTGGCTGCTTTTAAAAGAACTAAACGGGGGAAAATGTTTAATTATGTTTTTTTTTTTCTATTAAAATACAGCAGTGTTTGAATGAGTGATGAGCTTTTCACCCAGGGATCTTCTCCTTGTGGCTTTCTGGCTCACCTGGGTCTCGTTTCTTCTCCTGTCTGCCTTTGCTTTGCTGCTTTCAAGGGCTCTTGTTGATTTTGCTGCTCAGGCCTGGTGCTGTGCCTTCCTCAGCTTTGCATCTGGAATTTGATATCCGTGGAAATCTGTGAAAATCCTCGGAATTTTTGCAAGCCCTTCTTTAAATGGAATTAATTCTCCACTGTGGCAAAGCTCAGCATCCCTTGCTGGAGGTGTGTATGTGCCTGTGAGGGACATTACTCACTGGGAAATTCCACATCCCTGAGGAAGTTCTGCACCTAAAGCTGCCATTGGATTTGGTCTGTGAGCTGTAAATTCCCCATCAGCATCTGCCCAAAGACCTCACCAGCCACAGGCCTGGCTTTTCCCAGGAATTCCATGTTTCCCACCTGCTGGAGAGCAGCGAGAACAATACAGAGTGATTTTCAAAAGCCCCTACATGGACCAGTTCCCTTGGTTTGGAATGGTTCTCTGTGATTTATTAGTCAGAAATTCCATCATATTTCGTACCATCCTTCACAAATCTCAGCTCCAATTTTTTTTTTTTCCCTTCTCGGAGCTGTCTTGTGAATAACAAACCCCACATTGTTCTTGTGTGTGTTCTTCTGAATTTATTTCGTGTCATCTTCTTACAGGAAAGTTTTAAAAAAAAATAAAAATGCAGCTCCTCTCACTTAGCCCCCTTTGGGACAGCAGCCACAGATGAAGAGCGAGCAATCAACATGTCAGGATAAAATTAGATTGCCACGGAGTACAAGGTTTGATCCAATATGTGGATCAGATTTGGGTTTCAGCTCTGCATATCACAATAACACAACCCTTGCTGAAGGTGCTGGGCACAAAGCAGCTCCTTTCACACCTGGGAGAAGCTGGGGAAGGGCCAGGCTGGAATTCCCTGGTGGCCACTGTTTTCTCAGTGTTTAATTGTGGTCCCAAAGGAGGAATGATGTGTGCTCAGGGGAGGGCAGGGATGGGGCCTGCAGGGCTGGGGGAGCATTTCCTGCACAGACCCCCCCAGATCCCCTGCCCACACCCTGCTTTTCACTGGGGTGGCATTTCAAAGTGAGGAAAATGGATTTTTATGTTGCAGAACTGAGATGGGAGATGGGTCTGGCAGTGTCCCCAACGCAATCCACAGCAGAGCCAGCCCAAAGCTAAGCCCAGGGCTGAGTCCAGCTGGTCCTGAGCCAGGACCTTCACCCTTCAGCCCAGCCCTGCTCGGTGCCACAGCTCTCAGGGACAGCTCCAGGGGCTGCACTACAGCCTGCACAGAAAACACGGCCGTTCTCACATCGTTTTCTCAACAAAATGCCCTAATAATGTCAAGAAATTATAATATTTGTTTCCATTTAGTTGGAAAAAATAAGGAAGAGATTTAAAATATTCATTCCAATGTGCTTGGTTTGGGGCAGACAAAGTGTTTTGGGTCCCTTGAAGGACACAACAGAAGCCAAGAGCCAACAAGGTGGGAAATGTGAGCTCTGTGCAGGCACAGCCACCCCGTCCTGCTGCATTTCATAAAATCCTTTTCCTAACTCGATAATTGTCTCCCAAAGGGACTCATGAGCATGGCTGAGTTTGGGTGGAATTTTGGGGGGTTATTGAGGCAGTTCCCCTCTTTAACCCTCAGGCACTGCACTTTGTGCTGGGGTGACTCCTGAGCCATGCCCTGCTGAGGGCAGCCCTCCATTTGGACTCATAGAGGATAAAATCCATGTTCTCTGGGTGTATAAATACTGATACACACACACAGCCTGTCTGGAAGCCTTGTGGCCCAGCTCACCTCCAGAATAAGGAATTTAACCTTTCTCTGCTCCTCCCCAGAGCCAGGATCCGTGTGAGGAGCTGCCAGCATCTCCTGTCCCGTCTTCTTTAATTCTCCTGCCTCCCCCAGCACAGCTCCAATTAACGCTCCAATCTTTGGAATTAATGAGTTTCCATCGGCCTCGGTGGAAGTGGATCAGCTTTGAGGCTGCCAGCCCAGCCCAGTGCCTCACTAAATGTAGTTCACCTACTCTGAGGCACAGCCCCTGCGTGTTCCAGTCCTCTGGAGCTCATTAAAGGCTCCAGCAGTGCCTGCTGCTCCCCACAAAGAGGGGGAAATAATCACAGGTTTGATTCTGCTGTAACTCCAGGTGATTTTGAGGGCCTTTCTCCACTCCTTGAGCTCAAGCAGCCAGTCTTGTTAGCCCAGGGAATCCTGAGAGAGGAAGTGCAACGCTGCATTTCCCAAAGCCCTCAGTGGGGTTTGAGAAATCTGATTTCATTCATTACAATAACCAATGAAACATCTCAAACAAAACATTTTATTATTATTATTATTAGAGCAGCTCACAGGTGATGGAGATGTTCTCAGCCCCTGTAAATTATTTTTTTTTTCTGTGGAGAACACAGTGAGTCTTGAAAAGGAAGAGTCAAAAATTTCTGGGTAGACTCTGAGCTCAACCCTGTGACCCAAAACCACATTTCCACTCATGGGAATACCTTGGAGAGGCTTTTCCATAGTGGAAGCTTCTTGGAGAGTTTCAACCACGGTGTGGTTGGAACAAGACCCATCACAGACCCAGCAATCCCTGTGTTGGGCTGGGCTGGGTTTAGCTGGGCTGGGTTTAGCTGGGCTGGGCTGGGCTGGGCTGGGCACAGGATGATCCAGTGCTGGCTCCCCCAGGGATGAACAGCAGGATCTAGAGACCCAGGTGAGTGCTGAGACCCAGGTGAGTGCTGAGAGAGGTGAAGCCAGGGGAAAATTCATTTCATGGAGTATCACAGGGCATGAAGGAAAGCCATGGTTAAGTACCAGCAAACAGGGAAAAGTCATGATTGTCTGATATTCAGTCTGTCAGAGCAAGAGAGTAAAGGTAAAAATCCATACCCTGAACCCCATCAACAGAAGGGAGCTGCTAACATCACCAGGCTGTCGATGTTTTCTGCCTGAGTTTGCTGCTGTTGTGCACAGGGTAAAACCTTGCACAGACCAGGCTTGCTACAAAATGAATGAAGGAGGACATCAAGGGAATAAATAAAAGAGATGAGGAAAAAAAATCTCCACTTGTACAAAATGTGCACAGCCATGGAGAGCCCTTAAAGAAAAAAAGTTAAAACTTAATTTACAGAGAGCTCTCCTGACTTGTGTCATAAAATGTTCCAAAACAATCTCATGACTCAATTCCTGCAGCCATTGAAGTAGGAAGAATTACATAAGATCCTTGCTGTTTGCTTTATTTCATGCTTAACTCATATTCTCAATGATTCATTATCAGGATTTGTCAGGACTAATTAAGCAGAGTGCCAGCTGTGGTAGGATTGGGCACCACAGCAGCGGGGACCCCACTGGGATCACTGCTCCTGGAGATTTAGGGAATAGCAGCTCAGTGCTTTAGGGCTGGGCTGGTCCAAAAGGGAATGTATTTAGTGCCTAAATCCACGAACTGGAGTTTTCTGAAGTTCCCAGGATGGTTTTCTTTTCTCTGCTAAAAGCAACCTCTCTTCAGTTGGACAAAAATCATTAAATTCCCAAAAGGACACAGTTGGAAAGCCAGGAAGGTGTGAGTGTGACCAGGTGTGGTTGTGGGAGGTGTCCTGAGGGAGGTGTCCCTGCCGTGGCAGAGCTTTGGAGCTGGATGTGTGTGAGGTCCTTCCATCCCAGACAATCCCAGCGTTCTGTGCCTGTGTCCAAGCTTTCCACGCTGGTGTGAAATGAGCACTGGGCTCACAAAGCCTCTCTGAGCTGTGTTTGATACAGCCAAAGCCTCAGAGAATCCCCGTGCTGGTGTGCACACCCTGCTATTAAAACCAGAGTAATTAAGAGTAATTAATTTCTGGGCAGCAATGGCAAAATATCAGGGGCTGATTTCCAGGGATGTGGGTCTGTTGGCACTGCAGGATCCCTTCCCAACAGTGCCCAGGTGTGGGGCTGGCACTGGCCCAGGAGCAATCCCAGCTTGTGCTGGGCTCTGTGGGAGGGTCACACTGGTCACCCCAGTGCTGCAACACAGAATTGGTCCCAGACACTTCATTTAGTGTTCATTGCAGGTTTTTCTTGGAGGGTTCAGCTTTCCCAGGAGCTGCTGGGGCTGTTCAGGGCCATTCAGCCTGGCTGGCAGGAGGAGGATGCCTGAAGCATCCCAAGCTCTGTGTCCATCTCCTCTGCAGGGACCAAGCCCTCGCCAGGGGCTGGGACAGATGTCACCGGTTAAAGGGATTTTTCAGAAATATAAAAAAGCATTTTCTGTCGGCATTCTCTGGGGGGGGGGGGGGGGGGGGGGAATCGGTCAAGTATTTTTAAAGTGTTTTGCTTAAAATTTAGCGGAGCTGTGAAGGACAGAAAAGGGGCACTGATGGCTGGGAGGGAAAAGCCTCTCCAGAGCATCCTGAGTGATTCCATCAGCTTTAATGCCACTTTGGAAAAGTCCAGGCAGCACAGCCAGAAGGGGAGGAGGGGACCTGCCTGCACTGGCTGGGTCCGTTTATTGTCTGACATTACAACACTGTTATTATTTGGAGAAAGCTGTCTTATTTAATTACCCTGAATGTGCAATTCCATCATTTCTAATTCAGCAGCGGAGGAAGATGTTCCAAGCATTAAGTGAATCAAAATATTCTTAGTAAATAAGTAACTGAGAGAATAATAAGTGTTTGGAAAGAAGAAGTTGTTGTTCCCCATGACTGGCAGCGAGTTTAATGATTTGGCTGAAGTGCCCATCTAATAGAGCTGCCTGCTTGGAAGATTTGTGATCTCCAAGGAACTCTTGCAAAGTGTCTCCTGTGGGATGGATTGATCCATTCCTCCCGGAGCCTTGCATGGCTCTCAGAGCCCGGGACAGGGATGGATGGGGCTGCAGGGCTGGGAGCTTCCCCTGGCGCTGGGAAATGCCACCAGCCCTGTCCCCGAGGCAGAGGTGACAGAGTGACCTGAGCTCCTGCTCAGAAAGGGGAAATTGCTGCTCAGAAAGGGGGAATTGTTTGGGAAGGGCAAGAGCCTTCCTCCCCTGCCCTTCTCATCCTCCCCAGGGGTGGCAATGGTGGTACCTGATCCCTGCACTCCTTTAGCCCCGTGCTAGAGTCACAAAATCTTTGGGATTGAGTTCAGATCATCAATCCAATGGTGAACCTGGCACTGCCAGGTCCACACTGGAGTCACCAGCCTGGCCAAGGGCTCCTCCTCCTCCTCCTCCTGCTGCTGCTGCTGCCAGGGCACAGGAGGCAGCACCCAGGAGGTGCCTGCAGATGGAAAATCGCTCTGTGTGTGATGCTGTGGGCCTTGGGGAGCATCAAAGGAAGGGAAATGTTTCTCTCCACGGGATGGCTGAGCCTGGCTCTCAGAGCTGCTTTGCTCTTCCACAGGGTCACACCAGTGTTGCAACACAGAATTAGGCCCAGACATTTCATTTAGCACAACGTGCTCATTGCAGTTTTTTCCTTGGAGATAATCCATAATGTCTTGTAGATTTAATAACTTCATATATTTTATAAAGCACAATCTATTTATAATTTTAATATATTTTAATATTTTATAATTCAATAAGCTACAATTGTAAAAATAATGCTTCTCTTACACAAATAAGGATCTAGCAAGGTTTCTAAGCGACCATACCCTTGAAGGGAATTTGCTGTCCCCTGTCCTCCCTGGAAACCAGAGTCTCACTGACACCTTCTCTTTGTAAACAGCAACAACAAAGCCCCGAGTTAAGGATCTGAGCTTTTCACTGGCCTCTGCTCCAAAAATCCATTATTTTCTGAACTGCAGATAAGCAGGAGCTCTGGCTGCTTTCCCAAGCCTGACTTCACCCAACAAATTAATTGCTTGTACCACGTCCATTACAGTTGTCCAAGCTGACCTCTGCCTGCCTGGCAGCCTCTGCCACATCTCCAATATTTGAAAGATTGTTTTATTCCTCCTTCCTGCTGGTCCATCGCTCTTTGGGCTGATTCCACTGCTTGGCTGTGAGGGGATTTTGTGTTTGCTCTGCCAGCTGCCCAGATAAAGGCAATGTTTAATTATACAGCAGCTCTGACAGTAGATCCTCCTGTGATGGAGATCACACCACTCCCTGAAGGATGCCAGCAATGAGGCCCCTTCCTTTCTGGCAAACTCTTTGCTTATCCAGTAGCAATTTGGCTGAATCTGATTTGGCAGGCAAGTTAAGAAATTATTTTGAATATTCTCTTGGATGCGTTTAACCAGCGTTTACTTCGAAACAAATTCTCTTGCTAAAAGGATCAGGCTTGGGCTGGGTGTGTTTGTTGAGTTTGGTTTATTTTTCTGGTGAATTTGTGGTTTTTGTGGTTGTTTTGTTTTTTTGGTGAAGCACATCTCCCCAGAGGGAGAAGGAGTGTGTCCCCAGCACTGCAAAGGCTCAGGCAATGGAAGGGTGCTGTGGGGGACACATGGATGGGACTTCTGGGTGCCTGGACATACCTGGAGTGGTAGCAGTGCATCAAACCCCAGTGCTGAGCTCCCTGCTGTGCCATTCTGAGAAAAGCAGAATTGCTTCACTCTTCTTTCCCCAGGAGGTGTCCAGGCAGTGCAGGTGTGAGGACAAGGCTGAAGGTGAACATTGTGTTCAGTGCCTGGGAGCTCAGAGTGCCTGTGCTGGGAGCTGGGCTGGGCACACGAGTGGGCAGTGAAACACAAACATCACAGTGCAGAGATTTCCCCCATTTCCACCCTTCTGGCGTGTCCCGTTAAAGGCATCAAGTGCTGCTTTCCCTCCTGAGCCATGCAGGATTACAGCTGCAGCTTTCCTGGCATTGAGTGGAAGGGGAACACTGCTGGCTCTGAGAGTGGGGAATGGCCATGGCTCAGTTCTCCTCAGGAACTGCTGGTGGAACGCTCTGAGTGTGGCTCTGAGTGCTCAATGCTCTGAGTGCTCAATGCTCTGAGTGCTCAGTGCTCTGAGTGTTCAATGCTCTGAGTGCTCAATGCTCTGAGTGCTCAATGCTCTGAGTGCTCAGTGCTCTGAGTGCTCAATGCTCTGAGTGCTCAATGCTCTGAGTGCTCAATGCTCTGAGTGTTCAATGCTTTGAGTGTTCAATGCTCTGAGTGTTCAATGCTTTGAGTGCTCAATGCTTTGAGTGCTCAATGCTCTGAGTGCTCAATGCTTTGAGTGCTCAATGCTCTGAGTGCTCAATGCTCTGAGTGCTCAATGCTCTCAGCGTGGCTCTGAGTGTGGCTCTGAGTGTGGCTCTGAGTGCTGAACACTCTGAGTGTGGCTCTCAGGTGGGCTGGCAGGGAGGGGAGGGGTTCTCTAGGTGCAGTGGGACTGGGGATGTTGCTCAGCACAGGTGTGACACACTCCCTGCTGGCTTTAGTCACTGCTGCCTCACCCCAGGCACACACGAAACCACTGAATGACAGAATCACGGTTTTGGTTGGAAAAGGCCTTTCAGATCATCGAGCCTGATATTTCTCCCAAGGAAAACACAGCAGTGAGAGGTGCACAGGCTGTTATTATATTTAGTTTCCTGTCTGAGAGGGCCAGATTGGCTGTACGTAGCTCAGAGCACAGAGTGGATGGAGCTCAGGTACAATGACAAGGAGAATACTGCCAATTTGAAGAGTTCAACTTAAAAGGCAGGAAATTGAAAACTGATAAACAGGATTTTTCAGGAGATGTCCACTGTGTGATCCTGTGGCTGGGCAGGATCTACACACGGGGTTCTGCTGGTCCAGAGTGTGCCAGGGCTGAGTGATGAACAGGAGCTACACCTGCTCTGGTATTTATGATGGAGGAATTAAAGGTTGTCTCAAATAAATGTGCTTGGTCTGGTGGGAACCTCTGAGAGATGCACTCTGCATTAGCCTGGAACTGGGAATGTGCCTGGGTATGGATTTGCTGGTCAGAGGGAATGGCAACAGGTGGTGTCCCTTTGGGTACCAGAGTTTCGGGTTGAAGGGAACAAAACCAGGATGTCCCAGCATCCTCGAGATCTGGGTGTGCAGAACAAAAATGGGTCTGGAGATCTTAAAATAGAACGAGATCAGCTGCATTACTTCAGCTTTGGGAGTCCGGGGTTACATCCAAACTCCTCCTCCTCCTCACGGCTCCCTTGGCACCCACCTCGGCGGGCGAGGGTCTCGTTGCCGTGGCACGATCCGGATGGATGCTGTGGATGCCCTGGGCCGGCTGGATGCTCCCGCTGTCCCCGGCTGTCCCCGAGCCCCGCGGTGCCACTGCCGGGCCCCGGGAACGGGGGAGCCCGCGGCGCTCCGCTCCCTGCCGGGAGAGGAGGAGGAGGAGGAGGAGGAGGAGGAGGGGGAGGAGGAGGAGGAGGAGGATGCTCCGGCGGGGCTGAGCGAGCATCCCCCGCTCAGCGCCTTTGGCGGGCGCTCCCGAGCCGCGCTGCCCGAGCCCGGCTCCGGCTGCGGGGAGCGGGGAACAGAGAACGGGGAGAGGGGAGCGGAGAACGGAGAATGGCGAGCGGGGAGCGGGGAGAGGGGAGCGGGGCCGCCCCGGTTCCTCCGCTTTCCCCGTCCCCGGAGGCTCCGGCTGCACCTGTCACCGCCATCCCCGGCAGAGCGGGCGCAGGGGCCGGGCCCACGCGGTTCCATCCCCATCCCCGTGCCCATCTCCATCCCCGTGTCCAGCCCTTTCCCCGCGTCCATCCCCATCCCCGTTCCCATCCCCATCCCCGTGTCCATCCCCATCTCCATCTCCATCCCCGTTCCCATCCCCATCCCCGTGTCCATCCCCATCCCCATCTCCATCCCCATCCCCATTCCCATTCCCATCCCCATCCCCATCCCCATCCCCATCCCCATCCCCGTTCCCGTTCCTGGTCGGGGCGGTGCGGCGGGCGCTGCGCAGGGCTGCGGGCAGGGCTGCGGGCGGGGCGGGGGGCGGGCGGTCCCGGCCGTTTAAAGCGGCAGCGGCGCTCGGCGCTCCCCAGTGCCGGTGCCGGAGCGCGGCGGGCAGGGCAGGGCAGGGCAGGCGGGCGGCAGCGGCCGAACCCGCAGCCCTCCCCCGGCCATCCCGGCCCGGCCCGGCCCCCGGGGAGCGCGGGGCAGCGCCCGGGGGCGGCGGAGGCGGCGGCGGCGGCATCACCATGGGCCGGCCGGGCAGGGTGCTGCGGCTGCTGGCGCTGCTGGAGCTGCCCTGCTGCCTGCTGGAGCTGCTGCTCGGGGAGGCGGCCCGCGGGCAGGAGATGTACGCGCCCCACTCCATCCGCCTGGAAGGGGACATCACCCTGGGCGGCCTCTTCCCCGTGCACGCCAAGGGCCCCCCGGGCTCCCCCTGCGGGGACATCAAGAAGGAGAACGGCATCCACAGGCTGGAGGCGATGCTCTACGCCCTGGACCAGATCAACAGCGACCCGGACCTGCTGCCCAACGTCACCCTGGGCGCCCGCATCCTGGACACCTGCTCCCGGGACACCTACGCGCTGGAGCAGTCCCTCACCTTCGTGCAGGCGCTCATCCAGAAGGACACCTCCGACGTGAGGTGCACCAACGGCGAGCCGCCCGTCTTCGTCAAGCCGGAGAAAGTAGTTGGAGTGATCGGGGCGTCGGGAAGTTCCGTGTCCATTATGGTGGCCAACATCCTCCGGCTCTTCCAGGTAGGGCCGTGCCGCGGGGCTCCGCCGCTCCCGGCTCCCCCCGTGCCTCTCCAGGTGCTCCATCCTCCTCCTCCGGAGCAGCTGCTTCCCCTCCCCGCCGCCCTCCCCGTCTCCCTTCTCCACGGAGCGTGGCGCTTTCTGGATTTATCGCCCCATTTGCGCGAAGCAATGCCTGAGGGAAAGGAGGGGGGGTTGGAAAAAATAAAAAGCAAGGGAGAGAAGAGGCGCTGGTTGCGCTGGGTTTGCGTTGGAGCGAGCCGTGGCTCGGCGGGGATGGATGCGGGCGCACGGCATCCCCGCGGGGCACGGCCGGGAGCGCTCGGCGCACGGAATCCCGGCGGTGCGGGCACGGCTGCCGGGGCCGGAGCCATCCCCCTGCCCGGGGGTCGCGAGGGGCCGGGACAGGTCAGGACAGGGTCAGGAGGGGTTTTTTCCAGCTGTATGGGGCAGCCCCAGCACCCAGCCTTGGCCAGGTCGGTGCCGGTTCTCTCCCGAGCCCGGGCGGCCGGAGCGGAGGCAGCGGGGGCGGCTGCAGCCCCGGAGATCCGCGCCAGGCTCCGGGAGGAGCGAGCGATGAGCAGAGCAGGATTAGATTAGAGAGCCGTGTGTGTGTGTGTGCGGGGGAGATGCGCTGCAGCGCTGCCCGTGCTCCCCCTGCTCGCCTCTCCCCGTGCGCTGCCATCGCGCCCCCGCCGCCCCCGGCTGCCCCTCGCTGGGCACCGGGGCACGGGCATTGTCACCCCGCTCGTCCTCCTGCCCCAGGGCCGTGCGGGGCCACCTGCCCGGGGCTGGATCCCCGGGGTGCGGGGGTGTCCCCGCGGGGTGCGGGGGCGTCCCCGCGGGGCTGGGATGTCCCCCCGGGGCTGGGATGTCCCCCCGGGGCTGGGATGTCCCCCCGAGGCGCTGCTGCAGCCGCCGGGCCCCGCAGCGAGCGCCGGGTGCTCCTCGGCAGCGATCGCGGGTGCGGTGACAGTGACAGAAGCGCCACCAGATGCATCGTGAGCAGCGGAGTTCTTTGCTCCCTGTCCTACGCCTTCGCATGCGGAAGGTGGTGGAGGGATTTTTTCTTTTTATTTTTGTGCAGCGGGCGGAGAGATCCCCCGCTTTTCCCAGCTGGAAACTTGTGAGGTTTTCACGGCAAATCCTCTCGGTGCTGTCAGCAGCCGCCGAGCCGCCCCATTCCCATCTGGCTGCCGGTGCCATCTCCGGCCGCTGCAGCCGAGGCGAGCGGGCGATGCCGCCCTCGCTGCTCGCTGCCCTCTGCTCTGCCCGGCCGGGCTGTGCCCTGGCTCTTTTCCCAAAACACCAACGAGCCGCTGCTTTGCCGTGCTCGCCTCCTTTCCTGGCAGATTCGAGCGCATCGCTGCCGGATTCAGCGCTGTGCTGAGAATCTCGCACAGTTTGTGTGGCTGCAGCGTGCAGCTCCGTGCCCACGGCATCGCTCCGTGCCCACGGCATCGCTCCGTGCCCACGGCATCGATCCATGCCCATAGCATCGCTCCGTGCCCACGGCATCGCTCCGTGCCCACGGCATCGATCCATGCCCATAGCATCGCTCCGTGCCCACGGCATCGCTCCGTGCCCAAAGCATCGCTCCGTGCCCACGGTATTGCCCCATGCCCACGGCATCTCCCCGTTCCTGGCAGCATCGCCCCGTGCCCACGGCATCGCCCCGTGCCCACGGCATTGCCCCCATGCCCACGGCATCTCCCCGTGCCCACGGCATCTCTCTGTGCCCACAGCGTCGCCCCGTGCCCACGGCATCGCTCCGTGCCCGGTAGCATCTCTCTGTGCCCACGGCATCGCTCCATGCCCCACGCCCTCCCGCTCCCTCCCCCGGTGCAGAAGCGAGCCCCGCAGGGATGGGAGCCGTGCTGGAGCCGTGCTGGAGCCGTGCTGGAGCCGTGCTGGAGCCGTGCTCAGGACGGGCTCAGCAGCTGCCCCAGCCAGGAGGGTGCGGGGCTCTCCCACCCCAGTTCTCATCCCACGCCAAACCCGGGGCACCCACATCCAGCTCAGAAAGGAAACCCAGGCACCAGGAGCCTTTTGGATAATGCCACAATACCTGCAGAGTCTTTGGTGTGTTACGTGGTGGAGTTTGCAGAAAATAAGATATTTGGACAGTTTCTCCATGTAGAGATGTTTATATAAACTAAATATTTTAATGCGTTGTGACTAAGCATCTGTTCAAAATTGCAATTTAACCAAATCATCCAGAAAGCAGGAACTGGCCCACACTGAGGGATTTTACTGGATATGTATTTTACAGCTTGGATGAGCCGCCTTGAAGCAGATCTTCCATGCCGTAAAACTGTTCCCTATTGTCCTCTCCTCCTTCAAAACACAGCTCAGAACACGTTCAGCCAAAGAGAAATAGAAAAGAACTATTTTAGGAGGAGAACTGGACCTGCTCAACAGCTAAGTGTCATTGTGTGTGGGAGGATGAGAAGCTCTAAGTTAGTGGAAAGACGAAAACCAAGTAGCAATCACAAAAAAATCTTGTTAACCTGAGAACTCTGTGGAATTCCTGAGTGTGGCAGCCAGCTTCTTTTCCAGGGGTCCCTGTGGGTTTTTCTGCCTGGGGCAGTGAGTGAGGGGTGGGTGGATGGCTCTTGGACACTTCCCTGCATGCCCAAACTGGCTTTTCCCTCACACCTGGGAGGTAAAAGCTCCTTGGAGGCCCCTGCAAAGAAATCTTAGTGGAGTTTCTGCTTCTCTGACAATATCTTGGAAGATAAATATTTGTGCTGTGCCTTAATGTAGGGAGAAAATCCGTGTAAATATACATCTCTAGATGTATATACCCCATCCAGAGCACAGCAGGGCTGCTCAGGCAGCTGCTGCTGCTTCAGGCTCTTCCTCCCCAGGAGGAGCCAGATCCGTGCGGGCTGTTCATCTTCCTCTCTGCATGGGGGGTTCTGTTATCTCTGCCTGCAGCTCCCAGCACAGCACACAGGGCTGGGAGCATCCCCAGCCACAGCCAACAGGTGGATCAGCAGGGAGAGGCATCTCTGGTTGGAATTCATCCATGCAATTACTGCTGGAGCTCTTGGAGGAGCTTTCCTGGGGTGAAAAATGATGGGAGGCATCTCCATGACACTTGGGGTTTTTGCTGTGTGATCAGAGTCCCTCCCCTGGCTCTGTACCTCTGCCCTCACTTATCCCTCAGTTTCTCCTTGGATAAAAGAATAGCTGGGAATAGTTGGGGTGGGAGGTTCCTCCAGGAGTGCTGCTGGAGCCCAGGGGAGCTGTAACCCTGCCTCTCCCTTTCTCCAGCTGAAGGGTTGGTGCTGATGGAGCCAAGCTGAGACTTTGGGGTGGTCACTGCTCCTGCTGGGTCCCACAGGACGTGTGGGTGGCACAGGAATTGCCTCTCCAGGCCCCATCCAGGAGGATTCCAGAATGAACTGAGGAGGGATGGAAGTGTCCTGTGCAAGCTCAGGGTGTGAGGGAGGAGAGGCTGCACCCCTGGGTTCGGTGTCTGCCACTGCCAAGGGCTCCTGGGATGTACTGGGATTAAAATGGTGAGTGAGGAACATCCCCAGTGCCCGGTGAGGAGCAGGGCAGTGCCCACCTGAGCAGGGTGAGCAGGGCTGGAGCTTCTCCAGCTTGGCCATGGCCTCCCCAGGAAGGGCTCGAGGCCTCAGGGAGGTGCCTCGAGCTGGATTCTTTATTTTCCATCTCTGTCCTTTGCCATCACCCATTGCACAGGAGGAGTGCCCTGGCAGGAGGGGCAGTGGCACAGCCCTGTGTGACTGCATCCCTTGGGGCCGTGTCCAGGCAGGAATTTGGGGAGCAGGGCAGGTGTGTGGCCAGCCCAGCCTGCCTGTGCTGCAGCACTGGATCAGTGCTCCAGGAAGGATCAGTGCTCCAGGGGGGATCAGTGCTCCAGGGGGTATCAATGCTCCAAGAAGGATCAATGCTCCAGGGGGGATCAGTGATCCAGGGGGATCAATGCTCCAGGGGGAATCAATGCTCCAAGAAGGATCAATGCTCCAGGGGGGATCAGCCTGGGGCTGCTGCAGCTGGACATGGCCCTGCACCAATATTCAGGTGTGTCAAAGGCAGGGACTCCTTCACAACACAATTCTATCAGTGCACACCAGCAAATAGCAGCCCGGTCATAAATTAAATATCTCTCCCAAAAATAACACTGAAATAATTTGGAAACTGCTTCCAAATGCGCTGGGGAGTTCAGGCAGGATGGTTTTAGGCTGCTGGTTTTGCTTTGGAGAGAATGCAGGCTTGTAGCTTTCTCTGCAACTGGAACTCCATGATAAAACCATTGCCAGGGTGTTTCATATTTTCTGGGAGTAGAACCTTGCAATATGGGGAATATCAGCAGCCTGATTTCTTTTTTAATGCTGGGAAACTTATTTTTGTGTTCCCTTAGAACTACAGACTTCTCATGACAAGCTTTAATAATAAGCAAATCACTGCTTCAGCTTTGTGTCCTCAGTGGATGCAGCTTGAAAGAGTCAATCAAGAATAATTTTGTTTTCGTCTAAATCCCTGTGGGATTTTATCAGGGGTGGCTCTTGTGGGGCTGTTCCTGAGCCCCTCCAGGGAACTTTGCAGCCAAGTGGGCTAAGGGAGGTTGGGAGTGTAAATTGGAACATCCTGGATCTCCCTGGGGGTGTTGGCTGCCTTTCCTTCCTGCCGAAGGAGGAACATGACACTTGCAGTCCTGCCTTCTGCTCCAGACACAGTAATCACAAAAATGAGATTATTTGGAAAGGAAGGGAAGCTTCAAAGTGCAGCTCTGAGCTGGATGCTGCTCTTTTCTTGCAAAATGCACACGGTTTTGTCAGGCTCTCTGGGGGAGACTGTTGGGATGGGATTTGGGATGGGATGGGATGATGGGATGGGGTGGGATGGGATGGGATGATGGGATGGGATTTGGGATGGAATGGGATAATGGGATAATGGGATGGATGGGGCTCAGCTGCTCCAGGGAGTGAGGGGAGCACTGGAGCCTGCTCCTGCCAGGAATGCTCCTCAGGCACAGGGAGGAAGGGCAGGGCTGTGTGGGAATGTTCAGAGCCACGTGTGATCCCATGGTTCCAGCAGATCCCATGGTTTGGATCCTGATGAATTCCACACTGCTGATCTGAGCCGTTTCTAGAAACTCCTTTTAATTCCCAGGAAAATGTCTGCAAGCTGCTCGTTGTTCCCTCTCCTAATTCAAGTTTCTTGCAGGAATGTGGGATGGAGGCCATTCCATGGGATCTAATTTCTATTCCAAACCCAGGAGCTGAGCCCCTCCTGCCACCCCTGCCCTGCAGAGATGCTGGGGAGGTTTCATTGAGGGAATGTGCCTGGGCTCTCACTGGGGCTCAGGAAGGAAAACTCCCACATTTCAGCAGGATTTCTCTCTGGATGTTAATTTATTGTGAACCCCTGACCTGATTGCTGCATTTTCCTCGCTTCAAACAGGGCAATACTTTTTTAAGCAATGGAGTAATGTTTCATTTTAGAAAAGGTATTTCAGGAAACTCCACATTTTTCGGTTTCTCACATAGAGAATGGAACAAAAAGCTGAAAATAGGAATCAGCAACCTTTAATTCTTTGCCTTTTCTCAAAAAAAAAAAAAAAAAAAAGGTTTTTGTGTTCTTGAATGAGCTTTCATTTCAGCAGCCTCTCAATATTTGCCCTTGCTGTTAGTGAGGCCCTGATGTGTGTCAGACCCTGAGCCATGATGTGCTGTGCCTCAGCTGTGAGGCTGCACCAGAGACATGTGGAATCCGATTTTGCCTGTATAAATAAAAGGCCAGGAAAATCTTCACTTCCAGAATTCCACGTGGGGAGTCACTAATGAGAGGTTGGAGGTGCTGTGAATGTGTTTTTCTGGAACGCTGTGTTTTGGAGGTAAAATTCATTTTCTTGACAAGGCAAAATTCAATTGGAGCAATAATCTTGGCTCTTCATCTGTTTTCAAGTGTCTCTCTTGAGGCAGGAGGGACTGCAAAGGGTCATTTGGAAGGAGAGTGGTTCTGCCAGGAGAGGGATGCTCATCCCTGGAGAGGGGCAGGGAAGAGGATTCAGGAGAATTGGGGATGGCACAAGGGGTGCAGGAACAGGGAGAGCAGATTTTCAGCAAGTTCACTGGTGCAATTCCCAATTTACTCTTTGAAACAAAGTAAGGTGACCTCTCTGGAATGACAAATGGAGGGATCATTTCAAGGCATTAATTTTTATGAAAGAATTATTGATCTGCTTTGGAATCTCATAACAGTAATACTACAAAACTACATGTACTCTGTTCCATATTTTATTCTATTAAATGAGTTTTGCTTGGAGGCATTAAAACCATGCAGCACAATACTCTGTTTCATAAGATCAGACGTTGTTATTTCTATTTATAGTCGTATTCAAATTAATCTCAATGAGTGACAATGCTGACTGTCCCAGACGCTGGACTATGATGAATTTTATCATAATATTGGGAGATACGAAGCATGTAATGAAGGCTGTTTGGAGAGCATGGAATCCAATATAGCCAGGCCATTAGTGTGCTGAGAGGGCACCCAGGCAGAGAGAAATCTACAGGAGAACAAGGATTTCCAGAGCTTTGCTCGTTACTGATGATTCACGAGGTCCTCCCAAGCCCTTCTGCTGAAGGCAGTGCAGTTCTTCTGAACCATCACCAATTTCATCAGAAATAAATCCTGCTGCTCTTCTGGAGCTGGGGAAGGTGGTGGCCCTGCCCCACCTGAGGCCACAGCTGGCTCCTGGGCTGTCCCTTTGTGCCTCCCCTGGCTGCAGTGAGCCCTCGGAGCCTGCAGAGCTCTCCAGCCCCGGGGCTGCACCAGGAGCAGACGCTGATGGTTCTTGGTGCCAGGAGGGGCTGGAGCTCTTTGGTGTCCCCAGGGCCACCATGGGCTGGGTGCCCTGTTCCTTGGCAGCTCAGGGGGTGCAGGGTGGGGTGCAGTGGGTGCCCAGGGGTGTCCAGCTCCATGGGCTCTGTGAACCCCATATTTTGGCAGCTCAGGAGATGCTCAGAGGATGCTCAGTGGGTGCCCAGGGGATGCTCAGTGGGTGCTCAGGGATGTCCAGCTCCATGGGCTGTGTGTACCCCGTATTTTGGCAGCTCAGGGGGTGCAGGGTGGGCAGCAGTGGGTGCTGTCCAGCTCCATGGGCTGTGTTTTGGAGCAAAGCCTTTTGCAGCAGAGCTGGTGTCAGGTACAGGACGGGACACCTGGGCACACCTGAGCTTCCCACAGGGATCCCAGCCCTTCTGCAGGCACAAAGTGCCCCTGGCTGGCAGAGGCCAGCCCCGGGTCCCTGTGGCTGTGGTGCTGAGGACTCTTTTGCTGTGTCATTTGGGATGTGGAGACATTAAGATGCTGTGTGAGCGCTGGGCATTCTCTTATCCCTCAGCTGTCGGGTGATGCTGGCCGTGCCTCCCTTCCCAGCCCTTCTCAATGAGCTTGGCAAATGTTCCCAAAGCCCTGGGACGTGCTCCTGGCTGGAGATCACCTCTCTGTGCCTCGGGATCAGTGAAGCACTTGGGCTGCCTGGCCTCTGCTTGGCACTGGCAAGGGGAGGAAGCCTGGAGCCCTGCCCTTGCCAATGCCCTGGCTGCCCGAGGTGCTGCAGCTCCAATGTTTGCACATGCAGGGCACATCCTACAGCTCTATTTCGGTCGGGGTTTTTGGGAAAAGGATGGCCTGAGCTCTGGGGGTGGAGGGGAGGGTTTGGAGCAGTCACAGGTCACAAGATTTCATCCTGGTGATGGTTTTGCTTAATGCCCCCGAGCATGGCTGTGTATGTGGGTTTGTATATATAGACAGATGGAGATACACGGGAATATTAGTGATGGATATACTCGTGCTGTAAATGTCAGCTGTTTCTTTAAGGTCCTGCTCAGGGCTTGGGCTGGGCTGGGGAGAGCTGTGCTGGGTGAGGAGAGGATGGAGCAGCTCTGTGTCCCTGTGTGAGCCCTTCACCTGCCTGTTTGCCTGTTTGATCCTGCCTGTCTCGCATTAAGAGGATCTCAGGGCTCAGAACAATCAATCATGGGTGATAAACAGAGAAAAGATGTGGTTTAGGAATTCGGAGCCACCTCAGAGGCTTTAGCAGCACCAGCAACAGGCTGTGTCTGGGCTTGGCTGCTCCTGCTGGGGAGAGAGTGAAGGGAGGAGAGGCTGAAACTGCGATGGAAAACAGGGAAGGGCACGGGGAGGCTGGAGTGTGGCTGTGCAGGGTGCTGGGAGGAGGATGCTGTGCAGGAATTGCAGCAGGGAGAGGCTGGAGTGTGGCTGTGCAGGTGCTGGGAGGAGGATGCTGTGCAGGAATTGCAGCAGAGCTGTGCAGCCATGGCCAGGTCGGTGGCAGCAGGGCCAGGAGGGCACAGCCCAGGCAGCTGGCACATTGCCTTAGCCCAGGGCAGTGCCCTGCTGGGGCTGCTGTGCCACTGCCAGGTCACAGCCTGGGAATCTGGAGCAGGCTGGGTGTGATCCTGGAGCTCCCCTGCTGCCACAGCTCTCGCTCAGATCTTGCTCTCACACCTTTACAGCTGTTGCAGCTCCTCACTGGCGGGTAAAACAACTGCTGACAAAGCCCAAAGCTCGGGCTGGAGCTGTCCTGAGGAATGGCTCGGATCCAGGTTCCCTCAGGGGGGGCTGACACAAACCCAGCTCAGCTCCTGGCACTGCTGCTCTGCTCCTGTGGCTGCCAGAGGGATGCACCGAGATCCCAGCACTGCTCCCGAGCCCTGGGCTGTGCCAGGGACTCCTGCAGCCCTCGGCAGCTCTGGCACCCCTGGGAATGTGCCCCAGGGGCTTTCAGCTGCCCCAGCCATCCCTGCCAGCTCCTGTAGCCGTGGGAAGGGCTTTTAACCCTTTAAGTGAGGCAGAAATAAGATGCACAGCTCCATGGTCGTCTGCCATGACAAGAAGGAAGAGCCAAGTTTATTCACAAACACACTTGGTTTTATAGCAGGACTGCAACTCCCAGAGCAGAGAAAAGGAGATTGGTTCAGAGAGAAGACACCCCATGGCCAGGGCCTGGGCACACACCACAACAGGGGTTTGATTTTGTTATTAATTCCTTTTTATTGTGACCAAATTCTCACCCTGGGAGAAATTCTCCCTGGCCTTGAGCTGGAGCAGCTCATGGGCTGGGAACAGAGCTGAGAAGCTCCAGCCTGGAATATTTTCCAGGCTGTAATTTTCTTCCTTTCCCAATCTGTGTCCCACAGCTCCCTGCCCCAGTTCAGTCCAGCAGTGCTGCTGGGCCAGGGGCTGCTGGTCCCTGTGGCTTTGCACAGCCACGTTCCTGTCGTGCACACAGACCCCATCCCACTGTCCCTGGCTGTGCCCTGGGCAGCAGGGGGGGAATTGTACAGGATGCAAACTCAAACCGGTCTGTGCACAATTCCCCAGCCTTTCCTGGGGATGCTGCAGCAGTGGTGGGGTTGGTGGGAGGGCAGCAGGGAGCTAGCTCATTGCCTCGGGCAGTTTCAGGCATCTTTAGCCCTGGTGCCATCCCTCAGCCTCCCTGGGCACTGCCAGGGGTGCAGGGGCAGCCAGAGCTGCTGTGGGCACTGTGCCCACCCTCGCAGGGAACAATTCCTGCCTGCTGGATGGCACCTGTGGTGCCAGGCTGGTCCCAGCAGCCTCAACTGAACTGCAAACTTTTCTGAGGAACGTTCTACAGCCTTCAAGAAACACTGGTTATTTTTCCTCTTAATACTCAGCTTTTATCCTCTTTGCTGGAAGTTTTCCTGGTTTGTTCTGGCTCTGTTTTCACAGCAGGTTTTGAGGCTTGAGTGCAACACAAGATGCAAGAGGGATGTTCCTCCTCAGGACTTCTGCTCTCCCTTTGATGCTGGAAGGCAGAGCTGAAAAGCAGAGGTGTGGAGATGAATGCACTGTGGTGGGAATTGTGGAACTGCAGCCCTGCCTGAGCCAGGCTCGAGGTGTCAGCCCAGTGCTCTGGGGACCAGAGCTTATTTTAAATTCTGGCTCATCCCAGGGGTGCATTACCAGTCTGGGATACTTGTGTTCAAAACCAATCCAAAGAAAATCCCACAAGAAGTTTGCTTCCATGATAGCAATTCTTTAAAGAACCATAGATTTTCCAGATTATGAAAATAATAAAATCCCACTTCTGCTTATTCAGTATGTTTGATGACAAGGACAGAGGGATCTGTGTCCCTGCATTGTCTCAGGTGGAAATGCCCAGCTGTGGTTCTTTGCAAGCTTGTTTTCTCTCCTGCCACTTTAGGGTTTGTGTACAGCAAAGCAAGCCCCTACACCACTAATTTCCTAATAAATTTCTTATTCCATAAATATTTTAACACCGGTAATTATGCATTCAGCAGAATGGAGATTTGTTTCGTGTCATTAAATTCAGCCTCATAATTCCACGTGGTGTTTGTGCAGCCACAGCAGCCTGTGGGTGCCAGGGCTGGTGGCACAGGAGGAGGCTGTGCCCCTTTGCAGGGCTCTGGGGAGGAGGAGGAGGAGCACAGCAGGAATTCTTCCTCTCTGCACATGCAGGGTTGGAGCCTCAGAGGTGCAGCAGGTTCTGCTGGCAGTCACAGCCCCAGGGTCCCCCTGTGCACCCCATGGCACCCCCTGGTTATGGGACCATCAACATCACACTCCCAAAAAAAATGGATAAATACACGTTGAGCTCCATCAATACAGATTGAATGCATTAATAGTCCATTAATACAAATTTATTTTTGAGAGAAACACAGGTCAGTCAATGTCAGAAGTTTCATGGCCAAAGAAAGCTTGGCTTGGCTGACTGCAGGTGCCAGAGGAGAGCCCTTGGCCCTTGTCCTGGTGTCCTGGGACAGCATTTGCTGCTTTAGAACATCTCTTGCTAGCCCACAGCTCGGTGCTGAAATAATAAAATCCAGGTAAATCTAATGGATGGCTGGAATTGAACACTGGGATTTAATGGCAGCTCCTAAGAGCACAGCCAGCATCTCCCCAGCACAGACAGCACTGAGTGCCCAGAGGTGTTCCCCATGTGGATCCCATCAAAAGTGAGTCCTAATGGAGAGGATCAAGGCCAAATTCCATTTAATAAAAAATGGCAGGAATAACTACAGAAATAAAGACAAACTGTCAGCTCGAATTTGGCAGGAAGTTGTTATTTTTGCAGGAATAAAATCCAGCACTAACAGAGATGGTTTAGTGATTTTTAAAGCAGGTGATTTTGTGGCAGGGCTTGAATGCACAGAAATTATATTGACAATAAAAATTAATTAAACGACTTTTGGTGGGTTCGTAGTTTTTCTATCTGACAGCAGCACAGAAAATCTCTGAGAAACTGGATGATCCTTAAGGGCCCTTCCATGGATGGTGATGCAAAGGAAATGATCTTTTTGAGATGTGTCTACTATGGCTACAGTGGAGGATTTCCAAAGGAGGAAAAGATGTTTTGATTTCCAGCAAACCTTGGACAACTGGAATGGAGAGCTGGAAGTGCCCAGGGAGGTTTGGAATGTTCATCCCTGGAGGTGCCCAAGGAATTCCTGGATGTGACACTCGGTGCTCTGGGCTGGGGACAGGGTGGGCACAGCTGGGACTCCAAGGGCTGGGAGGGCTTTTCCAGCCTCAGGGATCCTGGGATTCTCTGAGCTGGGGGCTCATTGCCTGCTCCATCTCCTGCAGCAGAATGCTGGCGTCCCAGGTGAAGGGATTTTGGACTCCACAGGATTTTGGAAGCTGCCACAAAAAGCTGAATTTTCCATCTGCCTGCAGTGCCCAGGGTGGCAGCAGCCCTGAGGGAGTGACGGCTCGTTTGCTCTTGTTTGGCTAAAGTGGAAATGTGGAAATGAGGAATGGGTTCTCCAGCCCCGTGGAGGATCCCAGGGCAGCTGCACAAATCCTTCTAAAACACACCAGGATCCCCAACAGCTCCGTGTGAAACAGGAGCAGAGCAGAGGTAATGGAATCCCTGGAAAAGCCACTTTCCTTCTTCAGGAATATTTCAGTGACGTGGCAAACTGTGAAGAGCATTAAATCCATGAAGAAATGAAATAAATCCCAAATACAGTTTTTCCCACCTGTGAAAAATACATTTTTTCTGGGGAATCTAATTGTTGAAAAAAAGCCTCCCACCTCTGTGTTTATTTTCTCAGGAAGAATCTCCTTGCATTTCAGACGAGCATGAAATAACTGTGAGCACAAAAGCATGGAGGAATGGGGCTGAGACCTCGTCTGGGAAATGTCCTGCTCCATCTGGCAGTGGATTCTGGTGCTGCCTCCTCAGCTGAGCCTCAGCTCTGCCCAGTGTGGGCATGGAAACACAGCCCTGGGGACATTCTGGGTGTGCACCTCTGCTGCCGATTTAAATGTGTGTCCTGACTCCTCCCTGGGGATCAGGACCTGGCTCCAAACTCTGCTCAGCACCACGTGCAGAAATGGAGAATGTGCACAATTCCTTGGGATCACGGAATCATTAAGGTTGGGAAAGGCCTCCAGGATGGAATCCAGCCCTTGGAGTGGAGCTGGGGCTGCTCTGACCCCTGACACAGCAAGGACAGAGTGCAGGAGGAGCTGAGGGGAGGCATCCCTGCTCTGAACAGTTGGAGCAGTTTATTAAAAATCCCACCAGTTCCTCGCTGGTTTGTGGCACCTCTGTGCAGCAAGTGATGGGACAGACTGCAGGAATTGTTTTCTTGCTGAATATTGCTTTGCTTTGCCTCCTGCTGCTTCCTCACACGGAATTTTTTAGCAATGAACGTGTGTGCTGTGTGTGCTTCTCCCTCTTCCCAGAGCAGCTGGGGCTGCCCCTGGATCCCTGGCAGTGCCCAAGGCCAGGTTGGACATTGGGATTTGGGACAGTGGGAGGTGTCCCTGCCGTGGATGGGGTGGCACTGGCTGGGATTTGGGGTCTTTTCCAACCCAACCCACTCCAGGACCCCATGAGCCAGTGGCTGCACTGCAGAGCTCCCTGCAGGGAGCCTGGAATTGTCCAAGCCTGGCTGAACTCCCCGGGATGCTGGCACAGCCTGTGACTGCACTGAACGAAACTCTCTCAGCAGCTGGAGCAGTTTTAATCACAGGCAGCAGGGAGCAAATGGCCTGGCAGGGAGAGGCACAGGGAATTGGCCCTGATGGGCTCAGGCTGGGCTGGGGATGGAGGGCTGTGAGCTGCAGGGCACTGCTCCCTCCTGGCCCCTGCAGCAAACTTAATTTGATTTGGACAGAGAACTTCTCCACACTTGTCTGGGTGCCATCAGGGGCTGCTGGTGCTGGGCTGGGTGCTGCTTCTCCTGGGGGTGCTGGGGAACAACAGCAAACCCAGGGGTGCTCTGGGACCTGCTCCATATTGCAAATCCTTGTGTGTGTCCTGGGAAATCTGCCAGGTCTGGGTCAGACAATACCTGATTCCAAAGAGCAGTGCCTGGTCTGACTCCTGCCTGCAGCAGGTGAGCATTTGGTGTAAGCCCAGGGAAGTAGAGATGGGATTTTTAATCTGATTTTTAATCTGATTTTTAATCATCTGATTTTTATCTGGTTTTTATCCCACTCCCTGCTCTCGGTCCCATGAACTTCCCAAATGATCCCCAGCAGCCCCAGGGACCCTGCTGGTACCCAGGGACAGCCCAGGGCCCTCCCAGTGCCCAGGGATGAGTGGCACATCCACAGGAGCAGGGGCTGGCAGTGCCTGTGCTCAGCTCTGGGGGAGCTCCTGCAGCCTCTCAAACTTGGCAGGTTCACGGGCACAGCAGCAAAACAAGGTAAAAAAAAAATTTTTTTTTTTTTTTTTTGCTTTGCAGGTTATTTTTCCCCCCCTCATCTTTCTCCCAGTGCTTATATAAATCAAGCAAAATGTGGTACAACTGGGATGTGTTTTCCTTAACAGTTGGCAAAGTGGTGTCTGTGCTATTGAACCTGAATCCTTTGGCAGATGCCAAACCCACAAAGCCCTTCCCGTTTGATTTTAAAGCCATGCTGCTCATCCTCGTTTCAGGCGTCACAGATAGAAGAGATATCTCTGGAACACATTGTTTGGGGTTTTTTGATCTATAAAATACAGCCTGTCATGGAAATGGGGGTGTAACTCGGCAGAGTTTGTGATGTATAAATCCTTCACAATGAGGACTGGGCTAAGGATTTGCCTTGGGGAAGATGGTCAGGAAGGGTCTGACCTCAACCAGGGCTTCTCCCTGCCCATACAACAGTAAAAATATCCAAATTATTGCAGTGACAGTGCATAAAGAGCTGGGTTTTGCCTGGAGTGGATTTGTCAGCACAAGGCCATTACCTTGGGGTTTGACTCGTGTTCTTTCAGGAGCAAACACAAACTGGACCTGGAAATAACCAGCCCCACATTTCCCCCCCGAGCTTTGGGAAGAGAAATCCTGTCGGGCTCCTGGCAGTGCTAATGAAGTGTGTCCTCATGCAGGACACACTGCTGTCCCCTTGTCACAGGGCTTGGTCTGTGCCTGCCAGCACTGCTCAGCTCCCAGCCCACCCCTGGCTGGGCACTCCCAGAGCATGGGGAGAACGGGCCCGGGGCTTTGGGAACATTCCTGGGATTTTGGGGAACGTTTCTGGGATTTTGGGGAACGTTCCTGGGATTTTGGTGAACGTGCCTGGGATTTTGGTGAATATTCCTGGGATTTTGGTGAACGTTTCTGGGATTTTGGGGAACGTTCCTGGGATTTTGGTGAACGTGCCTGGGATTTTGGTGAATATTCCTGGGATTTTGGTGAACGTTTCTGGGATTTTGGGGAACGTTCCTGGGATTTTGGTGAACGTGCCTGGGATTTTGGTGAATGCGTCCAGGATTTTGGTGACTGTGTCCAGGATTTTGGTGAATATTCCTGGGATTTTGGTGAATGTGCCCAGGATTTTGGCAGTCAGCTGGTGTTGGGTTTGCTCAGCTGGACGTGCTGGTGCTGCCAGCAGAAGGAGGGAATGGGATGTGGGAGTGTTTGAGGTGAAATCTGGTTTGTGCCCTGGCAGAACAGAATCTCTGTGCTGGGGCTGGGCTGGGCTGTGAGAATCCCACACGTGCCTGAGGATCAGAGCCTTTCCCTGGCAGTGCACAGGGATCCGTGAGATCCCCAGTGTCCGCTGCCAAAGCTGATCCCCCTGTGGCTGCAGGAGAGCTCTCCTCTCCTCTCCTCTCCTCTCCTCTCCTCTCCTCTCCTCTCCTCTCCTCTCCTCTCCTCTCCTCTCCTCTCCTCTCCTCTCCTCTCCTCTCCTCTCCTCTCCTCTCCTCTCCTCTCCTCTCCTCTCCTCTCCTCTCCTCTCCTCTCCTCTCCTCTCCTCTCCTCTCCTCTCCTCTCCTCTCCTCTCCTCTCCTCTCCTCTCCTCTCCTCTCCTCTCCTCTCCTCTCCTCTCCTCTCCTCTCCTCTCCTCTCCTCTCCTCTCCTCTCCTCTCCTCTCCTCCCTCTCCTCCTTGAGCTGCTGAGCCAAATCGAGCCCGGAGGGATTTGGGGCAGTGCTGGGATCCATCCCAGAGCAGACAAATACAATCCCAGTGTTATTGGGCTCTCTTTGTGTTAGAATGGATTTCTCACGTTAATGAGTTGATTTTCCACACCGCACTTTATCATCCCGTCTCTCCAAATGGGATTTTAAATTCACACCTTGTTGACAGGAACACGATTCTGGGGATTAGAGGTCACAGCCTGGCTGCTGTGGCTGAGGTCCTGTGAGGCAGCAGCCAAAGCCACAAATAGAGAGACCCAGGTTAAAGGAGGAGTGAGACCATCTGCTTGGTTTAAGATGTGATCACACTCTTTGCACTTCATGAACTGGCATTTTTTGTATAAACGCCCCCTACCCCGATAGAAAAAATACTTAAAAATACAAATTTCTTAAAACCTGGCAGACACAGACCTGCCTCAAACCCCAAAACACAAACCCATGGTTGAACAGTAATTTTAATGAGAGTGGAGGTTCTCATGGTAACTCCTGGCTGCAGGAGCTGGGGTATTAAAAATCACACAAATGCAATGGCTACAGCAGTAAAATGTGCTCTGAGATGCTCAGGACATTTCCCACACCTTTCTCCAATCCAGGAAAGAACCTAAGCTTGTGACACATATATTTTATAGGCAACTGGAAATTTTTTATTCATTTTGGCACTTTGAGAAGTGAAGGGAGGCACGTTAAAAGTAAAGAGATCTCCTGCTCTCTGTGTAAAAATACTCATTGATACAAAAAGCTGATGCATAAAACCTTAAGTAGTAAAAAGTGATACCTGTGTGCTGTGTGGAGTGTGGAAGGAGAATTCCCTGTGCTGGAGACCATCCCTGACCTCAGCTGTGCACCCATCCCATGAGGGTTTGGCACATCCCAACCCTGTCCTGTGTTTATTCTCTAACCCAGGGCCTGGGCTGGTGATTTTAACATCCATCCATCCATCCATCCACCCATCCTGGGCTGGTTATTCTGCATCCATCCATCCATCCATCCATCCATCCATCCATCCATCCATCCATCCATCCCTCAATCCATCCATCCCTCCATCCCTCCATCCCTCCCTCCATCCTGGGCTGGTTATTCTGGCATGCCCAGTGCTTGTTCCTCTTCCCAGGGTCTGTCTGGGCACGAGTTTCTCGCTGGCACTGAGGTGAGGAGCTGTTGATGAGGGATGGGGAGGTTGGGGCTGGAGCTGAGGAGGAGGAGGAGGAGGAGGAGCAGCCCCAGTGAATGTCAGCTGCTCCTCTGGGTTATCTGTTCTCAGTTCTGTGCTCCACATGGATCCGTGTAAGGGACATCAGGGATGGGGTTCTGGACCCCTTTGGAAAGCAGGGAGGGGCTGGAAGGCTCAGGGCTGCAGCAGTGGCAGCTCTGCACCCCAGGATCTCCCCCTGGGCTGAGGGAACCCTTCCTCCTTTCCCATGTTAATGACTCTAATTGCCCTAATGAGACTAACACTAATAACACTGCAGTTAAGTTGTCTCCTCTCTCCCACCCATGATTTTTTTCTTTAGCTTTCCTCAAAGTTGATTTTTTTTTCTCCCATGTGCTGTTCTCACATGTGGTTCTGTACATTAACAATTGGGAGACGACAGTTCTTCTATATCTTTTTTAAAATGTTCCCTGGGGAATTATGCTTCAACCAGGGAAATTGTATGTTTCATTATCCAAAAGGTTCCAGGCTTTATCAGAGTCTTTTTGTTATAGTTGTCATGGAGGTTTTTATTATTATTGTTAAATTGAATAATGGGGAGGAACCTGTTCTTAAGCCTTTGCACAAGAACTAAAATTTAAATCCAGATAAATCTGCTCTGTTTGTAAAAGTGACTTTTTAAGGTTAACTGCATTTAGTTCCAATCATTGGAAGTGCAGCTTTGTTACTTTATCTGAATTAGATAGCGAGGGGTTTTGCAGCTGTAATAAGGGAAGATTGAACTTGACTTTTAAATGCAGATGGAAAGTCTGGGAGTTCTTTTTCAGGGCCCGATTTCTTGGTAATCACAAGAAACCCTCACAGAGCTGCTACAGGAGCCCAGGCTGGAGCCTGATGGAAGTGACAGAGGAAGAGAAGTCAGGGAATCATGGAATGGGTTGGGAGGGACTCAAGTCCCACCCAGTGGCACCCCTGCCATGGCAGGGACACTCCCACTGTCCCAGGGTGTCCAGCCTGGCCCTGGGCACTCCAGGGATCCTCTGAGCTGCTCCCAACAGGCTGGAGGTGGATTTTGTTCATCGTGAGCACCAGATGCTCCCATTTGGGTGGGACTGAGGCACCAGCAGGAGCAGCTGGGCTGGGGACAGCCCTGGGGACAACCTGGGGACAGCCCTGGGGACAACCTTGGGGACATTTCCATCCTTGGGGACAGCTCTGTCCTGGGGAGGAACAGGGTGCTGATCGTTATTCTGCATTAAACCAGAGCTACCCGGAGCCATCAAAGATCCCCAGGATCCAAGAGCTCCCGGATTTTTGGGGGCTGGGATGAAACCTGAATGAGCAATAAAGAGATGAAAAATGTGAGCGAGCTCCTGCAGCTGGGAGTCACCACAGCAAGGAGTGGAACCTCTTTGAAATGTGGGTCAGATCCAGCAAAGGGGTTTCAAACAGTTTGAAAATGTCAATAAAAGAATAATTCATCTCAGCATATTCAGGCTGGCAGACTTCAGGGAGCTCCCAGTTCAGAGAATGCATGAAATGCAAATACTTTATGTAATGTTGACTGTGACCATTGGCCTCATTATGCCTCTGAAATTCATCATTTTTGCCTTTGGATGCTGAAATTTGTTGACAATCAGGAGGAAGAAGAGTCCCCCTGGACTGTTGTGGTGTGGTGCTCTGGGAACTTTCCCTCTAATTACAGCAGGAAGGCAAATTGCAGGAGGCTTTTTAAAATAACAAGTGAAGATTGTGACCTTTTTTTACAAAGGCTTTGATGAAAGATGTGAAAAAATGGAATTCATTAGAATATTTCTAATTTCCTGACATTCAAATAGGAGAGACTTTCTCTCCTTTTTGCATCTTCTCAAACATTTATCGTTAAATGTCGTCGTTTAACAAAGGTCCCTGGACTCTCTGCATGTCAATGAACCCCACGATTGAATTTAGAAATACAAACTCTACAGAAGGAAAGAATTTCTCTCTGTGTCTACAGTGCTGTCCTGCAATTCATTACTGTGGTGTAAATGGCTGAATGAGTTCAGTCTAAAGGTGCATACCTGCATTTCAATGAATTTCAAATTAGGACTATTAAAATAACTGTGCAAATCCCCCTAAGAGCATTTGGGGACAAAATTAAATGCAGGGCACATATAAAATATATTTTAAAAAAATATATAAAAATGAATGGTTGTATATAATTGTAGCATTATCAGGATTGGGGTTTTATTGACATTCATAAGGAACCACAAGAAGAATTTTTGAGCTGTGTGTTGGGATCAGGAGTGAAGGGATGTCCTGGGCACCTGTTGCTGTTCACTGACAAATCTGGGCTCCAAACAGAAACCTTCCAAATACCCGTGCAGGAGAAATTGAATGTTGTCCCGTTTAGAAAAGACAAGAGAGAAAGGAAGGAGAGCACAGAAATGTCCCCAGGTGTTGTGGGAGGGAGCAGGGAAAATCAGGTGGGGAAATGGGGCTGGGTCCTGACAGGGCTGGGGAGACCCCCCCAATTAGTGGGGGCTAATGAGGGAGGGAATAAATGAGAGAGGAGCAGGGTGGGGAGGGAAGCTCAGGGGACGAGAAGCTCAGGGGAAGGACCTTGGTGCAGGTAAGAACATTTCCAGCTGCTCTGGGGTGGTTATTGCTGGTGCAAAATGGATTTTTGGCTGTTGTAATGTCTGTGCTTTCAGAGTTTGTTCTTTGAATTGAATCTCAGCACATTATCTCAAGTGAAAACCCTTTAGCTTTCCTCTCCAGGGGTATTTTAGTGCTTTTATATGGCTCAGAGTTCCCAAGGAATGTTTCTCTCCTGCTGTAAAGTAGCTGAGACCTGCCTTTGCCCCCAGTAATTCCCATCTTCACCCTCTGGCTCCTGGGACCCCACAAATCTGTTCAACAGCCCCTTGGATTTGCAGGAGGAATTTTCAGTCATCTCCTGCTCACTGATGAGAGGCTTTGCCAGGACCTTGCTCTGGGTCTTGGCAGCTGAATGGAACTTTTGCCATCAATGAATCTAAATTTGTAGGAGCAACAGAAATTCAGGTGCTGCTTCTTTTATTAGTGGAGTGTGACGTGTATCACACACACATTGGGAAAGGAGCACTTTGGAGTTCATGCTGTGAATTTTCTACAGAGAATGACTCTAAATGCACATTTTGTAATGCATGACTTTATTTATTTTAAAAAATGGCTGCATTATTAAATTTGGTTTTGTCTGTGCACACAAATGTGAATTATTTTGCCAGCTCAAGTGTTTTCTCAGTCACCCATAAATAAGAAAGTGACTTGAAAGTACAATTGATCAGAAATGAGGCATTGAGTGTTTTCCTACAAGGAGGGCATTGAGTTGGGAGTTGTGTCATGTTGTGGGCTCCTCCCTCACCCACAGAATGCCTTTCTCCTCCAAGTCTGCATTTCGTGACAGTATCTTTGTTTTCCATGAACGATGAGATAATTCTGTGCAGGCTGAGCAGGACCAGACCTGAGTTGTTGTGACACAGAGGGAATGTTTGTTCTGAGGGAAGAGCTCAGCAGGGCTGGGGGCAGCAGGAGAAGGGGCTGGGCTGGGCAGGTCACCAAGCTTTCCAAGCAGATGAAAAAAATGAACTCGGGTGCTCCTGGAGAGGAGCAGCTGGGATGCTCTGGTGGAATATCTGAGATGCTTTTGTCCTTTTTTCCCCTCTCAGCCCTCCCTGAGGGTCTGGGTTGATGTTCCCAGTGAGGACCCTGGGCTGGTGCTGAGCTGCCCCAGTTCTCCAAGGGAAGGTGCTGGGCTGGATCCTCAACTGCTGCTTGTCCAGGCTGAGAAATGGGAGCTTGGGGTGGAGGGATGGGAGGGGAGCTTGGGGTGATGCTCAAGGACAGCCCAGCAGGGAAAGGCAGGGCTGGGCCACCTTTGTGTCCCTGGAATGAATTGGCTGCAGATGTTGTTGGAAGCCCTGGCGTTTGGGCAGTGCTGTGGGGTTGCTGTTGCCCACGATGTGTGTCCTCTCAGGGCCATGGCAGTGCCTGCAGGGTGCCCTGGTGCCAGCCAGCCTTTGGGCTGGGCTGCTCCATCTCTGAGTGAATTATCCCAGTATTGCTGTGGATCTGTGCCACCCTGCCAGGACAGGTTTGCAGGCAGAGCTGGCACTGCCAGGGCCTGCTCCCACCTCCTGCCCCACTGCCATCACCTGTCCCTGCCTGGGTCCGAGGGGCTGGGAATTCTGATTCCAGGCAATTCTGCTGGGGTCAGGGGAGCAGCTCAGGGCAGGTTCTGAGATGTTGGCAGTGAAAATTTGAGACAGGAGCTCTGCCAGCTCACCTGGGCCAGGTGTGCCCAGAGGGATGGGGTCTGTGTGCCCTACATGGGCACCCAGGGTGCAAATCATGAGCTGTAAACAACAAGCCCTATTTCTGTCCTATTTTCTTCCCTGCCTGGAGAATATTAATGTACAAATCAAAGGAATGTACTTAAAAGTGTTTTAAATAACCAGCCTTGTGAGGGAAGGGTTTGTCATTATGCAATACAAAAGATTGAGGTGATCCTGACACAGAGGAGGGGAAAATAAGGAGGACAAGATTGCAGTGACCCCTTTCCTAAAGGAAGGAACAAACCCTTTGGATGGCTGCTCCAGCCCCAGAACCTGCACAGCAGGAAAATGCCTCGGGCTGGGTTGGGTTGGCACTGAAAGATGTGGTCACCCATCTCAGCTGGGCTCCAAAATGGTGTGCAAGTGGAGCAATTATCAACAGGGATTGTTAAAAACCCCAAGGTAATGTGAGGTGAATCACTGGGGGTTGTTGTGCTGGGTGGGAAGGTCCCCCAGGCTGCAGGGACCTGGAGCATCTCATTTACTGATTTGTCCTGCTCTGAGGGAGAGTGAAAACTGTCAGGGTTTGCAGACTGGTTTATTCCTGAGGGTTCTGTGACTGCTGGGGCAGTTCCTGGGATGGGATGGGATGGGCTGGGCCCCCTCCCTGCACCCCTTGGGTTTCCATTGCTGTGCTCAGAGGGGCTCCCTCCACTTCCCCTGCCCCATCAGTCCAGTGCAAGCAGGAGGAATTCCCAAAATGTTGCTTCTCAAGGATCTCTGTTCATCCACTTTGCACGAGATCTGGCTGAATGTTTCTAGAGACTTCAGCATTTCTGCCTTCACAATTTTCTCTGTACATGAAGCTCCACTGTAAGATCCTTCTAATCTCTCAGGTTTCAAAGCTAATGGCACCAGGCTAAAATTACCCCATTAAATATCAATTAACATAAATCATCACAAGATGCTGCTCAGATTAAATATGCTCCTACTGGGTCTTTCTGTCTGGAAATATAACTGAGTGAAGAAATGTTAAAATGAACTGACTTGGATGCTCCAAGGGGATTTTTTTGGGTCTTGGCTGAGTTTGCATATTAAAATAAAATAACCTTCCACTGTTGCATGTTCTTGGGCATGGCTGTGGCCTGTGCAGACTAAAACACAATTTAAAGGTAATAATTAATGCTAGGTCAGGTTATTAAACCACATTGGCTCTTTGTGTAGAAGTGACTGAGGTTTGGTTGAGTTTAGCTCACTCTGGAAGTGGATTAAGCCTGATCCAGCCTCATCCTGAGTGAGTGCTTACATAAAAGGCTGAGTTGAGGTGGTTTCATGTCTTAATTGACTGAATTAGGACTTGAATTTTTGCCATGTGAGCAAGTCCTGGATGGCTTTGGTGACTCCAGGACCACAACAGAGGAATTGCTGTTATGTGTGTGTTTAATTTTGCAAAACAAGTTCTACTATCTTAAAGTGTGAAAGAAACTCATGTTGGGAGGTGAAGGAGACCAATGGAGGGAGAAATTAATCCTTTTTTTTTTTTTTTTTTTTGTTCACTGGTGGCTGCTTCACCCATGTCTGGCAGCAGAAGCAATGCTGAATACATGTCATGTTTTCCAACTAATTTCTGGGTCACTTCTCCCATGGCTGCTGGAAGTGACTAAGCAGTATTTAATCTGGTTTAACAGCTATGCAAAGCAGGGCTGCTGCTCTCCCTGGAGCAGGGCTGGGCACACATCCCAGCTTTGCTGGGCTGCTCCTTCTCCTCGTGTGTGACCCAGGGGAGCCCAGGGCAGCCACTGGAGCCTTGGGAAGCAGCTCTGCTAAAACCTCCAGGAACATCCTCTGGGAGCTGTAGGGACTGGGGGAGCTCTGGTTCGTAATCCTGTTAAAATTTATTGTCACAGCCATGGAATCATGGAATGGTTTGGGATAGGAGGGACCTTAAACCCCACCCAGGGACCCCTCCCAATGTCCCAAACCCCAATGTCCAGCCTGGCCTTGGGCACTGCCCGGGATCCAGGGGCAGCCACAGCTGCTCTGGGCACCGGTTGAGCAAAATTAGAACAGAATTGTTGTGACACAGAGCGAATGTTTGTGCCAACCCTGTGCCAGCCCTGCCCGCCCTCCCAGGGAACAATTCCTGCCCCGTGCCCCGTCCATCCCTGCCCTCTGTGCCAGTGTGTGCTCAGGGAATTGGAGCGCCCTGCCTGTGCCACGGGCTCCTGGCACAGCCCTGGGCTGGCAGCCAGGCCCTGCTCACGGAGGCTGTGCCTTTTTTTGGGGTGCTTTGTGTTCCCATGACGAGCAGCAGCTGCAGAGCCGGGGCAGCCTCGGGCACAGCTGCTCAGCCTGGGCTGCACAAAGGCTGCCCCTGTCTGTGTGTGACCCATGTCTGAGCAGCCCCTACGGACACGAGGGGACAGCCCAGGGGGACTGGGAACCCCTTACAGTCCCTATGGACACGAGGGGACAGCCCAGGGGGACTGGGAGCCCCTTACAGTCCCTATGGACCCGAGGGGACAGCCCAGGGGGACTGGGAGCCCCCTGCAGCCCCTAAGGACACGAGGGGACAGTGAGCCCCTTGCAGTCCATATGATGGGACAATCTAAGGGGACTGTGAGCCCCTTGCAGCACCCATGGACACAGCTGGGACAGTCCAAGGGGACTTTGAGCCCTTTGCAGTTCCTATAAACACAAGAGGACTCTCTGAGCCCCTTGCAATCCATATGAACACAATTGGGACAGTCCAAGGGGCCTCTCTGAGCCCCCTGCAGTCCCCATGGACACACTGGCACAGGAACAGGCTGTGCTGCTGTTTGCACCCTGCCAGGACCCTCTGCAGCTGCTGGGGTAGCTCAGTTAAAAGCACACCCGAGATGAATGTGAGTGAGTGAGTGACTACAAAACAGCAGCAAATCCATAAATAAAGGGGAGGCACACGTTGTTTTTATTGTCCATGCGTTAATGATGCAGCAGCCTGTGAGGTTCAGGTGGCTCCAGTGACAGCAGCACAGACTTGGCACGGAGCAGGATGCAGACTCAGACCTCCCATTGCAAAAAGGAGGGGATGGAACCTCTGTGACTGGAAATTTCCTCTGCCTGACGGACTATTATGGTCTTTATCTTTGCATTCAGAGCTTGCTGTGACTCTGCACCAAGGCTGCCTTGGGCAGATCTGTCTGGGAGTGAGTAAGAGGTCAGATGCTCCTCGGTTCAGATCTGCATCACTGCCTGGATCTGAGCAATCCTGGAGCAGGTACCGAGGGGGAGATGCTCCTAGGGTTGGGTTTCTCCTTGCCTGGAGTCAGTGAGTTGATAGCAGGCTGATGTAAACACGGGGAAACCAGGAAATGTCAGAATCCTCTGCTGGGCTGGGGCTCCTTCCCTGGAAGGAACAGAGCAGGGACAGTGGGAGCTCATCCCTGGGAGCTGGGGAGTTGCACTTTTGGGATAAACACCCATTCTCTGGGGTCCTGAGGCACACAGGAGTTTGGGTTGGAATTAAATCCCACCCAGTGCCACCCCTGCCATGGCAGGGACACCTCCCCCTATCCCAGGGTGATCCAAACCCAGTGTCCAGCCTGGCCTTGGGCACTGCCAGGGACAGCCACAGCTGCTCTGGGCCCCCTGTGCCAGGGCTGCTCCACTATGAGACACTTGTAATAACTGCAGGTAACTGGAAAAGAAAATACAGGGGGGAAAAGGACAAGCCAGGTGAATGAGGACACACTGGAGCATGATTCACTTCTCCAAGACCTTCAGCCAGAGGCCAGGGCTCATCCTGCTCTGAGCAGCTTTGATGAGAGAGAGCTGCTTTCATCTCTGTTAATCATGTGGTGATTGTTCAGGTCATGGATCACTCGTTACAGGATCTGTTATTTCTGGAGGTGATAATTCAGAAAAATGAACTGAACCTTGCTCCCCACTGGCCCCGTGTCAGGCTCAGGTGGATCCAGGCTGGAGCTGGGAGCTCTGGGAGCAGCTTGCTGGGCAGTTTTAGTGATTTTTGGCTGTGTTTGCACATTTTCTTCTTCACACATTACTCCAGATAAGCTCAGTTCTCACTGGGGTGTTTTTGGGATGGATGTTTTGGCCTGTTCCTGCTGTGGGAGGGGGCAGTGCAGGTGCAGGCAGGAGGTTCCTGGTGTGACCACAGCAGTGCTCCAAGGGGCTGCACTGCCCATGGGGAGCAGTGGGGATGGAGCATTCCTCCTGCTCTTGTCCTGGAAAATAATTCTGCTTTATTTTTCCAAGGCAGAACTCACCACTCAGCTCCTCTTCAGGTCGTTTCACACTCAAACTCCTTTTATTTCACAGAAGCTGTAACTTTTATGAACTTCTGTGGGTGATGTAGAATATGATCACAGCTCAGTTATTTTC